>NC_046380.1:18089830-18463078 GCF_011125445.2 Fundulus heteroclitus | reverse complement strand
GAAGTGGAAGTGAAGGAATATATAGTTTGTTTGTTTTTACAAAAAGGAAAAAGTGTAGCATACATCTGTCAGGCCACATTAAGTCAATAGCTTGTAAAACTACCTTTTGCTGCAATTAGAGTTGCAAGTTTTTTGGGTTTGGCTCTAGTAGCTTTGCACATCTGATAACTTGATCTTCTGCCCATTACTTTTTGTAAAAAGTCTGTCAGATTAGATGGGGAGTGCCTGGGAACTATGTTATTTAAAAAAAGCAAACAAAGACACCTGCCTTCTCAGACCAGGAAACCCATCCTAAATTAGCAGCCTGATTGCAGCCCTAGACTGTTTGTGTCCAAACTAGTTTTGAGCTGGTTTGTGTTTGTCTATCGCATGCAGTCCAAAAAATGATTTTTTGTGGTATTGTAGGTTTGGTAATGTAATGTGACAAAACTGAAAAGATTTCAAGAGGTATAAACAGTTTCACAAGGCACTGTAATTATACAGGACAACTACAACTTAAGCATTGGCAGGCTTTAAAAAATAAAAAGTGAAAATTTCAACATTTCTTGTGCTAAATTTAGAGCTTCAGTAGAGTGGTTGGACCAAAAGCACTATCATAGTTTGAAGAAACTGAGATGAGTTCCCACCAGAGAGTGGAGTTAACTGCTAGAAAGAGTAAGACCAGTTCAAATGGCCTATTTCTGCCAACCTAAAACAAGATCAGCCACCAGATGTTCAAAACAGTTTCTGCAAAACCTTGTAGAAACATTTTAACTGTCATTCACTTTGCATTAGATGATTATTTACCCGGACATCTATGGTTATTTGCGCTGAAGACAACATTGGTTAGTAGTATAGCTGAGTGTTCAGCAAATATCTTTTGTCACAATAGTACTTCACTTTCATCTTTTTGCATGTCATTGTGGATTTACTCTGCTCTCTCCGCCATTCAGTGATTATTTTCACTAGAAAGGAACCCTCAGAGTACCCCGATTGATACCATGCTTATTTGCAGCAATCCAAGCATGTCTTCCTTTTTTGTTGAAACGTGTGTATGCATATTTAAAAAGAATATTTCTATTTTCTTTCATTGTATTTGTACTTAATCTTCATTGGGAGTAAAGTGGAACTGAAGTCTGACTCCTTGTTTGTGCGCACAACCTTGACAATTAAAGGCGTCTAGTCACGTACTATGACTTAAATTCTTATGACAGTAGCTCACTTTAGATGCATACAAAGGTTTTCTGATTAAATTACTGGGGCACTGGTGCCTTATTATATTTTATTTTATTTATGTGTTTTAAACCTTGCTTTTACTCTGTTTGTTAGCAAACAAATTGTTTTTTGTATACTTACCACAAGACCATGTGCCTGGAAGAACAATACTGGAGTATGTTGTTTTATTTGAAAATAAATATATGTTTTTTGTATTATTATTTTTTTGTCATAGAGACATGTTTTTTTTTAAAGCTATTTCTGATATTACACCATGAGTCAAGCCAAGCAAGCCTGTCAAAGCAAATCTCAATAATTTAATACATTAATCTTTGCAACATATTTACTGTACAAGACCAACATGGCTGACAGCGTATATAACCAAGATATGCAAAAGCGGTGCAAAGATTCAGTGGCATTTCTTAGAACAGTTACAAATTGTTTTAACGTTAATTTGTTTTAAAGTGGAAGAAACCGGTTTTGGAAGTGGCTTAGCTTTCACTAAAACGATCTCAACTCTTCAGAGAAATTATTCTCTTTTCTTTTGACTTGTCTGATCTTCCAAATCCCCACTGAAGCTGTGCCATAACCTAGAGTAGCTCAGGTTTGGTTTTGTAGTTAGATCTACAAACAACTACCTTTTAAAGAAAAGAAAAAAAAAAGAAAAAACCTTAAACTGTTTGCACAAAAACGTGAATAAAATTATTTGGAGACCTCATCAGATTGTGCTCACATTCTGCAGAGGAATGGTAAATCTACTGGGATGTTGAAGCTGGAAACTTTCAAACATGAAGGACACAGAGTTATTGAAGCGAGGAATTACTGACTGAGGAGGATCCGAGTCTTTGCTAATGTTATAGATCCCCTTTCTCCTCACAGGTCTGCATTGTTCTCACAATACTCTTATAAGCTGCTTTTGGATAAAATGTTGCAGGATGACTCAGCTCACCGTCTCACTTGTTTCCACATCTCTGTAAACCAATGGCTATGGTTCTGCACCAGTGAATTCACAAATTTGCATTCATCTTCATGAGAGGCTGATCCACAACAACACAATTTTACTATTCATCTCCAGATAACTGTGGACAAATACTTGTTGACAGTCGGGTCACATCCTAGTTTTTCTGTACACATCACGAGTCTGTGACAGCGCTCCACTCATCACAATTTTTAACCCATTTGCTGTTGTCTTTAATGGATGTAAACACACTTTATTAATTTATCAAGATCAGATTTCCTTTAATTTATCACCATTTGTCTATTTTACATTTAATTTTAATAAAGATGTTGTACTTTTTGTGTTTCTGTGAATACCCATGGGCTGTAGATTAAAATATGTTAATTGCCAAATTTGAAATATCACATATACGTTAAATTATTGTTTGTTTGACAAATGAATTTATTTGCATATATTTGCAGAAGTGCTTAGAGTATTGAAGTTTAGTTTTCACATAGGGAAAAACTGGATGATAAAAAACATAAACTTAAAAGCATGAAATAAATTTAAAAAAGAATAGTAAATTAGGCATAAGAATAACAGAAATGATAAAAATGCAACCTAAAAAAGGCGTTATTAAAAAGAAAAAACATTAGCTAAAAGTCAAATTTTTAATATGTTTTTCATTGTTAATAAAAAGCGTAGTGGGCATTTCTCTTCAGCCGCTTTGACATTGATGCCTTGTCCACATGTAGCAGGATATCTGGGAAAACAAATTTGGCCTTTTATCCACACGAAAACTCAGTTTTACACGACTAAAAACGATTATTTATGAAAACCCCAACCAAAGTAGAGATTTCTAAAACCTCAGTTTTTGAGCCTGCGTGTGAACATGGCAAAAGAATTTTAGGATCTGTAACAAATAATGCGGCACTGACCATTGTTATTGACTTGGCCATGAAAGTAGAGGAAACAAGAATGCTAACATAGAGGTGCTGATTTTTACGTTGGTTCAGACACTTTTTTGCTTATTTGTTTTCACAAGCCAAACTGTTTCAACTTGTTGAGATAAAAAGAAGAACGAGCACTTGGAGGTCAGCTGTTTTACACTAACTTTCCTTCCCAATATGGTGGCGCTGCACCGTTGACCGTCGCTGTCAACCACATGGCTGTTTTGAAGGATTCTGTCTGCCTGTCATAGGTGTTAGCTTTGCAGTACACCGTCCTCTATGTGTTTGGCATGTTTAAAACAACGCTCAGCGGCATATTTGTGTGGATAAAAAGTTTTCTGAAACGATCCTGTGTGTACAATATTATTTTTTTAAACCTCGTCTGTTTTTATATAGACACCGCTACGTGTGTACAAGACACGATACTGTTAAATAAAATGCAGTGCAGCAATCAGCTGTCCTCTAATTAGTAAATAGAGTGTGTCTGCTTGAAATTTGATGTTGGTAGAAATCTAGCTGTTCTGCGAAGGTCTCAAAGGTTAGAGAACATTAGTGAACAAACAACTGCATGAAGTCCAAGGAACATGGCAAGGAAAAAGTTGTGGAGAAGTTTAAAACAGAGTAAGGTTATAAAACAATCTCCCAAGATTCAAGCAACTTGCTATCATCTGTTCACTCCATTATCTGAATAAGTGTAACAATTGTAGCACAACTGGAAGCCAACCAAAATCTGGCGGTCCATCTAATCTGACAGCCTGAACAGGGAGAACAAGAATCAGAGAAGCAAATCCACAGCAGATCAGGTGAGACAATCAGGTAACTATTAGTCATGCATTTCAAAAGTCTGGTAAAAGAATCAAAATAAGAATGTCATTGCTGGAAGAACAACAGCAAGTTCCATTGGCAGTTTCCCATTGTCATTTTGACCTGCTCGCCTGATGCTGTGTATGCCAGAAACAACATGGTGGTAGTTGTGTCATGCTGTGGGGTTATGTCGTTTCAGGAGAGACAAAGAAGCTGGTCACAGCTGATGGGAAGATGCTTAAATGGCGCTACAATACGTACCAAAAGAGCTGTGCTTGTAGCCAGTGGTGGTTTCAGAAAGTATCAACTTCATGGGATGAATACAAATAAGTGGAACAGGTGTTCCAAAAAAAAAAAGAAAATAGAAAATCATGTACAGTATTTTTTTGTACTTCAGAACTACACTTTGTGTTGCTCTATTGCCAAAAATCCCAATAAAATACACTGAACATTTCAGATTGTAACGTGACAAAATATGAAACAGGTGAGGAGCCGAGGCTCTCGAAATTAATCAGAGGTAGATCCCCGATTTCATAATGAAACAGTAAATACATCTGCATACGCACACACGTCTACAAACACATCACAGCCTTTACAAGCCGAAATGAAGAGGCATCTCATATGTTTTCCATCAGATTCGCCCTTGACTTGTCCCAGGTATGGAGAGGAGATTTTCTCCTATTTGTTACCCCAGAGACACAGGCTGACTGTGACCATCGCAGAATTCAAAACAGTAAATAATGAGGTAATGGGATCGAGGCTACTGTCATCTCCAGTCCAGCTCTGACTATCAACCCCTGGATATTAGCAAATAAATCTAAATAGCTTCTATGAGAGGCAGTGCCCTGTTATTGATCAGAGGGTCACGTGCAGAGTGTGGGGGGGGGAGCGGGGCAGAGTTTATTAATAAGGGATTCACAGCCAATTCCCTCTTCTTATTCCCAGATGGACAGCTTGGGAATCCTGATGAGCCTTCGCCTCCTCGCTGCCTGCAAACACAGTAACATGAGAACCTGCAGAGGGAATTCAACCAGTCACCCTGCTCTCAGCTCACATGCAGTAAATGGGGACGACGAGAGATCAGCAGGGTACTCAGGTGTAAAATTACCAACCAGATTATTCTCCATAAGTTAATTTTGTTGCAATCACCGTAAAACATAATGAATGACATTCATATTATTAGGGTTTGATAATCCCTTTAAGATCTTTTACAGTTTCAGGATGGGAATTCAATAGTTTGATCCTGCGCTCTGAAGTGACCTCTTCAGAGTTTGTTTCCTTATTTTATTCCGTGTTTTCCGGCGCTTTTCTGCTGGTTCTGTGGATGTCTTAATGGCCATTCTGCAGCAGGTCTGCTTCTCCTCCCTAAACTTGAACCTAATAGGATACAGGGCTTTTCCACTGATTGGGTAGCCAGAGAATAAAATTGGCTCTTAACTGTACCTCAGAGCTGAGCAGCGCCCTAATCCTGCCGCCCCTGGGCCGCCAGGCTCCGTTGTTCTCCCTCAGCTCCTCCGTATGCTTCGATACGGATCTGATCCCCTGCACAATTTCATGCCTGCTTTGCCCTCTTCTCCTGCAGCAAAGCATCAATTACCCTCATAAAACAAATTCTGCCCCCTTCAGAAACTTCAGCCAAACGCAGCACCCCTCACAACACACACACACACACACTTGCTTCATCCCAGCGGCAGCCAACAAGCCACGACTTTCAGCGCGAATCACAAAAATAAAAGTTTAATAGTGGCAACTTTGAGTTGTTTCTGTTACCAAGATGTATCTGATGTCATAACAAACATATTATGCAAAGAACATCAAAGAGACACTTCTTATAGCGGGTGCTGCTGAGTGGTTTCTTTTTTTTTCTCAAACAAACACAAGCGGAGTCTTACTGCTTTCGCCATAGTGCTCCTCTTGATTCATATCTGCAAGAAGCTTTATTAGATTTTATGCTGGGACTATTTCGTGTTCACTGGAGACTGAAACGGGAAGGTAAAAGAGCAACAAAAAAAAAGGAGAGAAACAGAGAAGACAAAATGCTAATAGGGAGAACAGGTGAAAGAGAAAGAGGAGAGGAAAGGGAGAGAGCAATATAACATGCTGTGAGTCTGCTTCTACACCTGCAAAGAGAGATGTAAAAAGAACAACAAAACCAACCGATAAAGTATTACAGGTAAAAACAACCAATGCCTTGATACTATCACTGAAGAACATACAGTATTATTTAATATGAAATGTATAAAGTGACAACTAAAGATAATGATGGGGGTTTTATAGAAGTGAATCTGTTAAGTACCTGTATCCAAGCCCTTGTAGGCGTTTATGAGAGTGTCTGTAAGGTTTATCCATAAGAAAAATGCTCAATAGTGGTTGTGAAGGGCCAAAGACCCGCCCCACAGAGGACCGAGGTAGACACTGGGGAAACCAGAACCCCCCAAGCAAAGTTGCCCAAGAGGGGCCAATACAGGGATGTCTGCCTCTCCCATCCCAGGGAAGAGCAGAGAGGCAGCCAGCTACGCCGGAGCGGATCCAGGCATGAGCCCAGAGACCCGAGACCCACAAGTGCTTTCTATAGAGGTTTATGGGAGCGTTGCTACTCTCACATTTACTACACTCTGCATCTTAAGTATTACGAGAACTTTTAGCTTTAGCATTAGCGCGCATATACAGACATATTTTATGCAGGTTAGCGAGATAGGAGGAAGAGGAATCAATGATAAAAAATTACTATTAGTGACATAGTATTCATATTGTTGTATCCTAAACTAATTTTCTCTGCCCAGACACAATCTCCTCCTGTAAACTGGTCTGATGAACAGAAAAAACGCTATTGGTCTAGCAAAGGGGTCACCAACATGGTGCCTGCGGGTACCACGTAGCCCCCCAAGGACCACATGTGGTGCCCTCAAGCCTGTTCAAAAATATAGTACAGCCCTCCAGTGAGCATTTAAAATGCTACTTTATTCAATAGCTCTTCCTTTTTATCGTATTTTGGTATTTACATAGATTTAAAAGCATTAAAAATATGTTTATATTACATGAAGTTAAGGTAAGCTCTGATTCTTCGGTTCAAAGGTCAGTACAGGTAGCCCTTCGTATGACACAGTACCAATAAAGTAGCTCTCAGTATCAAAAAGGTTGGTGACCCCTGCGCGGCTGGGGTGGGCCTCTGTGCCGACTGGCACACGTCTAGTTTTAAATTCCATCTTCTTTAGAGCAGTTGAAGAAAAATTGTAGTTAGAGACAGCCCTTCTTTTCTTTTTGGCTCCAATTCTTTTTTGCAGAAGCTCAGACAGTCCATTATCAGGTGTCCAGTCTTAGACCATATTTTAATTTGGACCCAAGATTTCTTTGAAGATGTCTTTTGCTCAGTAAGCTAGATCAGGAAGTTCATGTGAGTCACAGGGTTTCCAGCTGTCTTCCTGGAAGCTGCCATGAAAATGGGTTTAAACTGTGCCTTCTGGGATTCAGAGTTTTTACCAGTCTCTTTTGTTTTCTGCTCGCAATTCAGTCCTTGTAGGCCCAACAACTGGTTTTGTTACACAGTGGAGTGATGAGCTAATGATCTCCAGTTGACTTGAGATGAGTCAGTGCAGCAGGAGTGGCTCGATCCTCAGAGCAGCTCAGCAGTACAGGAAGGGACTATTAGAGTGTCCCTGCAAAGGGAACATCTTGGCCACTGGTGTCAGAGTGGGTCATAAGGTAGATGCAGTTAAAGCCTAGAATAAATTTTAAAAGACCAGGCTGAAACAAAGAAGCAAGTTTCAGGAAGATTTTTTTTGGTTTCAGTAAACACTGTGTTGTATAAACAAGATTTCTTATCAGCTTCTAAAGCATTTCAATTTAGTTAGGAAGTATTTTTCCCTTAGGACTATAGAACAAATTAAACCTTAAATATTTGACCCAGAATATAACTGATGATACACAAAACATAACAGATGCTACCATGGAGGCAAAAGCTGAAACAACAAAGCGGAGCACACTGTTGACCTAAACCAGTATGTATTTATGTATAATCCATTGTCTTTCATTTGATTGGTTTCTATGCGTTCGCCACTCCTAAATGGCATATTCTGTGGGCATTGTCTAAATTTTATGTCATGCCAAGTCAGCGCATAATCAGAGCCGAGGGATTCATTCTGTGACACTTGGATGACTGGATCGGGTACTGAGTTTTAATATTTCCTCCTTCAGCTGCCACAATGCACCTCTCGGTTTTTTTGTAACTAAACATACCAGTACCTTGAATCAAGTCATGCTGAGGCTATCAGGTTTGAATGGACTCATCACCAGCCTATCTGTTGGCCGATCATTTTTGGAAGTCGTGGCAGGTGATGCTGTCACTGACAGCTACTGCCTGGGCATAAAGTTGATGCTTGAAAATCATATTTGTCCATTTTTGTTCATCCTGTTTCTCTCCATTAACCCCTTGCATGCACTTTGTTTCTCCTGAGTTATCCAGAAACATTGCAGTGCTCTAAATATATGGTTCTGGCATTTTCTCCAGCTATATTGAAGGAACGTAAACCCCTCAGAAAAACAAATGTAGAAAACATACCCACACATTCTCATCTTTGTCAGGAGTCTCTGTTTTTTTTATGTTTTGGTTTCTTTTTCTAGTTACTCACTTGTGTTGTATGCTAGATTCTGTTTCTTTTAGGTTATATTCTTATTTTGGTAGTCTGGTTTAATCTGTGCTCTCTTAGTTATTTAGATTCTGTTTTCCTCCTGCAATTACCCTAATTCCCCTGCAACCTAATTACCTTTACTATGTCCACCTGTGCTTGATTGCTTCACCTGCTGTCCCTTTTGTTTCCATCTCTATTTAGTCAGCCAGCCAGCCACTCTTAGTTGTCAGGTCCTTTTGTCATGCTACCCTGTTCTGAGCTCCTCTTCGCTGTGTTCCTGGTTCCACGTCTGCCTGTAAGCCTTGTTAATTTATGTATTAAAATCACTCTTCACCCAACATGTAGCTTCCCTACTCTTGCCTGCGCTTCGGTCCAAACAACAATACACCAAACCTGACAGTCCATGTGTTGACTCCCATTGATTTTCAGTAATTTTCAACCCTTTCTATGCCTTAACCCTGACAATAACCCTAAACCTAACCATTACTAGTGGATACCTAACCTTAACCTAAACTCCATTCATACCATAGTCCTAAACCTCACTGTTAGCAAAAATACAAAGTGAGGACCAGCAAAATGTCCTCATTTTTGTACAAACAGACCTCACTTTGATGGCGAAATCAGAATAATGGTCCTCACTCCGATACCTGAACAGGAGCGTGCGCACACACACACACACACACACACACACACACACACACACACACACACACAAAAAAAAGAGGAAAACCCAAGTAAATTGGGACCATCAGCCATATTTAGTATTATTTCATTTTATAGACTTGCACATGCTATGGTGTATCAGTTACGTTGAGAGAACGTGGTTGTCAGTTTGTTGTGAGGGTATGTTTTAATGATTTAAATCAGGCATACAACGAAACAGCAAAACAGAATGAAAAAATAGGACTGCAACATTTTGTTTTATGAAGGAGGATCTACATTATGTGAGTGACTTCCAGTTCTTTGCTTATCCCTTCGTCTAAGGTCCATAATGCGGCAAAACCAATCACAATGCACTTGTGATGTTTTGGTCAATACTTAAATTATCGTATTTTTCTGACTATAAGTCACACTTTTTTTCATAGTTTGGCCGATCCTGCGACTTATAGTCAGGTGTGACTTGTATACAGCTAGTGCTAGCTTACAGGCAAGGCAGGCAAGGCAAATTTATTTGTATAGCACAATTCAGTACAGAGACAATGCAAAGTGCTTTACATGATTAAAAAATAGGAGATATTTTTATAGGCGATATAGGATATGTAGATACAGGTCTGTTATCCGTTGGTTTACAATTCCACTGATGCACAGATGTTTACTAACCTTTCTAGGTTACTCTCAAACATCCATGTCGTACTGTTAGTTTAGCACGCAGCACCCTTACGCTCACGGTCTAATTTCAGTGTAATGGGAAACACGGTGGCAAGAACCTTCCTGGTTGGAGCTGCTGGCTTGTTATGCTAATTTACCTCATTCAACCTCCAAGGTATGTTCCATATTTTTCAGCTGGTTGTGGATGCAGTTGTGTAATTGAATTGGCTTACCAGATTAAATGTTAGGTTTTATTTTTAGGACTGCGTGAAATAAATGTCTGAATAAATGCGTATAGTTCGGTGCGTCTTATGGTCCAAAAAATATTGTAACAATATAAAAGATAAAGACTTATTTTGAGAAAAAGTTGTCCTCAGGTTCGTCCATTGGCTGATCTTTCTCCCAGTCTATGTTTGGAAAGGGAAAGAAGGTAACCAAAACTACAGAATATGTAAATCCAAAAAACTATGAAATTTGAGTAATGTAGATTAACTGAGTTTGCATGTTCTCCCCTGATTCCCTCTGGGTACTCATGCTTCCCCTATCAGTCCATGAACATGACTGTAGGTTAATTGGTCTCTCCGAATTGACCCCAGGTATGAAAGTGTGCATGATGGCCTATCCTGTAACTCTCTATATTGCCTTGGTCACGTGTCCAGGGCGCACCACAAGTCTTGCCAAATGACCGCTTGAGACAGGTTGGTGTTTATAATATGACAGTGCAAATTATCTTAATTTGTATTTTACTTTCAGTTTCCACTCTAAACGATAAAAACAATCTGACAAAAAGTTGGTGTTAAAACTATTTTGCCACCTTCTGCCTTGCAAGTATATTATCGTTTTCCTCTGTTCCTTTTTTGTATGATCAGCTGATCCTAGTTTATACCTTGTATGCATTTATTGTTTTTTTTTTTTTTCCTTTCCTGTTCGGTGCTGCTTTGGTTCAGTTCCACAAGGTATCTGGAAATACATTCAGGCGTCATGAGATGATTTATGGGAAACTACAGAAAAGCAAACAATTGTGTTAGACAAATGCACTCCTGAGATGTTTCTCCATGATTCATGAATCATGCCTCAGTGTGTTTGTGGGTCTCTGGTGAAACTCAACGAAATTTTAAATCATGCCATGTTTTTTTTTTTTTTCAGAACAACATCCAAAGCAAACTTTCAAGCAACAGCTGTACCCCTGAAGTAAACTTTTCACAAGCTTATGTTATTCTACTCTGCAGAATCCTAATTGTAAATATAATGTGCAGTGAAGTCAGAAAAGGTGCATCATTTTTCTGAGGGAAAAGCTGCAAAAATAGAGGAGACATTCTGCCTTTTTCATCTAGAAATGCACTGCAAATGTGTTTGTTGTTGATGAACATAGTATATTGATTCTGCTTCTGAGAGGAGAGCAGTTACATGGGGCCGGCTGTTGGCAGCCACTAAACTGTACAAAAAGATCTTTTCATTTTGATAATCATTGATTTGATAAAAGACTCACATGTGAGAAAAAGACACAAAATCATCCAGGACAGGATAATATTCAGTACAGCCAAATAAGCCTGACTGCTGTGCAAGGCTTATTGAATTTGTGCCTTAAAAACCAAGAAGCGCTATGACTTTTGTAAAGTCACAGAGAAACCACCCTAGCTGTAAGCTAAAACCTCCCTGCCCATGGGCTCTGCTTCTCATTTCTCTACTAATTTTACAGGGAAGCTAGAGGACAGCGCTCTTCCAGAAAGTTGCACAAGAAGTACCCCATTTCACATATATACATATATATATGGCGCCTGTGAAATATATGATCGCTCTCCGTTCCACTTACACACATGCACTAGGCTCATGTAGAACAAATAACAGGATATTTAATGATCTTTTGCATTTGGTAATGCCTTGGCAAATGACTTTCAAATGTTGATGGCTTATCCTGCAATTAGGGACATGTAGTAAAGAAAAGCTCAGTGCAAATTTTAAATCCAAGCCATTCTATCTGATGAGGCTCATGCATGATGTCGGCTTGTTGTGCGCAAGCATGCAAGAATGATCAATATAAATGAAAACTCATAGAAGAAGGACATCTTTTTTCTATGAAAAAGATACAAGCAGAGTTTGAGAAGCGCTTTAGGTCTCGTCAGTGGAAAGGTATACAAATCAAAAAGCAAGGTGTTTCATTGGGATTTCAAAGCTACAGATACAACCCCTGTGCACTTAAAACAGAGCACAAATGGCCACGGCAAGATAAATAATCAGCGTTTTACTTTAATTTGTGACAAAAAGTATGATTAATAGACACATGCGAGATCATACTTCATTCCTGTCAGATTCTCAAGTTTTGCTCTGATTTACACATCCTTTCCTTGAGGGTTCATACAGGGTAGACAATATACATCTAAGTAACAAACACTTATTTACTTACTGCAAAATTAAACGAAATTAACGCATGGGTGAAACACTCAGCACCCGTCAATGATTCACAAAGCAGTTTACTGCCAACAAGTATTCCAGTTCTGTTAACAAGGGCTGTTTTTAGTTTATTTTGGGTAATAATTAATCATAAATGAGATATGCGTAGGGTTAGGGGTTGATATGGTTAAAAATAGATGAAGAAAATTAGCTTTACATTTTTTACTACTTTATTTGCATAAATGGTCTGTAAAGAAGCACCATGTTCACTGTAGTCAAATTTTCAGTACCGTCTATTTCTAAATATATAGCATTATGTTGATGAGCTGAGAGCACATGCTCAGTTTATCTTGCTGCAGTTCGTCACTGTGCCTCCACTCACATCTCTAGAGTTCAACAGGGTCCCTTCCCATTACAGAACCAATCTGTCCAAAGGATATTCCAACGATTTTCTGGACAAAGCGTATTACTTCTGGAAGAGGCCAATGTGCACACGGCACACAGCATTTGATGTGGCAACTGCAAAAATTAAAAAGCTAAAGATGGGATTTTTATTTTTTTTGGCAAACACGTATAGAGGTCACAGTAGAGGTCAGTGAAAGGTGAAATTAATTTACGTGAATACAGTTAATCGGCCGTATTAAAGAATCCAAACGTCTGGTGTAAGACGCAGTCTACTGGCCTCATCATGGTTTGCATTTTATTTTGTAAGACATCCTGTTTTCATTTCAAATGAAAAAAAACCCCAACAATATTAGATTACTTACATTATAATGATTGTGTTTGAAGATCAATTCCAATTCATTGTTCATTGTCTTTAACCGTCTGTAACTCGTTCCTAATAAGAGAGTCTCAAATTTTAAAACAATTAACCCAGAGAATAGCTGCATTTATGCTGGAATTAGATTACACAGAGGGGAACTTCATTTATACATATGGGGAATTTAGAAGCCAAGTGATTGCACGGGATTTTATTTAGGGGTATCAGAATATAAAGGGATGAACATACTGTACATGCACTATAAAAGTAACTTGCATATGAACTACAGTGATATTCCATCCTTAATCCATAGTTTTCAATATGACATTAGTTCACTCTTTGCAGCTATAACAGCTTCAGCTCTTCTGAGAAGGCTGTTCAAGAGGTTCTGGAGTGTGTAAATGGGAGTTTTTGACTATCCTTCCAGAAGCGCATTTGTGAGGCCAAACACTGATGTTGGACGAGAAGGCCTGGCTCTCAGTCTCTGATGGTCAGGTCTCTGTGCCGGCCATTCAAGGTCATCCACATCCACTCCAGAGAACACAGATCCACTACAGAGTCCAGCATGCTTTTTAAAACTAAATCTGACACTTTGCTTTGCACTGGAGATCTATTCAAAACTTAGATGCCTTCTGAAGGCAACTGCTTTTAATGGATTTTACTAAAGCTTATCAGACAAACCCTGGGCTCACACTGGATACGGCACAGATGCGGTTGTGGCGCCGCAAGGAACACAAATAATTAAAAATCAATGTGTCCACTCACATCGGTGTCGAAAATTCTGCAAGAAGGAAGTTTGACCGGACGCCGCAGTGGTTACCGGATCAATCTCATGAGCCGAACAGGAAATGCTGGGCACTAGACAGGCTAAAGTTCCTGTGAATTTCAGAATAAAATCACCCCAGCAACTTATGCTAGCTTGACTAGTGGAAACAAAACAGAGGAGCTTTTGGAGGATGAAATGAGACATTTAAGCGCGCAGATAATGAGTTTTGCCCCTAAATAATTAAAACCATGGCTGTTTTTTAATAATTTATGAGGGACAGCTAAAAAGGGAAAAACAGCCAGTGGTTCCTTAACGAAGGGTCTCACATTGTAAAACAATAAAAACACAGAAACGTTGTCATTTCATACTGAAATTATATAGTAAATAAACACTCAGGTTACTACTAGATAACTTCTGAAGGGAATGGGTTACATTAGATATTAATTAGGGGTAAAAGAGTAAGGGGGTCTGAATACAAAACCATGCAACTTTTCATATTTCTTTCTTGACCCTCCAAATATATATTTAATTTTTTCAAAATCTGATTTGAACCTTGCCTAAAACATAAAATAAACAAGCAATATTTCATTGCTCACATTTATTACCAACTCAAACACTGATCATATCTTAAAGCAACAGAGCAGCCGTATTAAGACTAACAATAAATTACATATGAGCACTGTTTACTAATTATGCGAGTTTTGAAGGCGGCTGGTTACATTAGATTTTATTTAGGGTTATAAGAATAAAGATGGCCAAATGGAAATCTGCTACACTGCACCAAATTACATACTGCTGCACTTTTCAGATTTTTATGTCGCCCTGCAAAACACTATTTAGATTTTTTTGTTCCATTTAATCTATAACTATTATGAAGCAAACAACATTTTATAAATTCCTCTTTGGTGGTCGTCTTTAAAGACAAATTGCAATTTATTACTTACTGTTTTAAAGAGTCTGCCTGTTCCTGTAGAGAGGGTCTAAAATTTTCAAGCCACAATTTGGTGAACAAATTATTTTCAGTTTAATGGCTTATTGAGTATTTCTTTTCATCAGTTAATTAACATTCAAACTCAAGAAGGTGCTTAATTTTAAAGCAATTATTCTGTGATTGGCAGACCCGTTTGAAAGGACCGCCTGCTCTCCATTCTGTAAAACCCTTGTGGATTTCTGCGTGGCTTCATTTACGCGCGAGAGCGAAGAGTTTGTTCTCCTAAAACCGAACCAATGTCTGTAAGTGTGTACTCCGTATCCTTCACGGCATCAATGTGAGTCCTTGGCTTGTTTTATAATTACTCTGTGGAGCAGGTAGATATCGTGTGACAGGTGGACAACATCTGCTGTATAAAATGTTGCGAACTCGAGGTTTTCCATCACCGTAATTGCTTTTACACTTTTTCACGCGAGCGCACACACTTCTAAACATGTAACAGCAGGCAGTCGAAGGTGTTCTTGCACATTTATTTATTTTTTTGGTCACAAACAGCAAATCCTCCCTCTAACCGTCAAAGTCTTTGCCTGAACAGAAAACAAATCCTGCACATATGTGTGTGTGTTAGAAATATCTAGAGATTTTAAAAGTTAATTACAGCATCAAATTAAGTGCAGGACAAGTGCCAATAGAGGGCCAGTGGAAGGGTTTTTAATCCCCCTCGCTCCCACCCTCGGCACCTCAAGCGCCACGTTGGCCGCTGTTTACCAAAGGACAAAAAAAATAAATAAAAATAAAAAAAAAATCCCAGCAGTAGGACGCAATCAACAAGCCTGTGGATTTACATGACTCCTTCCCTCTCACTTGTTTGTTTGTGTTATTGAAAAGAAAGTGATGCATGATTCAATTGAATGAGGTCCCCTTCTGCAGCCGGTTTAGGGGGTAAATTTGATTGCAGTTTTAATTAACCAGCATAGTTGGCCCCTTTCATCGGTCCAAGGGATTACAATTATGAGCACAATGAGGCAGCGGTGGTGTGGTGATTTGGTCGTTTGTGCTCAAGTGAGGGCTGTCGAAGCTGCACTGATGCCTGAGCTATTCATGGCCACAGTGAAAGGTGGCTGGAGTGGGAATTCTGGGGCTCTTTCATCCAAGCTATAGAGCCGTGCATTTTAACCCGCAGCAGAGAAAACAGTCTGGAGCGAAGCGCCACCAGTGGGCCCCGATTGGAGGTATGCGTGTGCCCGTTCGGTGTTTAAAAACCAGATAATTCATTTTAGCCTTGACCATAACGGGCCTAAACTTTGTGCATATATATATATATATATATATAGCGCTCTTCCCATTTACTGGCAGCAATAAAGACACCTTTAAATTGAATTCCTATTAAATTCCTTTTACTGGAGCAGCGTAATAGGGTCTTCTTTAATCTTTTTCACAGCTCCACTTGTTTTAATCGTTTTAATTTCAGTTCTGACTGTAGATAGGGAACACAGGCCAAGTTCAAGTAAGTAACTATTGTAACCATCTCATGACTTGTCTGGCTGATATGTTCTCCTGTCTTTCCAGTTTTGAATAGTGCTGAAGAGAAACAGGAGATCATGGATGACTCATTAAAGGTTACTAGGCATTTTGATCATCCTAAAGATGGTTAAAGTGTACATTTAAAAAACAGGTTTAGTTACATTTATTTTATAGAAATAGATTCTATTAAAAAAATAATTTAACATTTTTTTCAGTCCGAAAAAGGGGATTCAAATCACAGGATCTCCACTGAGATCCATTATTTACCCTTTAGCCCATCTGTCTTGTCCAAATGTAGACTGAACAAAGACGATATTCCAGTCGCTTAGGCCGTTTAATCTCAATATTAGCATCTTTTTAACCATATGTAGACACTTAAGAGTGTGACCTCTTCTAAATGAAGTCTTGCTTGAGGGGAAATACCTGTTTGGAGATTGAATTTCTCTTGTTGCATTTTATCTACTACTCATTACACAAAAGCATGGCCAGTTCACAGTGAATGAAACTGCAGGCCTCTCTGGTAGAAGAGCAATCTTGTTCACACTTCAAAAGACTTTTTTTTTACTTGGCACAGCAATTTATACTTTATAATGTTTTATGTTACAAAGGTTAGAGTTGCATCAGGTTGGCACTAAAGTAGAGCTATTGGGCATTTTACAACTTATAGGGGGATTTATTATAAAAATCACTGAAACATGTTGCTAAAATTAAAAAGAAAGCTCCTCAGTATTCAGATTATTGTATCAAATATTTTACTTTTCAATTAAAAAGAACTTGTATGTGTCCAATAGAGAAAAAAAACCTTCTCTCCACTCATTCCTATGAATTTATTGCATAATATATTTAGCATTTCTGGAGGATTTGAAAGATTCTATGATCCAAACTTTTGTGGATCACATGCAAATTGCTGTGTGTGGTGAAAACCCAACACTTTACTTTACTTTCAAACAACAGTCCCTAAATCCTACTATTTAGAGTGCCTGCACTGCGACTTTTAGGTGCATTTTCCTGCTGTAACACACCTGAATCAAACCGCTAACCTACTTCCTCACAATTTTTCCAAGCTCTGCAAAGTTCTGTTAAGGAGGAATCCTTTTTCTATATTGAAGTAAATTATTCTGATGCAAATAAATGTAAAGCGCCAGATGGATGATGTCTAATAATAATAATAATGACGATAATAAAAAGCCCCGTCTCTAGTTGTAAATCAAAATCTAAAAAAAAAAATTCACAGATAAAATAAAACCCACAACACGGAAGATAAACCGTGCATGCGTGCGAGCACACAAGTATGCCGTTTTTCAAAGTTTTGTTTCATTATCTTTGTAATTTTAAGACATTGAGCTGAATGTTGAGGAAAATCAAGACTGACCCAAATGCTTTGAAGTTGGAAAGCTTCGGCTGCTGCCCCGATAATCAAAATTCAATCAGCATTATTAAAGGTCAGCTCAGTTAAAGTTCAGATTTATTTATGCAGTGGCTGTTCAGAGCCAATTCTCATCTCATGGCATTTTATGCCGAGAAAGAAACAAATAATTATGTTCAAGCAAACAGCAGGAGACAGTGAATGGGGGAGCTATAAGACAAACGAAACATTTTGGAGGAAAAGTCCTCCAAAATAAAGCAAATATAGGGGCTTTGCCGTGCGGGGGGTATACATAATCTGCACAAGCATCATATCTGAAAACAGAAACAGGATGAAGTCGCTCTCTGGGCAACTACACCTGCTTAGACCCCAGACAAGGACAAGAAGGCGAGGGGAATGCAGACAGACACCCCCCCCCCCCCCCCCCCCGGCTCTTCCTCCTCTCTCCCCACTCTCCTCTCCCTCACTGTAAGAAAACAGCGCTGGTGTAGATCAGCTCACCCGGTCCAAATGGGTTGTGTCATCTCACAGAGAGCGTCATCATCGTGCTGCCCAGTTTAAAGTCCACTGGGACGAGTGAGCCGATTGCATTTCAATCCACAGGCACACACACACACACACACACACACACACACACACACACACACACACACACACACACAACGTAATAAGATTGAAAAGGAGAGCAGGATGGAGGTTGCTCTGAATTTCGATACAATTGAGAATAAATACAAGTGAAGGCTGATTTAAAGCTTTGCATCATCATCAACATACACCAAAACACACCTGATGTACAACCATTGCTGTTTTTTCCCAATCAATTCGCAAATCTTCAAATTGTTTTAAACAGAACATGTGTGTTTTGTCGTGAATTTACCTTCATACCTTGCCCCCTCCCTTCCTGTGTAGCTTTTGCAATGCGGCACAGGACCCCAGTGACAGTCTGAGTTTAATAGCACACTGATGAGGTCAAAAAGAGAGGGGAGTCAGGTTAATTAGGAGCTGCTTGGGAAGTCTCAGGTTGAATGATGATTACAAATCCTCCAAATGTTAACTGGGGGAGAAAAAAAATTGGATAAATATAGCTTTTAGTAGAGCTGAATGGGAACGTGGAGCAGTGTGGCGACAGAAGGAAGCCTCCCAGGAGATGGTATCTCTCAGAATTAGGTTATGATACTAGATAGAGGAAGGGGCAATTATCAAATCTCCTCCCGTCCAGCCGCAATCAGTGATTGATAAGACGCCCTGTGGGCGCAGACAGTTCTTATCAAGATTGGACAAAGTCAAGGGTGGCAGTAATGATCCTTTTTAAAGCCAGAAATAAGTATTATATTTACTGAAGGGTTTTATACTTGAAAATTATGCATTTCTTACAGTATTTTTAGGACAAGTTGTTGTCTTTGCTTTAGAAGATTGCACGTTGTTATATTTCATTGATCATGGGCTCATGAGGTTGCCTGGAAATATATGGGCACTACTGGCTTAAAATATGAAATATTAATTAACGGTTGGCGTGATTTTTTGAAGATGCTTTTGTTTATTAAGATTTTTTATGACGGAGAAAGAAATTGTTAGTTTATACATTTGTCATGGTTTTGTTTTTTCTATGATTTTGTGATTAATTTGTGCTCTTTTTTTATTTACTTATGTCTCTTGTGTTGTCGTAATTCTTCTAGCCTTTCTGTAATTTTCCTCAGTTTGTCTAGTCTTTCCGCCCACTCACAATAACTTTTAAAAACTTTCACACGGGACCGGTGTCATTTCAATGAGCTTGAGTTACTTGTTTCTTTAATAGTATTTTCCCAGGTCCTTCTGTGGTTGCCTTTTGGGATTTCTGTAATCCTGTATTCCAGGAACTTTGACTCGGATTTACTCTGGTGTTTAGATGTAGAGAGCACCTCTACATCTAAAGGCAACCCTGTAGTAACTTAATCTCACAATGAAAATCTTTTAAAAATCAAAACTTTCAGTTTGAGGCAATTTGCATTTCCGCTACACCATATTATTGTTTTTATTTTTACAGAATCATCAGTGCTAAACCTAGTGTGTTTAGTACTTTTTTCAGAACTTAAAATAACACCCAATATTCTCTGAAAACATTTCAAAAGGATAGAGTGTATATAGAGAAGGATCTTTAAACACTACTCATTGCACAATCTCTCTTAATGCTGTTAAAATGCTCTTAATGCTGTTAAAATGCTCTTAATGCTTTTGTTTTTCTATAGGAGTTTGATCTGGAAATTGTGATAGCATTAAAAGAAGGGTTCATTTTATCATCAGTCTCTGTGTTAATTTAGCCATAATCTGTTTAGGTCCAAAGACCCAATGATGACTAATTTTTCCATTTCAGGTCACCAGGTTTTTATGGAAAAGGTCCTGGTATTTCAGTGTTTATGGCGTCGCACACTTCAAACAGGTCTGCAGGACTGTTGGCAGAAAACAACCCCAAAGCATCACAGTCCTCCGCCATACTTAACAACAAGCGACGTCTGCTTTTCCACAAATTTGTTCATTGTTTAATCTCAAACCAACCAGTTTTTGTTGATGAAAAAGAAAAGTCTTTCCAAAGCACGGTGTTTTATTTAAAGTCTCAGCAAAGTTTTGCAAACCCAAAGTGTTTATGTTTGGGATGGTAGAACAATAAAGGTTTTCTTTTTCCTGGGATGACTTCCCAACAACTGGTTGTCATGTCAACAGTCTGTTATGGTTGTCATGGAGACTTGGTCTAAATGTGGAAAACACTGTGCAATCTTCCAGCTCTGGAAATTTTGAGCCGCACGATAATCTTTGTGCTAAAATGTCTCCAACAATGTTTTCTGAAACAATACAGCCTGAAAAACAGAGCTTCTGTGTCTAATTAGAGCCGGCCGAGAAAAAAAGGCACTGCCTCCTAAAATTAACAAGGAGCAATCTTTAGATCGCTCTATGTTGAGCTAATTCTCTGATTATTTTAAGTGAAATATTATGAAGATATTTAGATATCCCTTTCTACTGGAAAGCAATAAAACAAAAACAGTAAAACGTTTCCTTTTGAGTGTACAAGTTTAACATAGTTTTATACTTTTAATGAGCGTATCCCAAATTTCACTACTGTTTTACTGAACATTGACAAAGTCATTCATTCATTTATTAAAAACATAAGGTAATGAAAAACAAATTTTAACTGAAATCAAATCGCAATAGTAGCATTTTCAAAGAACGCCTTTGAGTGAGAGTCAATAGTATGAAGAATGGACTGGGTATAGCTCTACTTAGTTAAATAAGAAAATAAAAAGATACAAAAGAAAAAAAAATATTCTCCTACGAATACATCATGCAACAAATATTACTCAGTTTGCATAATAGTTACAATTATGCAAAAATTAAATATAAATCAAACACAAAAAATGTCATAGAACCCAGGGGGTTAAATTTTATAACAAATTTATGGAAAATAAATTTCACCCAGTGCAAAATGTTGCACTGATGCATACTGAAAGCCCAAAGGATGATAGACCCCTTTAGGAAACAAGACCGTTCATAAAAGTCTGATCCTATGTCCTGCAGATATCTCTTTACTTCAAGGCACATAAAATATTGCTCAATATATATAAAAAAAAAATTGTTTCAAATGTTATCAAGCTATTCAGTGAATATCAACTAATCTAAATTATGGGTTAAAACAATTTACGCTGGTGTCTCTTACATCTCAGGAATCTCCTTAGCAGTGAAAATGAGGCAGTGAAGTCATTGGAAAAGCCTCCATAGTCTTCTACACTCCTTTATTACATTTCCAGAGAACTAGGAAACAATTTTCAGGAACGGTGTGAAGGGTCAGGGAGCTTTATAAAGTCTTTACATTTCTGTCAGATAGCTTCTTCTCATATTAAGATACCATCGCTCTAACAAGCTAATTAAAGTCTGATATGTCTTAAGAAGTTATCTCACAGCAAAAATCTGTTCAGTGGATTTCCTGTCTTATTTTCTGTTCCAGAATTGTACAAAATATCAAAAACACATAAATATAGGAAAGATGGGACTGTCTGTCTTTTGTATGAACGAGTCCATCTCTGGTTTTAAGAACTGTTTTGACCATGGTTGTTGGGCTTTATTAAACATCTATGGTTATCAGAAAACATGAAAACAACTTGAAACAGCGTGATGGCTCCCCATCTTTGAGATTGTGTGTGGAGTTTAAATTGCAGGAGCGGACTGAGAGCTGAATAAAGAGATTGCCTCTATGGTTTAAAAAAAAAGGTCAAAATAAACTGCGATCTGAAGAACTGCAATATGACAGTTTCAAAGCTGGAGATGTCATATCAACAAACAATCTACTACACAACCAAAAGAACTATGAGAATGATTTGATTTTTCCCCCCGCTAAAAGTAAATCTTAGTGCTGTATAGTGGCTGTCAATTAATTTCCGTTTTAGTTTCACGATGTTTGTCTCAGTGGGATGAAAACATATTTGATTATCTGTGTAGAAACACTTTTAAAGAAAGTAAAAAGGCAAGCAACTTTTAAGATTCACTTCTTTTGTCAGGATTTGGGTTTTGTTTCAGCTGTTTGTTAATTTTGATTTATTAGTTAACTCTCCGGTCTTTAAAATCAGTTTTGGTTTTGGGCTCTTTCTTGTTTGGTTTCTATTATAGCCTGTGTGTGTTGTGTTTAGTCTTAGGTTTAGGTTCTGTATTAGTTTTGGTTTATGGAATAGGTTAGATTTTATTGTAGTTTGATTTTATTTATGTTTCCAGTTCAGTTCTGTCTCTTCCCAGCAATCTGCCAGCTCACTCAATCTGTTTATCTGTCACTCCCCAAACACCAGTTACCAGCCTATCAGATCTGCTCACCTGTCAACCTCCAGTCACTAGCCAATCAGTTCAGTTCAGTTTCCACCTGTCACTTGTAATTAGTCTTCACTCCCGTTCACCTGCTCACTCCCCTATATAGTCCTGCTACAAACATCTGCAAACTGCCAGATCATTAACGAGCCCACGGTGAGTTTTGTTTCCAGCGTTCCTTTCTTGATTGACCTGTTGATGCTAACCTGAGAGCCTTTTTGATTCTGAGCCAGCCTGTTCCCTGATCTGTTTTTCCTGCCCTGTCTGACTGATTTACCGGTTTACCGACCTCAGTCTGTCCCATGGTTATCCGAGCTTGCTTTGCCCTGTTTGTACCTCTGCCTATTTTGGACTGCCTTTTGTGTACCGGATTTTGGACTGCCATTTTGACCATTGAGCCTTGCCTGTCCCTGTTTTATTATTAAATACTGTTTTTTGCCTTCACCTCACTTGTTTGGTTTGAATACTGGGTTTGCCTGATTCACGTTCGTAACATCTTTAGTATGTTTTTTTTTTTTTTTTTTTTTTTTTTGTAAAAACTGTATTAATGTAGTTTTGCTTTTGTGTGACTTTAGGCCATCAAAATCAACACATACTGCTAAAACACATTACAATTATATTTTAAGCTGAGGCTTAGTTAGAAGATGCTTTTCTGACTTTATTTATAATAAACAGATAATTTTTATATTATATTCTCCCCATTCTTGATCCTTTTGAATTGCTTATGCAACTTTGGAGATGGAAGGTTTAGTTTTTGGGATTTTTTTCCCCCAATGGCAACATATATTTCTTTTCATGCTTTGCTTTGTGTTGATTTTTAAACCGATAAGCTGGGCAAGGAGAGCATTGAGTAGCTCAGCAGTCTATGGTAACTCTGGAGGAGATGCAGAGATCAACAGCTCAAAAAAAATAAATCTCATTCCCCATTTGGGAAAACGGTAAGCATGCACTGCAAAAAAGGAACTAATATTAATATTATAATAATATTCTTGAAATTAGTGTATCTGTCCTTGATTTGAGCAGGTAAATATGATGATCTGCCAATAGAATAAGTATTTGGAGATCATTTTACCCCTAAAATAAGATACTTAGATCTATTCACTTCAAATAAGATGATGGAGATGAGGTGTTCCTATTATAAGTGCAAAAATCTTATTCCATTGGCATATTATCTTATATATCTGCTCAAATCAAGGACAAATACACTAATTTCAAGAAAATGTTACTCACTTTTAGTTCCTTTTTGGCAGTGTGTAGAAGAGGGTGTTGTGGCCAGATGACTCTTAGGCCCTGTTTACACAACAACGCTTTCTGGTGAAAATCAAACGGTTTGCTTGTGTTTGTACTATTCATTTTCTTCCAGGGAATCCCTGGCTCATTCATAATAACACGAGAGACCAATGCCGACAGGCGCATTATGGCTGCCTACCATTTTTAAAACCACAGAAGAAAAGACTATGGTAGATAGAGTACTTGCAAGGCAAGGCAAGTTTATTTATAAAGCACTTTTCAGTAACAAGACGACTAAAGTGCTGTACATAGATAAAACAAAAAACAGAGGAAAGAAAAGCATTACGCAGACAGAGGGAAAAGATTACAGATGCTAGCACATTGCATCGGACTAGTAGCAGCAGGTCAGATGCAGTATAAGAGAAGTTGGACTTGCCTGTGCAAATTCTCATTTATTCGGGTCATCGCAACAGCAAACAGGCTTAAATTGAAGGCGACCGGACTTTTGTTTGGTTCTTTCTGAAAACTTTTTGACACCCGTCCAGGAGTCTTTTTCAATTCTGATGGCTCACACTTAAGAAACCTGCTGTTGGTTTTTTTTTGCTGGCCTTCATGTGCTGTATCAGGCGTTTATGTAGTTGTTTAGTTTCACCAATGAGTGTGGACTGCTCCTCCACGTCGAGAGGAGCCAGTTGAGGTGGCTCGGGCATCTGGTCAGGATGCCTCCTGGACGCCTCCCTGGTGAGGTGTTCCGGGCACGTCCCACCGGGAGGAGGCCCAGGGGAAGACCCAGGACACGCTGGAGGGACTATGTCTCCCGGCTGGCCTGGGAACGCCTTGGGATTCCTCCTGAGGAGCTGGCCCAACTGGCAGGGGAGAGGGACGTCTGGGCCTCCCTACTGAAGCTGCTGCCCCCGCGACCCGACCCCGGATAAGCTGGATGGATGTATTTGGGAGAGTTTTTCATGTGATTCCACTGAGGAGTGAAAGAGCAGGTAAGATGGTCTTGCACATGTGCAGTTATTCATGAATCTTATGAATCTCATATGAATGTAATGTACAGCATGAGTTTACACCCAAAAATCACCAGGCTTTGTAGAATTACATCCCTTGTGCCACTTTAAGGGATAATATATTTGCCAATGATATTGAAAATAAGGAGTGGGTGGACTATTAATAACATTAGTGACCACCTACCAGTTTTCACAGTCTTTAACAGCAACCACCAGTGAAAAATGCCAGGGTATATGGCATATGAAACTTTTTAAGAATATTCACATTATCATATGATGAAAATTGTCTAATAAAAATATACCACAGAAAGAAACAGAGATCAACCATGGCTTACAAAAGAGGAAATTTTAATAATATTGCAAATAAATGCAAATGTAAAACAATTACTGATTCAACTGAAATTGACATGAAAACTATCTTTTGAAAAAAGTAATTGAAGTGATTTCAGAACTACAAACATACATCTGTAATTTATCATTCCAAATTAGTAAATTGTCTGACAAAATAAAAAATGTTTTGCCACTATATAAAACTGGGGAGAGACACCACTTCACAAATTATAGACATGTTTCTTTACTTCCACTATTTACCAGAATTCTATAAATAGGCTACTATTTAATAATAAACTAGACAAAATAAATAAATAAACACAAATCACTTTCTGATTGTCGATATGATTTAGAACAAGCATCTCAGCAGCTAAATATTAAAATTAGTATTGTTTGCAGATGACAAGTACTTTCTGTTCTGGGGGGATTATATGATCTACTGGGGATTATCACTACTGAAATGCGCAAACTGAAGATATGGTTTCACAGAAACAAATCATTATTAAACTTAAGATGGGGTGGATATGGAAAGAGTATATGAAAGCACTTTACCATCAGTAACAACTGATGGTAGAACAAACAGGAAGTCTCGTATAAAAGACGTGTATGGCAAATTGTCAAGCAGCATTTCTGTCTTCAGCAAAGCAAAGCACATTCTGGATGCCAAATCACTCCATGTTCTCTACTGTTTACTGATTCTGTTATATTTACATTACTGTATACAGAGGTGGGTTGTAACTAGTTACATTTACTCCATTACATTTATTTTAGTAACTTTTTTTAACAAAATGTACTTCTAGGAGTAGGTTTACTGCACTGTACTTCATACCTTTACTTGAGTAAATATTAAGAAGTATCGCTACTCTTACTTGAGTAAAATTTCTGGCTACTCTATCCACTGTAAGTAACTTTACTGAATAAAGAACAAACTTGTTTCAACCAAAATTGCACCAGAGAGACACACATTTACAGTTTGTATTAGGATGAGACTTCTCGCTTTTACTCAAACTTTGTTGTTCTAATGGTATTTTCTAACTGCTGACCTCATCAGGCCATTTACATGTGAAATAATCTTACAGTAAACAGTAAATATTGTTATTGGAAGTGTTTTGCACTGTCCTAACTTACTGTATATGCATTAACTGCTTGGTTTCATAAGTTTTATGTTGAAAAACATTGTTTAGATAAGAGAGAGATTATTTTGCCTGAATTTGTTACTTAGTAATTGTTATTGTTTATAAAAAAATCAAAAAGTTAATTGTTAAATATCAGAATTTGTACATAATTTTATGTTTTTTGCCTGACCGATAACATCATTTTAAAATATAAAGTCAATTATAAATATTTACTCAGTACTTGAGTAGCCTCCTTACCAAATACTGTTTTACTCTTACTAATTTCTTGGTTGAGTACTTTTTACTTTGATTTGAGTAAAAATATGCTGAAGTAGTGCTACTCTTGTCAGAGCATTAGACCGTGAGCGCAACAGTGCTACATGCTAAGCTAACAGTAAGACACGGATGTTTCAGAGCAACATAAAGCTCACGTGCATCAGCAAAGTTGTAAAACGTCCGGACAACAGAACTGTAAGCTAGCGCTAGCTGTTATTAGCTTCACTGACAGCACAATAACAGGGTTCTGTTGCGGTTTGGGCACTTCGGGCTGCACCACTCAAACTGAATGCATACTGAAACAGCAAAAAAAACAAAAAAAACATATGTACATGTTTTCAGTCTTTGTTGTTTATAAGTTAATGTTTTGATTGAATTGTAAGTGGTAGAGGAGCGGCATATAGTTTCCACAAGCCTAGAGCGCCCTCTTGTGGCTATATAATCTGTAATGTTTACTACTTGGTTCATGTTGTTCGGTATGATTTGCAATTTAAAATAGACATATAAGTCGCACCTGACTATAAGTTGCAGGATCGGGCAAACTGTGAAAAAAAGTGTAACTTATAGTCCGAAAATATAGTATATCTGTGCGTTTGTGTATAAAGACCTTATATTGTTATACTACACTTTCTTTTCTGTCATCTATTTTCCATATAGTCTAACAGACCTTTTGCCTATGAAAGACACTAAGAAATGTCTCCAGCAGTGAACAAGGACATTTATTTATATGAAAACCCACCAACTCCCTAACGTCATGCTCCTGCAATAGGACAAAGATGCAGCGAGACATTTCAATAAATATATGCAAATAGCGATTGTTTTTTCCTCTCAGATCAGCTGAGCGTGCTGAAAGGCTGCTTTTCCTGCATTTTTACTCAATCATCCACGTCAATTTCTGCTCTCCGTTCTCCTGCACAGGAGCTTTCTCTGTCCTCGCAGCATCTGGGGGAACATTGGCAAGCGCTGTCTGCATCTTTTTTCCCAACGGAGACCTTATCAGTGAGAGTTGTGTGTGTAATGGGGTTTAGCAGGCCAGTCCTGCAGGTCACACTGTCTGAAACAAACAGAGAGCAAAAAGGAAAAACAAAACAAGGACAGCGGACAAAGTGAGAAAGAATTTTGTAGGTTGCACGCCTTATCATGTCTTACATGCTGTTCTTTTTCTGTTCAACGCCTTTCAGCAGGATTGTGCTACTGATCCGTGGACTTAACCGAGGGCAAACAAAAGAGGGGGGAAAAAAAACACCTCTAAATCATACCGGTGTTTGAATTTTGTTGCTTTGTTGTGTCGTTAGAAATTGTTCAAATTGCAGCAGAGTCAGTTTTTCTCTTTTCTCACTCGCTGCACATCCCACACGCATACACCCACATCCACACATGCAAAACACACAATGTCTCAGAATACTTCCCACAACTCCCCACCTACATTCCCCTTCCAAACTGCGATAGCGGGCACATGTATAATTGCAGTCGGCAACGGCGTGCACCTTAGTGGAAATAATTACCACCATAAAAAGAGCAATTACTAACCTGGCAGAGAGCTGCAGCGGATTTTAATGCCTTTGCCGGTAACGTCTGCTCGCGCGCTGCTTTTTGTTTGTTTGACTAATGGTTTCTTTTCAAGGATAAACAAGCCACATTTACCAAAATGCTGTATGTTTTGTACACGTTTAGATGTAGAACAGTGACTGCTTGTTTTGTGACAATCAGGGGAAAAGAAGCAATGAATGCTGGGAAAGAGGAGCACGGCTGAAAGGTTAATATGAGCTTGATCTATATAGCCCAACATTAAAGAGCCTTATAAGAATTCACTGTTGAGAGAAGCCTGCTTCAATTCAATACTTAATATCCAGTTTTGATTAGCTCATGTGTCATTTCGCTCCCTTTCATCTGTTCGGAATAAACGCTCGCCAAAAACGGCTGTCAGTGTAAGACAATTAATTGCTCTCTTCTTCGGTGTCATTATGAGAGGATCACTAAAATGATAAGACCCGGGTAAGTGAGCGAGCGGCTTTGTGATTTGCATCGCAACCACTCAGCTCTGCGTGCAGAGCATGGGCAAGAGATGCATTAAGGCGCGTGGTCTGGGACAAACGCCATTACCAGACAGAAAAGAGGAAATAATGTTGGCTTTTTTTTTTTTTTTTACTAATTCCAACCAATCAGTCATAGAGAATTAATCACTGTCTGTTCTCTGCCTGTTTCAGAGAATACGGTCATCTATCAAAGCCTTCACTGGTCCTCAAAGAACCACTGAATTCACCAGACGTCGTGCAACCATCGTCTCTGGGCTTCATTGGTTAGATGGGTTTTCACAAAATGAGTACAGATTACACACATATTCTTGGTTTAAATGCACAGTGATTCTTCTGAAAAGTCTAAATCAAAACACATATTGGGATGCAGAATTTCCACCGCTGTTCATTTTAAGTTGTTATTATTAAAGAATAGGGGATAAATTTGCCTCATCGACAGCACAAACTGATCCAAGGGTTATAACGGCAACAAGCACTACTTTATAATTTGATCCCTTTTTATTAATCGTATTTTAAAAGACCATTTCAATATGTGTTTATTGGTTGATATATTCATACTGAGGTTAAATTCACAGCAATGGTTTGGTTATCAGTAATGAAACCTACTATTTGCTGTACTGTTAAAAGAATACTGTATTTTCCGGACTATAAGTCGCTCCGGAGTACTACTCGCACAAGCCATAAAATGCATAATAAAGAAGGAAAAAACATATATAAGTCGCACTGGTGTATAAATCGCATTTTTGGGGGAAATTTATATGATAATGTACAACATCAGGAACAGACATGTCATCTTGAAAGGCAATTTTAAATAAAAATAGAACAGAGGCAACAACAGGCTGAAAAATTGTACGGTTAGCTTACGCTACATGACACAACTGAGAACGTGCCTGGTATGTTAACATAACATATTAAAAGCTATTCAGATAACTATAGCATATATAACATGCGAAGAAGTTAACCAAAGCGCCCGTGTCACTCCAAATAACTAAAATCCAGTGAAATCTTCATCCTTTGTCACTTTCAAAAAACTCTGTTAACTCCGGAGGTAGAAGCTGCGGCACTTCCGCTTCTATGTCGCTTACGTCCTATTCAACACAGGCCTAGAGCGCCCTCTTGCGGTTTGGTGTGAAAATAACAGGTGTAATGATATACCGGTAAAAATGTGTAATAATTTCACACATAAGTCACTCCAGAGTATAAGTCGCATCCCCGGCCAAACTATGAAAAAAACTGTGACTTATAGTCCGGAAAATACGGTAAATTAAAGAGTTTCGAACAACTCAAACCAACATGAGGAAGACCGCACAAGGACCCAAATTCGTCTTACCACCTAGGAGAGTGAGGGGAATGGTAATGGAGTTTGTCTGCGCACCACTCCATCCACTTGCGAGTGTTTCAGGAGCAATTTTTTTCAGGGCCAATGTGGGTTTCTCCAGCGCTGCTCAAGGGCAGGGTCAAACCGAGTGGAATCGAGTGTAGTCTTGACGTGAACACACTGCTTTTCAGTGATTGGCCAAGGGGCGAGGAGAAACTAGGTTTTTTTCTGAGGAAATCCAGAAAGACATTACCATGAACAGAGTGGGTCAAACCAAAATATCATTTTACTATTTACAAACCACGAACCACGCCTAAAGGGAAAAGGAAAAAGGACACTTCAGCTTTCTATATGCAGACGCACTGTATCAGATCCGTAGATTTACCGAGGTTCTCTTCCATTTTACACTCACTGAAAGCTGCTAAGTCTTGTCTCTGAAGAGTGTTTGGTAATGTGTTCATGGCCGCTGATCCAGCCACTGGGTGCGGTAGAAGGCAGCTGCGGTCTGCCTTTCAGACAAAGAGCAGCCAACCTCACGATGTCTCTTACCGGCACTAAGGAGCTATAAGGAATCTGACAATTCTTTGTGTAACATGGTGTAATAGCACACCACAACTCGCAGAAATTAACGAAAATGTCTGGGGAGAAGAGAGCGTGCACTTTATAGTTCATTTTCGGAAGGCTGTGGGCCTGGTTGCGTAATGACGTTGGCGTCGTTACGCATGCTTTCTTACCTTTCCTACCTACGATAGAGTTCTAACTATTGGCCTCATGAAAGGTCAAGGAACAGGAACTAGGAGCTATAATTAGACATATTTGAATGGTGCCACAAACTGCGCTGAAGTAAACCGAGTGAGGCGGGCCAAATTGAGTAGGGTTGATGGAACTGGGGTTTTATGCTGGTGAAGATTCTCAGTCATCCAGGTCATGGTCATTCCAAAAAAAAAAGTAAAAAACAAAGCAACTGGACTTGTTTTTCGTAGTTGAAGGCGTTTCGCTTCCTCTCCACGAAGCTTGGACATGGACAGTTTTTGAATTGAAAAATCTTCCTGGAGAGGAAGCGAAACGTCTTCAACTACGAAAAACAAGTCCAGTTGCTTTGTTTTTTACTTTTTTTTTAACTGGGGTTTTAGTCTCCACAAGAACTACACAAGTGTGTTTACAGCTAGTTGTTTTGGATACACTGACTTTCTCCACTTGTAAACCTGTGGAGATTGTCAACTGAGACTTCATGCTTTGAATAAATGCAACTCTGAGAGTTTTGGCAGCAAAAACTCCAGCAGGGTCTGGTTTGAAAAGCAACTCGGGGGTCCTTTTTAGGAAGGTGGAGGCTATCTGAAGCTGTTGTTCCTTTTCCAAGGGATTTTGAAAGAGAATCTTATTAGTTGGCATGGAACAATCAACTGGCCATTGTAACAAGGTATTAACAGCTGTGGTGCCACTAACTGTGCCACTGGTGACACTGTAAAGAAAATAAACAAAACAGGAAAAACTACTACCACTCAACACTGTTTTCTCACAGTGTACACAAAGATTATGCTTTTCAAAATGTTACAGTAAAATTAGAATGTGTTTTATTTATTTTTTTCTTGATCAGGTGGGTGCCGTAGTGGCAACTACAGGCTGACTATATTGCCATGTGTGCTGGTGCTTTGAAAAACTGTTAAGTGGGTCTGAACATGAAGAAACGATAGTGAATTTGTGGAATCTAAAATTCTGTCCTGTCTTCCTGATATGCATGTCGCTTCTGCTCCCTGGTTCTAAATACTGCTTGTGTCTAAGGTCTGGATTACACAGTGTTCTGCTGCGTCCTGACCATTAGTTTTCTGTGACACCGTCGTCTCAGTTCATTTCTGTCATTGTAACAGGAACAACTGACCATACAGGAATGAAATTTCAATGCTCGACGAGTGCCCCTATGTGATTAGCTTATTATTAGCCAATTTACTACAACAGGAAGTGAAGCCAAAAGTGTCAGGTGCGCAGATCTGTGTGGAGGATTATGGCGCTTCTCTCTCCCTCTCTCTGCAGGGTGCAACTGGCTGGCTAGAGCCACAGGTGTTTCTAATCAGCTGCAATTAAGAGGAGCATAAAAGGAGTCAGGAGTCCTGAGGAAGGTGTCAGTACGTTAGCTCACCCAGAGCGGTAACCTGACCTGATCCCTATTCCTAAGATCCTCGCCCCTGAAGCCTTGACCAGTTCCTGTCTCTCATCCTTGTTTTCTACCTGCAGACATCTCTGGCTCTGGTGCGAGACCTTCACCCAGGTACAACTGTGTTCCTGCGTTCCCGAGATAAGCTAAGGGAGCCTACCCGGCCATGTGTTGAAGAACCTTTCCGGAACTCCTGCTCCTCCACGCTCCTGCACTGACAAAGACTCATCTAATCGCGCCGTCGATCCATTTAATCACCTATTCATCTGCACCGTAAGCCAACCACTGGACTGTTAAGATCACCAACATGTTTACTGTCTGTGTTTTAACCTAGATTTATTTTCTGTTTTCCGTAAGTGACCAAACGCCCCCCAGCGTCCACCTTTTCCACCTCCCTTACTAAAACTTCTTAAATCAGTCATCTGTCTCCGTGTTGTCCCATTTGGAGTCACAATGGAAAAAACAAAAAAAAATGTTTTATGTTTTAGTTTCAAGAAACTTGCATACTGAGGTGAGTGAGCCATCTGGAAAATAATGTAACATTATTATTATTAAGTCACTGCATTAATATTTCAGTTGCATCAGTTCTGTAGCCTGTGTTTTATAAATGCCACATATGATCTGCAACACTCATGCACCAGAATTTTTGGACATGGACAAAAATTGGTTTCATCCTAGCTCAACTGGTGATCTAATAGTGTATGCCACAATGGTAAACTGTAACTCTCCACCAAATCACCTTCCCCCCCCCACAGAAACTGGACCTAAGGGGGCTTCAGTTTTTTTTAATACACATTTCATGTGGACTTGTTTAGTAGCAATACTTATTTTAAACCAGCCTCAGTGCTGCCCTCTTAGGGTTGAACGGTGGCTATTACAGTTTAATTCTCCTATCAGTTCAAATGATACATGCTTTCTTCATCATAGTCCCACATTCCGGTACAAAAGCAGAAACGAGCTCCCGCTCCACAGCAAGTAAGACGCAGGAATTGGAATCACGAGCGTTGAGAACATTGATCAATAGTGTTAAGCTTTTGTTATTGCATTGACTGTTCGGCATTCCCCACACTTAGCCCTGCCCCTCAAAGTCTCTTGGCACTCCCCACTCTGGCAGCATTTTTCAAAATTTGTCTGGGGGCGGGGCTATGCTTCTATAGTGAGATGAGTTACACTTTAAATGCATAGTAAGGTGGTTGTAGAGTGTTGGTTTCCTATTGAGTCATGTCTTTCTATAAAAGTGAAGAAAAGCTGTATAACACAATAGTGTAACAGGGGGTTTAGCATACCACAGTTTAGAAAAAGACTGATGGTTTCAAAAACCCCAAAATTTGTATGGAAACGTTTTTCTAATTTTGACTTATTTTTATAAATTGCCTGTAACAGCGATGAAGTGGGCACAGTTCTCTTCTGTCTTACGCAGCTTAGAATAGTGTGTCCCCCCCCCCCCCCCCTCCTGTTATATCCTGTATATCTGAACCCTCAGGTGGGCTGAGTGAAAGGATTTCTGCCAATTTTGCCTTCATTTAAAGAAAGGAAAAGCTGTTTGAAAATACAATTATAGCCAAACTATTGAATTCAGAAGCTACAACCAATTGCGTGGCCACAGGTGTAATAAATCCAGCATCTAGACATGCAGACTGCCTCTACAAACATTTGTGAAAGACCGGGTCGTTTTCAGTAGCTCAGTGAATTACAGTGCACTACATCAGTGTTGACCTCAAAAACATGCTCATGAAAAATGGTTAAAAATCCCCATAAACACACTTTCTCCAAGACGACCAGGCGGCTTAAAGAGCTTTTTATCCCTTAATGAAGGAAATCATATGTAGCCTAACTACTTCTTGTATTACCTCTAATAATGTACTAATTAATTAATGTTATCTAATATTAAAATTTGTTTGATCCGAAACATTTAAGTGTGTGTGTATATGTGTGTGTGTGTGTGTGTGTGTGTGTGTGTGGGTGGGGGGGGGGGGGGGGCAAAAAACAGAAGAAATCTGTAAAGGACCAAATACTTTCTCATATCACTGTTTACTTGCGCGTTATATCTGACTCGTAGATCAATCTTTATTCTACATTTGAGGAATGTGTTTGTATAGATTTGTGTTGCATAATGATTTTTTTTTCAGCAGGTCTTTGAAAACTGAATCACAATCTTCTGAAGAGAAGGACAGCATACATATTTCGGCCAAAAATGCTAAATATTTCAGTGTTGAAGTTGACCGAACCTTTTTACTGCCATAACAGTTTATTCTAAGATATATAATTAGTACCTTGTGAACGTATTATTATTTTTTGTTGTCTAAATATAGTAAGTATAGTACCTGACGTCTACTCCGTCAGGTTTCCAACATGTAAAACTACATCTGTTAGCGGTCTTCATAACAGATCCAAAGGCTGCCGAAAACCAATCAAGTGAGAATCGTAAACATCTTAGATGACTGCCCTCATCAGTGTGACAGTGTCTGATGAAAATGTGAACCTAATATGAGATACGCAGGCAATGTCAAAATCTTCGTGAGGCCGTCTGAATACAAAGTGCAAGAAAGCGAATAGCCATGCGTTCAATATTAATAGTGACATGAAAAAGTAATACTTTACATACAAATGGATCCAAATTGTTTGTTTTCTGCCTTTAAAGTTTTGAAGAAATAATCACTAAAGTTTTTATTTTTTTATTTTTAGAGTCTTGTCGACTTGTTATCAGATTCCTCTACTGACTCATGCGCAGGCCCACCGAGCAGCTACAGGCTATCTAAACCAGATTCCATTAAACAATCTGCCAAATAGTTACAGCTGCACACAGGCTGACAACTTTAATTGTAGATGATTGCATTAACGTTGGTCGTCACATTGTGAAAGACTTTTATGGGTATTTCGATTGACTTTTTCTTTATGTGCGCAAACTGAATGCAACTCTTTGCACTTTATAAATGCTTCATTACCACTGAGGCTGATTTGTGGCTTTCACCAAATCGTTGACCATTTGCCGCACTGCAACAGTTAGAAAAACCCTTGAGTGTCCTCAGAGATTACAGACAGAAAAATTATGACAAACAAGTCTAATAGTTGGACACCAAACCGCACTGATGAGCAGATGAAACAGGCAGCATGTAACATTGCTTTCAAAAGAGAACGTCACTCGGGTCTGCTGTAATAGCAAATCAATAAGCCTAACGCCATAGAAAAAAATCTTTATGAGGTGAAATAGGATATGTTCAAAAGAATAAACACAGATGCAAAAACAAACAGCATCAGAGAGCAAAAGTGCCAGTTAGTCAATATTACATTACCCCTAGTTTATGCTGTCTGAATGGCGTGATGCATTCCTGCAGATGGGTCTGAAAGAGCCAGAATCAGGAATAACTGCAGACTTCTATCAATCGTTCTCCAAATTAAATAATATAATAGTAACTAAAACAAACATTTTAATCAGAAAAGATGTATCATTTCAGTAGTATGAATATATTTTCATCGCCTTTTAACTTGCTTTTCTACATCTATTACTACACATGTATTCCATCTAAAAAAAATAATTATTCTTTACATGGTAATGCAGCCTGATCATTATAAATTTACTTTTGAATGTATTTTTTTGTTTTTTAAACATTTCTTTATGTGTATTCCATCTTATCCATCTAATTATTAGACAAGATTAATTCCCACACATTTTTTTCTAAAAATGTAATTTAAGGCATATGGTGTTCACCTTGGCACTTCCACAGGGATGTGTCAGGAACCAGACTGTGGACCCCAAATTCTGTATTTAATATAGAAACCAGGATGCTGGCAGCAAAACTCTGCAGGAGCAAGCTGGTCTCAACCTTTACTCGCAGCAGGGGCGTCAGGCACGATGGCAGATATGGGATCGCAAGTCCAAGGACAGGGAAGATAGCGTTTTTAAACCTTCCATACTGATAGATTAACAAATTTATTCTTGGATTTCTTTAGCTCAGGGCGTGTTTTGTTGCTTTTGTTGTTAGACCATAGCAATTTAAGTGATTTCTTGATTCTAACGGTCAATAAATAAAAATCAGCATTTCAAAACAGCATTTTGTAAATTTACCCAGGCTAGTCTTGTTTGATATTTAGTTTTGTCACATTTAATTGTTACAAAAAAATCAAAAACATAAGAAATCTGTAAAATAGCAAATACCTTTCGCAGCATTGTGCGTTTTACTTGGTTATGCAAGGACTATATAAGTCACTGTTATGGGAGTTTTGGGTGGAATTCTAAGCAATAGTAACTGAGTTCCCATCTTTACTAAATGACGAGACGGTGGTATAACGTTCCAGCACTTTTATTGAGAAACAGAGCAGATTCACATAGATAGAAAGTAATCGCACCCTTCGGTTCCGCTGCAGTCTCTGTCTGCCCTGTCTCTGTCTGTGTCACTTTTCGGGCTTCCCCTAATACTGCACCGTGGCCTTCCCATGAGACAAAACAAAGACAGTCTATCGTAAACAATCAGTATCCCTCAGCAGCTGCAGCATTTGGCCTTGCAATCAGAAAACAGTGGATCTTATACACAGACATCAGGTCTCCAGGCCTCCTCTGTCCGAGTGGTGTGAGGCCATAGTGACTTCAGAATAATAATTCTTATAACATTCCTCTCTTTTTTTTTTTTTTTTTTTTTTTTGATGATGGCGTCGTCAGCATCAAGACAAACAAGATGACCCATCACTTGAAAATGTGAACAAAACACAGAGGAACCATTTCTGTAAACTCGTAAAGTGGGACCCAAAGGGTTCCCGTGTTGGAACCGGGTAGTGCTGGAACTTTTAGTACAGATCAACATGAATGCTTCATAGAGCTTTAACACACAAGATCAAAGGTTTAGCTTTCATCTACAATTTAGGATTCATCTAATTAGGTAAGGCCTGTTTTAGGTACCTATGCGCACATTATTTTAAAATTACATTAGACTATGGTAAGCTAAACCCTGTTCAGTAACCAAGGTCGAATCCGTCTACTCTTCACCCACCCTGTATAACCCCTTACTTGGTTCTCCATTTACCATTCCCATGGACAATCATCCATGACTTTCATACCTTACAAATCCAGGAGTACCACTGAGGGGCATCAGAGGGCAGGCTGGGTCTTTGTCATCATCCATGTGAAAGCCTTTTCCCTCTTTCTCTCTCTTTTTTTTTTTTTTTTTTTTAAGAAAGCGAAGGTGCTGTTCTGCACAGAAAAGACAAAATATTTATACCATGCTGTTACTGTTCAAGGATGCCATGGTTCTACAACACAAAACAAAGCAGAGAGCAGGAGAGAACAGAAGTTTTTTTTTAAAATGTTCTAACATTGTTGAACAACTAAAGCTACTTAAGCAAATCAGAATTAGTTCCCAAATTAATCCTAAAATAAAGTAAACCTTACATTGTGTACATTGTGATTATTTATTTATTTTCTTAAACTGAGGATTAAGGACTTTGATTAAGAAGTTCTTGGATGAACGCGTCTCTGCGTTCCTATTTGTCTAGGCCTCTGCAATCTGATCTATGATCTATGTATTCTGAGTGCCTGGTCAGGAAAGGTTAAGGTTCTCTGAAGCTTTCTGTTTTCAGCAACCCTGAAAACCCAGAACCCTTTACAGTCAGCGTCAGGTGTCAGATGACATGTGGGACCACCTTGTCGTCCCTCTGGTTCCACCAGCTGTGTCAAGTCCACAGCAGCTCGTCCTGGGTGCCATGCCCCAGGGGTCTCCACACCCCCCTGTGTGGAACGTCTCTCATTGTAAGGATCTCACCTTATGTCCCGTTCAAAACAGGAGTTCCAATGTGGGGTGTCTTTGCTGCTTTAATGTTCCTCAGAGAAAACCTTCATTCATTGATATCACCTTCAAGCTGTTACCCTTTTATCATCACAGCCCCCCACCCATCCTGACCAGATCCAAAATGTCCCCATAATCTAAACTAATTAAAATAATCTTACTTATTTTCTGTATGTAAGACGATAACCATTAAATTATCCTGATCTAAAAGCTGTCAGGTTAACGGGTTTGCTAAAACTCAGTGTTGTGTTTTTTCCCTTAGGATGTTTAACTGATTAATAAGACTACTGAGATATTTGTGTTCTAGTAGAAAGAAATTAAATCTCCATAAATATTGTAACCATTGTACCCTGATGCTTTAATCCTAAATTTACCCATGTTAGTTAGTAGGATGTGTCATTATGCTAATTTTATTGCAACATTACCCATTTTAGCCAGTAATCTTTCTTTGCGTTTTATTGATGCCTGCCAGAGTAGCAGAAATCAGCTTACACTAAGATGTTCATTAAATGAAATGCTATTTAAAAGTTCAGATTATTCTACATATATAGTGAAAACAAATTAATTCATTTATTTATTTAACTGTTGATATAATACCCACTTAATTTATTAAGTTGCTCCATGATTCCATCAAGGTGCTTCTTTAAAAATTTTCACCTTTACATAATCTTAATGTGTTTCGTAATGTGTGGTTTGTTTTAATTGTGTACAACAAAATCTGAAGTGAAATGCATGAAGTCGTGTCTGCAGAACTCATCCGTGTTTTTGTCGAAGGTTGTCCGATGCCTCAGTCATAGTCCTTCAATGTCCTTTTCCAGTCCAATGTCTAAATTCAGCAGCCCAACATTCTCCTTCTCATCAACAGTCCGTCCTCCAGTCCTCACGCCTGCAAACAGAATGAATTCTGCCAGCATTTTTTGCCAAAGAAAACGCTCCATAGGTTGAAAAGAAATTACAGCAAAACAGTCACAAACATTTTAACTACAGTGTTCCCTCTAACATGACAAACATAAAAGAAACAAAAGGATAAAAAATAAATCAAACTTTGTCTCTGACAAAATAAAACTCAAAACTGGATCAGGCTGAAGTCAATGACATCACCTTTAGTCCTTGTCCCAAGGATCAGCCCCCATGGCACTGCGGCACTGTTTCTGCATTCTCTCGCATCTGAGAATGTCTAAAATGAGACTAAATCTCTATGTTAGCACAATCCCATCATATTGACCAGGTTTCTTTGCAAAGAAAAGAAGCAGAAAGATAGAGCTGTTAATAGCAGAAAGCAACAAACATTTTTAAGACACCACCTTTCCTGCTGGAAGATCTGGCATAACTTGGTTAAAACCAAGTATAATTTAGTGTCCAAATCTGATTATAACTCCTTTAATCTGAAAGCAATAACTCAGAGAAAAACAAGAGTGTTAATAGCATGCAGTTAAAACCCTGGTCCCCTTAGTGTCCCTTTAACGTGATGTTTTCCCTTTTTTTCTCTGATCCTGGGAAGGTTTCTATTCTTCCCCTTTCCTTTGAAACTCTGTTCAAAACACCTCCAAAAGAAAGAAAACAAAAAACGAAAGAAATGAACCAAAAAAACTTAAAACAAAATTGTTTTCCAAGGAGCACAATTATGTCTTTTCCAATATGACATAGGTTTTTGACTTATTACAAACCTTTTTGATATCCTTCTGGTCCTTTGACCATGTGTAATTGCTGTTAGTAATACGTTTATTCATATATACCTTATCGAACCTAATTGGTCAAGGGTGAAACTTTAAAGCAATGATTGTTCCCTTTTAGTTTTTGAGCTTTTAGTGTTTCTCTATAAATGATAAGAGTTTTCCCCATAATTCAGCACATTGAGAAGGCTACCCAAAACAAACCAAGATTAGAATTAGAATTTAACCCCTACAGAAGCTGGCTTTATTTATTTTTTCCCCTCTGACATAGTTTTCGTGCCCCAGGCCAGAACACACAGACCCAGCCTCGCCATAAACATTCAGATGTTTACATCATGGTCAGATTTGTTTATCATATCTATTGTCCTTCTCAGGTTATACTGTCCCTCTGAGGATCGCCTCAGTTCAGCATAACTAATAACATCAGATGATTTTGTAACTGATGACGCGTGTAACGTGGCCTTCTGATATTTTGACGCTTTTCAAAATTTCTCATTAGTTGCATTCAAATTCCAAGTAAAAAATAAATAAAATAAATGAATAGAAAAACCTTAGAAAAGCAACCATATTTAGTTCCATACAGTTTGTTCAAAGCACAGTTTCCCTCATCTATTTAAATCAAAAATCTTGTATATCTAAACTTCTTTCAACTGGACTGGTTTGTGATGAATCATTATTATTGTAAGCAATGAGATCTCAGTAATTTTAAATTCCTTTAGGGCTAAAAAACAAGTGATAGGATCTCAGCCTAAATTTGTAAAACAGTAAACTTAACAAGCTTATGTAAAGCTTATTTCCAATTTCTAACAAAGCTGAAATATTTCCGTTCAAGCCATGTTAATCTCTCCGTGTATCAATTTAATTTGGTCCTGATATTTAATGTTAAAAAACAAACTTTGTTATTTAAATCTCTCTTTTACTGTACCTCTATTGTTAACATAGTCCATGCTTAAAATGTCATTTGAATTACGGAGCTGCAGTTCTCCCAAAACAAATGAACATTCTGAAACCATGAACATTACTTTTACCCCGAATTAATTCACACAGAATGAACGTTTAGTTACATAGATACATACATACGTACGGTTACATACAAACGATGACATTCAGACAGACAAACACGTGCAGGCCTGCTTTTTCACCATCTTAAATAGTTCTATGTTTTTCATAATTTTTAAACGTCAACGCCGAAAGATGTTTTCAACGCGTTAAGTTCCCGCTTAGTTTAAAAGGTGGAGAGCGTGCGCTGGTTACGACCCCCCGATGCTTCGTCCACACGCGGTTTTACGCTTCAGTCCCGCAAGGATACAACTCTGTGTCTCGCAGACACTTGGACGCTTACCCATTTTTGAAAGTTATACGTCGCTATTAGCAGTTTAGACCAATTTTATCCACAACGGAAGTGCCTAATCGGTCCCCACGTAAACGCTTCCCCGGTGCAACGCCTTTTTAGTTTCGTTTCCGTTTCCTTGTTTTTATCGCTTTTCTTTTTTCTCTTAATTTTATTTTTATTATTTAGTAGCAGTACTGCAATAAAATAAAATAATAGTAATAATAATAACCCCTATGTGAGAAATCTGCATGTTTAATCAAATCATATCAAATCATTTATGCATGTCATGCGTCTGGGCCCCTACGTTTTTCAGCATGAAATCGAACGTCTCACCCTGGGGCTAGGCTTGACCCTGAAAAACCTCTGCCTTTCCCCCATTACACTGACTCTTCTGCTTCCAGACTTTTATTTTTGTTTGTTTTTATTTATTTTATCCTTTTTTTGTTTTTTTATTATTATTTTCTACTTGTCCTTAGCACGATCGACCAACTAAAATGAAAGGCCTCACATCTGATGGTCGGCTTTTTGGTATAATGGTCGGGGTCCCCACTTATCAAAGCTGCAAACGTCTTCGCAACAGTCAAGGACTTAAGCATCCCTGCCGCTTTCATCCACAACAGAAGTGGACAGCCTCTTGCACAAACCCAAGACAAGAGGACTTTAATGGACCAGCTGCAAACTGCTCAGCCGGTCACCTGTTCTCCAGGTGAAAATCACTCTGCCCCTCCTCTCCCCTTGTGGGAAAGTCCGTATTTCAGCTGAAAACGTATTCTAATTAAATTTTGAATTTTAGTTTAATGTTTAAACCTTAGTCACCGTTCGGTATTGCGAACCCTGTTTTATTTGCCTTAAGGATTAAATATAATTCATTATTTCTACCGGCTTTTACTTTTACTACCTTTTAGGTTTACAGTTTTAAATTTTAAAATTTCTTGAGGTATACTTTAAAATGGGGTTTAAAATTTAAAAGCTTGCAAGCATTTTTGACCAATTGCGTTTGTTTTTAAAAGAGCTGGAAAATAATCCCCTTACCGTCTCATGAAAGAAAGGTTCGGATCTTCGCGCCGACGCCCAGAGACGCTCTGAGACCAGGAGCTCCTCCACATCCCTTGAAAATCCATTCGGGGTACCAGAGGCCGGATAACCTCTCCGGGCCGGCCAAAGCAGCTCCTGTCCCCGGACTCCCTCGCTCGTCGGTCGGAGATCTTGTTCGTTTACGCCAAATTGTTGTGGGAGTTTTGGGTGGAATTCTAAGCAATAGTAACTGAGTTCCCATCTTTACTAAATGACGAGACGGTGGTATAACGTTCCAGCACTTTTATTGAGAAACAGAGCAGATTCACATAGATAGAAAGTAATCGCACCCTTCGGTTCCGCTGCAGTCTCTGTCTGCCCTGTCTCTGTCTGTGTCACTTTTCGGGCTTCCCCTAATACTGCACCGTGGCCTTCCCATGAGACAAAACAAAGACAGTCTATCGTAAACAATCAGTATCCCTCAGCAGCTGCAGCATTTGGCCTTGCAATCAGAAAACAGTGGATCTTATACACAGACATCAGGTCTCCAGGCCTCCTCTGTCCGAGTGGTGTGAGGCCATAGTGACTTCAGAATAATAATTCTTATAACAGTCACTAAAGCAATCAAGAAAAATACAGTGTTTCTATTCCAAAATTGATCCAACACCAAAAGAGTGCTGGTATATGAAAATATATATCTGTGTCACTGCCCTTCTTGTTTAGTGAAAGACGCTGCACGAGTACCGACAGCTTTTTTTCCCCTCTTCCAAGAGGCTCAGGCTCACGATCACATGTCCGATACTCAACCTGCTAACAGATTGCTTGGTGGGTTGGGGAGCAATCAGCACCACTCCTGCTAGCAGTTTAAGTAACACAATCTGGTGTCTAATTTCCAACAGCTGTCCGCTCTGCTAGAGGACAGCAGCAAGGGCAGAGGGCCAGAAACACCTTGATGAATCACGGCCTGCAGAATTAAGACGAATATTTCACGCAAAAAAAAAAAAAAAAAACCACTTCAACAGGCGTCCACACTGTTATCTAGATTAAACGGGATGGCCCACTACATAGAGACCGGAGGCAAGTAGGCAAGTGTGGTATTTATTCATACTGAAAATTAATGACACAAACTACTGCCTTCGGTTTTTTTCTGCGTGTCATTTTCTTTTTGGGCACGTTTTGCCAGTGTGGCAAAAACATTTCGCATAGAAATAATATTAAATCTCAATTTTCTGCACAAATTAAAAATTGGATTTAATTTCTGCCTTCATTTAATGTCCTTAATCCTGTTAGGTAATTTGCAATGCATGCACTTATGGTCGCATGCACTGCGGGGTGGATGCGTGCAACCGCGCAGCGTGCGTACGCCTCCTCATCTTTTCCCTTTCTAACTAAGTTTGCAGGGGTAAATCGAGTGTGTGACTGCATATAATTCACTTTCAGAGCGGCCCTATTTCCTGCCGCCTGCCTGCTTGGTCACGCTGATTCAGTGCACCAGCGGCAGAGCAAAATCTATACCAATACATTTCACCTCCAAGAGGCTGTGTGGCACATCAGCCAGGGATGCCCCTGCCAAAAAACCAAGGCATAGATGGCTGGCCACAAGAAGCCGGCTGCAATTGGCTCTTGGTGCTCCTCTCTGAGAGCTTTTACCCTTTTTCTATTATGGTTGACTGTTATGATTACTTAACCTTGACAGCCCCTTTAGAATACATCCACTCTCTCTGCTGTCCTCATAAAGTTAAATCAACATGAACCCACAGAGGGCTGACTGCGTCGGTCATCTCATCTGGCCTGTAATGGCCAAACGCTGTCTTCCCTGATTGATTCTGCTTATTTGATGCGCTTCTCGACGAAAGGTCACAGGCCAGGCACAGATCAGCCGCGACAGCAAGACTTCAATACGCCGAGCTGATACGTGCGCCATTGTCTGCAGGTAACAGTCCGGCTTTTGCATGTAACAGCGCCTTCACACACCATTAACCTGCGCTATGGTTTGTCATGTCGTTATCGATTCTTAAAAGGGCTGCTCGGGCTGTAATCCCTCCTGATGCCCTTCAGAGATATCGCTCCTAATTGAAGTGGGACAAGAATAAAGGGCTTCAGAGAGGCGATTTGTGAGCTCCGTGATTCATGCCGTCTTATTCTGTTTGCATTCGTCGATGAAGCCGCATGCTGTTACTCACACCCAGGCATATTCTGGCATTTTCGCACTGAAAAAGTCGCAGAAGAAAACAAGGACAGTTAGACGGAAAGCCGAGCGGCTGCACCGTCTGCCTCCACAGTCTGGGCCGCCTTTGAGATTCAAAGCCCCCCCCCCCTCATCGCCCGCCTGATATCCCTTAGAGCCCTTTATCCACATTCCCAGACAAGATTGTAGTTAAGCAAAACATTATCACTGCTGATTAAGCGCAGATTGAAATAAAGGGCCAGATTTTCCCCGCAATTTAGATCCATGTCTTGATTTTGCAAGCGTGTTGAACTCTGGATGTGGCGCCTTACTGCGACAGGAATTAACAGTAATCAGTCTAATTAGACACATTAAGATAACAGCGGTTTGGCTTTCTTTACATTCCCCTGAGCTTGACCAGAAAAGTGTATTTTGAGTCACCTCCTGTCAGTGGGGACAGCCAAGGTAATGCAGCGCCTGACGGTTGCACAGCTCCATGGACGTTTGACGTGCAAAAGCTGGTTGGATTTCCATCATTTAGACCGTTTATCCCGTTCTCCTTTTAATCAGTATTGCCCATCCACCACCTTGGGGAATAAACTTTAATTATACCACACAAGATGTATTTACTTAACTTAATTGCCATTTAGTTTGCTTCAATATACATAGTATGTAGAGCGCCGGGTTTAAAAACCTTGTAAAACCGATCTGGAGACTTTTGAAACACACAAAAAAAGAGGTCATTCTCATCAAAGGTACTTATATTAGTTACCTCATCACACTCTGCATGTTAGCAATCACTTATCAGCAATTCTGTTACAAATTTGTTTGTCTTACAACTAAAGATAGCAAATTCATGTTTTTGTGTTACACACCTATTAAGAGTGAGAAACGGTTTACTGCTCCCTGTTGGTGGCTGAAGGACATAGCATAACTATAGGAATGTTATGGTTGAGGAGTAAAATAAATTAAAAAAATAAGAAGACCACACAACCAAAGCAGAATTTTCTGTTTTTGCTCCTGTCAGTAGTTAGTGTTGGCCTGCAGTACAGCTAGCGGCTGCAGGAAGTTGGAAGGGTAGTAATTTATCAAAACTCAATTGAATATCACAAGTTCATTGTTTGCATTTTATGCTCTATTTATTGTTTTTATCACTCAATTATTAATGTGCATCAATCTCCAAAGGTTTGCAAAAGTTTGATTGAATTACAGCAAAAGCCATTATCCACAGACAGATGAAGCACAGCCATGTTGGATGGAGGGCATCTGTAAACATCAATTCTCAAGTCTTTGCCAGATGTTCAAATGAACAGATTTTCTTCCAGGATTACCCAGCATTCAAAGCCAAGCATCTTCCTTTCAGCTCCGACCAGCTTTCCTGTTCCCACTGAAGAAATGAAACCCCCACAGCATGATGCTGCCACTCACACGTTTCTCTGTGTGGAAGGTGTGCTCATGGTAATGCAGTGGTTGCTGTATAGACCAAACTTTTTTGCATGAGGACTAAATGTTAAATCTGTGTTTCTTCTAACTTCTTTCATGTTTGTTGTTCCTCCTGCATAGCTTGAGGTAGACTGCAAAAGTACTTTGTTGTCATGATCCTTGGGTGTTTGGATTCTGTTATTATTGGATCATGTCTTTAGTTATTTGTCCATCAGTGGTTCTCCTATTGATTTAGTTATATTTTGGTTTTGTTGGCTTTTTGCTTCCTTCCTGTCTGCCTTTTTGTTTTTCTCCTTCTTCTTTTGCTCTCTACGTTCATTGATCATATCCGCTCCTAATTACATCTGACTACGTCCCCTGACTTCTCACTCATCTATTCCATGCTGCTCTGGTTCCATCCCAATACCCTTATTGAGTAAGGACTCTTCAGCCAAACCGAAAGTGAGTTAGCGGTCACCATAAGTGCTGTCCGAATAGTGCCGTCAGTAAGGAAGGTGGTGAAAAAAGGAGCATGTATACTTCTCCTCACAGCTAGTTTGGCATAGGAACCTCATGATGTCCTTTACCGGCGCTAAGGAGCTATAATTTCCATTGTGTGACATCACGTGGTGGCTTAGTGATTTAAACAGTATGCTTGTGATCTGACAAGGTTGCAAGTACCTGGTTTGATCCCTGCAGACTGCCACTATGGGTCCCTGAGCAAGACGTGAAGCCCCAGATTGCTCACTGGGTGCTGTTTAAAAAAGCTGCCTACTGCTCCCTAAGGGATGGATTAAATGCAGAACACAAATTTTGCTGGAATGTACGTACAATTGCAATGTCGCATAAAGATTTTTCTTTTCTATACACAGACAGGATCAGACATTGCCTTTAATTTAGGTGAAGCGGGCTGAACACAAAGGTGCACAACATTTTTCAGATTTTTATTTGTAGTAACTTTATGTGCCATTATCAGGTTACTTTACAAGGGTTAATGACGTAACTCATGTAAAATATGAATTGTGGTCGTAAGATAACAAAATTTGAAAATGCATCCTTCACACATACATTGATGGTAAGCAGTTAAAACAAAGGACACTGGCTTTTAATTCCAGTGCGTTATATACCAGAAGTATTTTCAGGGTGTAAAAGTTTTAAATCCAAACGGCTGGCAAAGATCAAATAATTTACATTATAAAACCTTAGAATTAACAGAGGGTGTACTTTACTTTTTATTATGATTATAATTATTATCTCCTTGGACACCCAATTCTGCTCAAACTAACCTCAGGTTCTTCATTTGTGTTTGCCCAGTAAACTAGATTGTGTATCTTGTGAACAGATGCTGCATTGTGCATGTCGAGCCATTAGAGAAAGAAATAACGATAAAAATATACAACCAGTCGCTGTCCATGTGAGAAAGTGATATATTTGATTTATGTCTGCACATCTTGTGCCGTCAATTGGTCACTAATGGACCAATAAACAGGCTGATGGGAAGAGGCAGAAGACAATCAAGCAAATGTCTGTTTCTTTCCCTGCTGTTGACTGTGTTCATGGTTCTCTTCAAATCAGTAGTCCTATTATGGATAATGTGCCTTATAGCTCTTATCGAGATCCCGTGAGCAATGACCCAGCTAATAGTAAATGGGTGTCTTAAGCTGTAGTTAATATCGCCATGTAACATTAGCAGCAACCTTATTAGATAACACTATTAATGCCTGAAGGAGGATGAGAATGGATGGTGGCTGTACCACCACAACCAAAAGTTCACTTGTCTCTCTTATTGATTCAGGGTGGAGGGGGGGAAAAAAATGCGAAAAGGAAAACTACCCACTGTTCAATGAGGTTTGACCACATCGAGGTGTGCCCCTTTTTTGTGTTTGTGTATTGTTGCGGGAGCGTGTGAGTGATGCAGCAAATTGTCCATTTGCAGTATATCCGATGGGCTCAGGGATGTCATTAGTCACAGCGTGCTCGTTTTCATTAAATGGCCCAGTCGCCATGGCAGCCCCACAAAGGCCAGCCCCCTCCCTGCCAGAGCACGGAGAGTGACAGGCCAATTAGAGCGAGGCGCCATGACACGCAGTATGCTGTGATTACAGCTCAGACGGTAGCCGGGCAAGAGGGGGGGCGGGGGGGTGGGGGATACACCAACCAGGGTCCCAACGCGATCCATCTCCAAACAAACACGATGAGCTGTTGCCCCGGAGGTCAGGTCTGCTCCGAGGATGCCATATCTTCATCCCAGCATTACATGTGGCACCTGCCATGGAGAGCAGCTAGCTGCAGCTGCACAAACTACACCACCCAGAGGGCTTTGGGCTCACATCAAACGGCGTCCTGTCCGGCAATGTTCTGGGCTGAAGATCTTCATCACCTCATAGCACACGCATGTACACACATACGTGACACACACACAAACACACACACATCTCCTAATCCTCTACATGTCGGCATGTTTTGTGGACAGTATGTGACAGTTAGGTGTCAGAGACGCAGCGGGGAAGTAAAGCGGCGCTCTAATCTTGGTGATGATGAGAGTATAATGGAAAAAGAAAGCGTGACGCAAAGTATGGCATTGAATCTGTCAGCCTCTCTCAAAAACACATTCAAGATATAACACTCATTATGCCAAACCCAGACAATGAAGACTCGTCACCGTAATGTGAAAAACATGGCTTCTGCTTTTAAACAGAATAGAACTTTCAAAAACTATGTCTACATAATCCACTTTAGTTAGCTCTATGCCGGTTCTGTTGTCATCGAACCGTAGACGGTGAATATTTGCCATCCATTATGGAGTTTTAATGGAGACTTTACGGTAAATGCAAATAATACATTTATTCTAATACTATTCTGTACCATTTATTTCTAGAGCAGGGCAACAGGTAGTGAAGGCACCAGGTAGCAGGGCACAGAAAAAAAAACATATTGATAAAATAGAAATCATATTGATCGATATCGATAATCATCAACTAATTCAAAACATGTATTTTAAGTTCAAACTCAACCCTTTAGTCAACCAACTTTTTACCAAAAGTGCAAGTTTTTTAAAAATAAAAAAAAGAACGCATGCTCTCTGAACTCTCTGAAGGGGGCGGAGTTTGGTTCCGGGGTCTGCGTTGTGATTGGTTGGGAGGATGTAACGACTGTAATATTAACCTATATGGCTAGAATGCAAAAGGAAGGAAAACTGTTATTCTATTGAACTTTTTACTGACCCTTTTTTCTGTCCTCAATATAAATCTATGGATCAATATATATTGTTATTGAATTATCGTCCAGCCCTACCAGGTAGCCCCCAAGGACCATATGTGGTGCCCACAGGCCTGTTCAAAAATTAGTTCAACCCTACATAGAGCTGCATTTACAATGCTTATTTATTCAGTTGCTCTCTCTTTTTAACCAAACTTGTATCTACATAGATTTAAAAATGACAAGAGCATTAAAAACATTTATTTATATATGTATATTATGTAAAGTTAAGGTGACTTTGGACTCTTGTAGTTCAAAGGTCAGGTAGCCCTTCATACGACACAGTACAAATGAAGTAGCTCTCAGTTTTTAAAAAGTTTTGTGATCCCTGTTGTAGAGCTCTTTAAAAACAGATTAAAACTCCATCCATCCATCCATTTTCTGACCTGCTTAATCCCACTCTGGGTTAAAAGCCAAACCACAGTGAGTTTTTAGATGAGGTGCAGTGCTTATACGTCACACAGAGGAATGTGAGATTCCTTATAGCACCTTAGCACCGGCAAGGGACATTGTGCTCCTTATGCTAAAGTAGCAGTGAGGGGAAGCATACAGGCTCTTTTTCCTACCTCCTTCTTTACTGACGGCACTATTCGTACAGTAATCACAGCAAACGCTGATGCGCTTTCACTTGGGCTGAAGAGTCCTTTCCCTTTAGACCCTTTGGGATGCAGCGCTTGTGACTGACTCGGCCGTGGCCGCAGTCGCACACAAGGACTAATCTCTCACTGATCAACCTGGTAAAAATAAATCTGAAATTTCAAAATCATTAGAAATCTGTAAGACCTTCAACTGCACTGCATTTTTTTTAATATGAAGAGTTTAGCTGGCATTGTGACATAATTGCATTTTCTAAAACTGTGGTATTCTTTTTTTTTTAATAAGACAGGATTCAGTGGATCACAAATACAAAGTTTTAAAAAAATATATTCAATGGATTGAGTTATTATAAATCAAATGTTATATTATGTTTGCAGCAACATTGATTGTTGCAAATCTGTCTTAAATAAAAGCAATTTGTTCCTGTTATAACATTACATTTTTAGGATGAATAGAGCCACTCATATTGCCCCATGCATTTTTGCAGTATTCTGGTTCCCATTTCACATTTAAATCCAACTTTATTAAAAAGATGGTTTGTTACTCTGGACCATGTTGACACTGGAAAAGTGTTTAGAAAAACGGGCAGACATTTTTAATTATCACTTGGCAGTCCATTATAAACCAGCTCTCAACCACACATTTCTTCAATCCATCTTTATTGGTTCAACAAACTGGACTCTTAGTCAAATTAAACTCCTCCACAGAAACACAAACACTTGGCAAAGAAAATGCATTCGTCTTGCAAACATAGCTGAATTTGCTCTTCTTCCAATAATAAAAAAAAAAAAGTTTTCATTTCTGATCAAAAGGATCTTGTAACATTTAAACACCCACATGTATCTGCCAGGTCAGGATTGGTTTTCTGCCTCACAAGGTATGCTGGCATATCAGTGTATTTCTAAAGATGTGTTTATGTCTTGGAGCATCTCAGGCATTTCATGCAAAAGGAGAATAGAAAAAGAAGGTTAAGAACACCAGATATTAGGTCTAGAAGTTCATGAAAAGCAAACAGTCAACTGCATATCAAGGTGAAGGCACAAGAAACATATTTCTTTAAATACCTCTTTTAGTAAGAATATTGTGTTGTTCCGCCAAAACTGTTTGAGTGCTAAACTAGCGCTGGAGCTAGAGCTGGTTCTGATTCTACAAAACACATTACAGGAACGTTATTAGTTCTCCACAGCCAGAGAACCAGCTCTACTTCACATCAATATTCAGCACACCCCAAATGTCTTTTCCAGTGAATCCCTGATCCTCTCCCTGTTGTAATCTGGATTTCTGCAGAGATTTGAAATGTAGAGATTCTGTTTAATTGCATAACTCTAATTATTTAGCTCCCTTTTGCTGCCTTTTGATGTATATTTGTACAATGCAAATGTATTAAACACCAACCATTAAGGATTTAAAATCAATATTCAGTGCCTGAGTAGCATTTTTTGATTTGCGACTGAATCCAAAACTGGCCGAAACATTACAAAAAGTAAACTTAGCTGCTACCTTGTCTGTATGGTGTGAGAACCATGCACACATTTATTTCCCAAATCCTGAAGGGAACACAACATAAGTTGGTGAAATTAGAGCTTTGTGATAATTGCTTTTTAGAGTTGGCTATTCATAGTTTGCTCAAGGTAAACAGCGATTTTACATTGAAATACTGACTTTTACTGTGGAACCACTGCCTTCACAAGTAGCCATACCTGCAGCCACCTCTCTGCTTGGGGCAGAGGGTTACTCCAGCTGTCTCCATGGCACAGCAGCCATTTCTGGGTTTGAGGTTCTTCACCAGTGGTTTGGACTACAATAGCAACCCCAGCTAAAAGTGGATTTAGAGGTTCATTCTTCAAGGACAGGATGTTAGGAGGATTGCTCTTAAAGAAAACATCAGATGACAGACACTGAATGCAGGAAAGATGCCATACGTTTTCCCTTCATGAAGAAAATTAATTTGCACCAGGAGCGAAATATTAATATCCTCCAAACTAAGAGTCTAGACTGGTAACTAACAAACTTATTGGGTGCAGCATAACATTACACTAGCTTAATTTGGCAAGTTCAAAGTACTTCTGGCCCATAGTTCATCTTTTTCAATTAATAGAACAAAAATAATTCCTTTCATTTGTTTGTTTTATTTTAAGATCTTCAGCGATAAATTAAGCATGCAATATTCTAAAGAAGTCAGATTTTTATAGAAAAGGGGATCTGTTAATATTTGTATATCAAAAAAAAAACAAAGTGTCAACTGTTCATGCTTTATTAAAAGAAAAGCATGAACTTTCCTAATGTTTTATTTATTGTCTATTTACATCCACTAGACCGGATTAGGGAGTCTTTCTTTCTTAGAAAATCTTGTTTTACTTTGATAACTTTAATGAACGTATCGGCTCAGGTCTGAATGTTTGTGGTCCCACCGTCATTAACTTTACATGAATGTGAATAAGAAATAAAACCCGGCTAATAGACAAAAACTTTGGCCTAAAAAAAAAAAGACAAATGGTGTCCATCTACTTCAAATACCTGTGCCAGAGGGTCAAATTTGCAGCGATTTTTAATTGATGTCGGGGGCCACACAAAATCGTTCCAAGGGTTGCAAATGGCACCAGAGTTGCACTTTTGACACACCACTGTTACACTAAACACACATGGCTAAGCATAAAGTTGCATCCTGAACCTGAATTCAAAAAAATATTTTCCTTTTTATTTATTTTACAGTTTGTGATTAATCTTTATGGGGTTTTTTATGTCAAGTGGTAAGACTTCGGTTAAGCTCTAACCCTCCTTTGTTTAACCTGAGACATTAGTAACACGCTCTCTTATGAACCACAGAGACCAAGTATCCACCAATGGGTGGAAACGTGCACACAGACATTTCTTTCTTCGCTCTGCATTTGACATTAGATCAAACCTCCAACAAATTTGTCTTCGTCAAGGGATTAAAATTAAGGCTTACCAGCTTCCGAACTTAAGCTTCAATAATGTGTAATGAAGTTAACAAAACACCTAAACCAACATGTATTTCTAGGCATGCTTACACGTGTATGCTGAGAACCTAGGAAATTATAGCAGCTGCAGGATATTTTTACAGCAAGAAGAATAGAGGTAAACAGCACTTAAAGCTTTTTTCCTGTGAACTTCATTGGAGAAAAGAGAAAAAAGGAGGAAGAAAGAACATTCTGTAAGGGCAGATCGAGCCATTAGCCTCTCTCACTGTACATATTTTATGTTTCAGACAAAATGGTTCACTGCTTTCTGACAATAAAAACCACGGGTAGAAAAAAAAACCAACATAATTTTCTTCAGGCGGTTCTCTGTGCCATTCATTGCTCGCTATGGCAAAAAGAGCCTCACAATGAGCTGGAAGTTCACATTCTGGCCTCGCATTTTGTATGAATTGCATCTCTAATTGTACGTAAATATGCTGAGATTCTTTCATCTTGCAGAGGCGGTTATGACAGGGAAGAGCAGAGAGGCTGCGACAAACTAATGATTTAATTGTTGACGCAGGGAGAAAACCATTGCAAAGACATCAAGTTATTCATCTTGTTGTCAAATAAAATTACATCCAAACAGAGGTACATCTACAACTGAAGGAAAAAAATTGGCGTTTCTCTTTGAAACTAGCTTCTTGTGAGACAAGCGCATACCACGTGAATATATGTCAATACATATGTATATACATATATGCATATCACAGTGAATGTACATATGACATCATCTGCCTACTTCGATTTCGCCTGTATTTTTATTCTTATCCATTTGTTTTTTTTTTAATTATTCTCATTTTCTTTTTGATCCACTGTATATATGAAGATACACTGTGTATAACTGATGCGCCTTTTCCTACTTTTGGCACCTTCTTCTGACTATTGAGCCGATGTGACAAGTAAGTTTCTCCAATGTGAGATCAATAAAGCCTATCTTATTTTCTCTAGGCGTACAGTATCTGCACAAAAGGACATCAATGTAAAATGTAATTATTTTAGCAATGAATCTGTTTAAAAAGAATTACAGCAGCCAAACATATGTAGACCCTTAAACTTTACATCCTTTTGTGAAAATTGAACACCTCCGAGAAGTCTTTCAACACACATGGAAATTGATCTGTAAGAGCCACAAGAACCTCACATGCTTATGGATAATGCACACACGCTACATGATTAGTTGCATCGTTCTACCCCCTTCAGCCTGCGGGGCGGGCCAGTACAAAGATCTGTTAGTGTGGAGGTCGGAGTCTGCAAGTGTGTGAGAGGAACCGGCCCAACCCGACCTCAGTCACACTCAGTTTGCCAAAGTTGAACCTAGATTTTTGCACTTTTACAAATTCCATCCAGATTACATTCTCTACACTTCTGAAAGCCTTCCTCTGATGGGTTTCTTGAAATAATATTGTGTAATGCTCTGGAAACAAGAACCTGATAATTCAGCTGGAAACGGTGAGCAGGAAATAGGCTGAGATGATGGCCAGCAGTGGGAGGGAGGGAGGGAGGGAGGGGGCAGTCCGAATGGGCTGGAGGTAGAAAACATTTCTGTGAGAAGAGCAAGGATCACACACAAGAAGGCTGGCAGACAGCTCCAAAGGACTGGACTGAGTGTGTGGTTGAAAAACAATCCTGGTAATGTCCAAGTGAGGGCAAGGTGAGGCAGGAAAATCCAAAACAAGAAGACAGAGTCATACACGGGCAATGCAGACAAGAACGCTGGCCGTCAACCCACTCTAAGCCTGTAGACAATCTGCCAGCTAACAGCTGAGAGATGCAGGTTAAAGGTATACTATGCAACCAGCGTTGATTTTCCAGCGAGGCTCCCCCCAGAGGGTGAAAGTAAAAGTGCACTGTCATAAAGATGCTCAGCTGTTCTGGTTCGTCCGTCAAGCCAGGAGCGGTTGTTTTGAGCTTAGCAGACAGGCGAACACAACGAATACAAAAGTCTAAAAAACGGCAGTACAAACAACGACTAACACAGTGAAAGTATGAACATGCACACAGAGAGAGAGAAACCATTCCAATGCAGTGTTTCCCCTAGGAATTTGGAACGACCGGCGGAGCGGAGCGGGGGAGACAAACTTTGCGCCGCTGACCGGCTGAGCGGAGCAGGGGGGAGACAAAGCTTGCGCCGCTGAGCGGAGCGGGGGGGGGGGGGGGGGGGGGGACATACTTTGCGGCGATGAGCGGCTGAGCGGAGCGGGGGGGGGGACACAAGCTTTGCGAGCATATCGAGTTAGTTTTATTTTTTTATTATTATTTTCTTGAAATGTCGGCGAGGCGGTAGCGTGAGGGAAACCCTACAATGTTACTTACAATCGCATCAGCAGAAACGCGAGGTCCGCGTCAGCCTTGCAGCCTTCTTTTTCTTTTAGCTCTCGCCATTCAGAAAAAGCTTGCCCGATGTTCACCCGTGTACGACTCCTCTCTCTGTCCAGAGCCCTTTTCCTCTTTCTTGCCTGCTCCGACATGGGCTTTCGCTGTTTTCTCGCTGGTTCCGCCATAATAACTGCACAAATATCGCCACTGCGCTACCAACGAGCACGCCTTTCACTGGGGGCGTGTAGCAAGACCGACTCTCGCGATGCACACGAGACTTCTGAGCCTGTGATTGCGAGCCGAGTGCTCCTGCAATTGCAAGTACGGTATTTCCCCCACAGACCACCAGGGCGGCCGAGAAAACCTTAGTTCAACCTGAAATGACTCATTTAATCATCCAAAACGGTATGGAACACATTAATTAACTGAAAAATGTTGCATAGTATGCCTTTAAAGGCAGAGTAACAGGTGAAACAATGCAGGTAATTAAGGTCAGCACAGCTGAAGTTGCTCCACTAATTAACAGAGTGGAGCGGAACAGAGAATGGAAAACAGCCTGCTCAAAAAAAACAGAAGAAAGGCAGGAAGCATGACAATATCCTACACATGGGATTGTTTTCAGAAACATTTTTATCCACACAAGCACGCAAAATAAGCCAATGAGCGTTGTTTTAAACATGCCAAAGGCATAGAGGGGAGCGTACCACAAAGCCTAAAACCTGCCAGCCAGTCACAATCCTTTTGAAACAGCATTGAAACTGCTGACGTCCAAATGCTGTTTTCCTTCGCACCTCAACGTACTAGAGCAGCTGGGTTTATATAAACAACCAAGCAAAAGGCGTCTGAACCAGCGGTAATGTTTATAACGTTCCATGTGTGCTTTTATTTTGAAGTCTCAACACCGAGGTGAAGACAGGAAAGGCTGTACAACGCCTTGGTAACGTCAGTTGGAAATAAACGATTGGAGATGGTGTTGATTTCGTAGCAGTGAATTTGTCCAGGTTAACGTTGATAGTCAATCACAAAACCAATGAAAAACTTCTGCAACCTGACAGCGTTCATTTTTCCTAAACTGCAAGGCCAAGTCTATAAAAATGGTCGCACGTGACGTCAGCACCGCTTTATTTGTCGCAGACTGTGATGCACCAGACTCTAGAACTCTGTTTTGTTATGTACACACGCAGAGTTATTGAAATCTCCACTTTGGCATCAGAATTCACCATTGTTGTTGCTGTGAGATGGAGATTTTGCTGTGGATATGAGACCAAAACGCTTAAAAATGTGTTCGCTTTCCCAGATATCCGACTATGTGTCGACTAGGCCTCAGTCTTTTAGTCATGAAACAAAAATCTGCTGAAAACAATCTGCTAATGTGAACTCCAAGTCTTTATTTAAATCTGTGAACATTGTCCACACTTTTCACAGAGAAAATTAACTCATGGTGTGCTGGGACACTTCTTTGACCATGACTTTCACATTTAATTATTTCTTAATTATGTTTTACTCTCAGTGGCGGAGCTCAAGGTTGTTTTCTAAGGGCGGGCAGACTCAGACCATTTCTGACTGAGGGATGGTTGAAAACCGTTTTCTTGGCTTTTAGGTTTCTTTTTGTAGATGGATCGGTGGTTCTTTGTGTCTCATTACATTTTCAACTTGCAGAGACACTAACTTTGCCTTCTCCCCCATAATTGATGACAAAAAGACAAAAAAACTGGAGAATGAATGTTGTGTTTTTCATCTGTCATGTTAGTACATCCCTTAAAGTGGATACTTAACCATTGTGTTTTTCATAGTCAGTTTATGGATAATATACTAACAAGAAAAATGTCAAATAGAAAGAAAAACTGCTTTCAGAACCAGCTTTGGTATGCTTATGTCATTTATATTGTGGAAGAGAAGTCTAATGTCAATGTCTGAGTGACAAAAGCTGCACAACATGTCTGTGACAGCTGAGTGATTAACATGAGGATCCTACCTTGATATTCACTTTGCAGAGTAGATTCTTGGGGATCTTGTTCTTCTCTGTTGTCTGATTCTGCATCTGCCCATCCTGAACGCCTTCCCACTTATCACTGCTGGACCCACTGCTAATGAAGTAATGTAATATTTCTCTTCATTTTACCTCACTAGGGAAAACACAATTTAAAATTATAAGCAGGTATTTCTGGGACATTCCCTCATCGTCTACTTCATCATTTTTAGCTGCCAACCTCAGTGCGGACACAGGCAAATAAATCCCAGAACCTTGATGCATTTACTGATGAAGATTTGTCATGGTTCCTTTTCACTTTTTCTCCAAACCATATTCACATTTTGAGAGAGAGAGGACAGAATATAAAATATAACAACTAGAAACTTAGGAAACGGGAAGTGAGGCAACACTTCCTCCTGAAACACAGGTAATTAAGGTAAGTTCACCAAAATAAAATGCACAAGTTAAATGATCAAACAAGAAATACAATCTTGGAATGGTGAATTTGATTTAAACCAAGATGTTATAGTAAATAATCTGGAAAAAATGCAAAACATAAACAAACCTGGGATAGTATATATTTTCTGACTACAGAATACATGATATGGCTAAATCAAGCAAAAAAGAATCCATCCATCCATCCATTTTCCAAACCGCTTTATCCCTCATGGGGTCGCGGGGGTTGCTGGTGCCTATATCCAGCATTGCAAAAAAGAATGTTACCTGAAAATATATAAACTGAGGCAAATGGTGGTTTCACCCACTTTGTGAAAAGGGAAAACTTCTAACAATAAAACTATATAATTTGGTCCTCTTGTAAACAGAAACAAACTGTTTCTGTTTACATCTTTGAAGGAAAAAAAAATCAAATTAAAGAAATAATATTTGAACACAAAAAGGAGGCCACCAGGTCTCCTGCACCTATTTAGGTTAGCTCAGAGACTATAATGAGCTAACAAACACACTCCTGAACACCTGGCTCACTCTAGTGAACATTGCCTTATTTTTCAGCAAACCAGCCATTTTTATTTTCTATCTTAAAATCAGATAGAAACTTTTAAAACATAGTGAATAAACATCTCTCCCCTTTTAACTTACCTCAGAGTCTGACCTCTTCTGCAGTTAGCAGAACCAGAACTACTTCCTCCATGGTTGTAAGTGGTTCACATTCAATTTGAGACTTTTAGTGCTGCCACCATCTGTTTGGGAGGGGAACTGTTTGTTCTGGATGCGCTCTCTGCTGATGTTACATTGTTTACATGTTACCATGTAAACAACAATTCACTTTGCGGGCTGTGGAGGCCAATGATTGGCTTATGGTGGCAATGGCCACCCTGTCTACACCCCTGTATAAGGTCTATATATTTAATTCATGGATATAAATGTATTTATTTCCCAAGTTTCTATAGTGCCAAAAAAATGTAATACATTTTTTAGATGATTGTGGTCTTTGGGCCTTAGAAACATTTTTAAATAAACGGAATAAACTAATAATTTTAAACTTTTGCCATAAAGCTTTTAGTCTTTTATAGGTTATATATATATATATATATATATATATATATATATATATATATATATATATATATTAAAATGAATCTGTTAAAACTAGTTGTTTGCAGACTGTAACATTCCACATAATTCCTGTTAGATGAAGGTCTGAAAGGAAAACTCACATCTACAGTGTCTATGATGACCCTCCAGTAATTTACTTTCTATTTTCTTTTACCTCTTTTGTTCTCGCTCTGCTAAAGGACTGAAAATGAAGATGACAGGACAGAGTGAGTGAGGAGAGAAGAAGCTCTAATTGGCGTGGCGTGAGAGACAGAAAGCAGAAAAGTAAAACTATCAGAACCCCAAAGTGAGTTGCAAAAAAAAAAAAAAAAAAAAAAAAAGATAGATGTTTGAGTGCCAATAGAGGGGATCGAGTTATTCTGGAGTTTTGAAAATAAAAAGCAAAAGTATGAAAGGGGAGATTGACAGAGACAACGAGGGAGAGGACACCATCTGAAGGGTTAAGGGCGACGCTGGAGTCTATGTGACGGTACCAAAGCCACATGAGCAGCAGAGAAAAGCTGTTAACGGGAGCTCACCGTGCCTTAATCGATTGTGAACAGTGCTGCGGAGCACAGCCAATCCCGAGAGCTCCTGGAGACTTCTCTGGGTTAGAGCACTTACACGCTGTCTGCGGCCCGATCAGGGAGACGTCGCGGGGAAAGCAGAGTGAAAAAGAAAGAAAGAGGGAAAAAAAAACAACAAAGAAATAAGGAGGGCGGTAGTGAAGGAAAGGGAACAAGGAGGCTTTAAGGTTTTGGTTTTTCATCTCCATGACCTTGAAAGCCTTTCTAAGCAAATGTATTTGTTAGATTAAGCATTTCTAACGTGTCTCCTCTCGTGCTCCATTTATGTCTTTCTTTATTATCATTTTTCTGTTCCAGCTTAAGATCATTAGGACCTGCTTCTATGTGACAACGTGCAGCTGCAGCACACAAGGGTGTATGGTGCCTAAAGCAGAATTTGACTTTTCCAGTTAAAAACATCCCAACTACTTACAGCATTGCCATATGGGTTTGGTAGAACCTGCGAGAAGGGGGCAGGTTTAATTGGCCAAGCTAGAAAACAGTCAGAGATAACTGGTTAATATTTCCTAAGATTTATTTGAGAACAAACTGAGCTCAAACACAAAGAATAGAAAATCCCCTTTCATCAGATTGTAACTATTCTAACACATCAATCAAAGAAGGTTATTTTTTTGTACTTTTACCAAATAAACTTGACATTTCTATTGAATCTTAAATTTGAAATCTTAAAACTTCTTTAAATCAAAACAAATCAAATATTCTCATTCTAAAAAAACAAAAAAACAAAACAAATGTAAAACTTTAGATCTTTGGTCTATGTTAAAATTCAAACATTTATGAGAGGCCCCTGATGGACTCAAACAGGGGCTGAGTTCGCTTATGCTTTGGGCCGGCTCTGTTGCCGCACACAATGCCTGCTAGATGCCTGGGAGTAATAATCATGCCTGTGACTACTGAAAGTAAAGTAAAGTATATGGTCAATCATTATTAATTCATAACCGAAAAAGGGGAAGCAATTATACTTGACAAAGGGGTAAGTTGTTTTTTCTCTTATCCTTTAAAATATGAAATCAGCATTTGAGAACAGCCTTTAGTATTTGGTGAGGTTTATGCTGTTTTATTGATGATCTGAAGCATTTATGTGAAGCAAAAAAATCAAAAATCATAAAAACATCTGTGAGGGGCAACGCTTCTGTCAATTGCAAAATAAAGGTTGTGGTTTTACAACGATTAAAAAGTTCTTCTTGTCATCATCCCTTATGGTAGAAATCAACTGTGCTAGGAATTATTATTTTGTGAACTTCTAAAGATCGTTTGCTCTACATTTGAAATGAATGTCTTACGCAGACCTTATTCTTTTCTTGATGTCAGCAGCAGCAGAATAAGGATTGATTGGACTTTTGCTGCTGCACCTGGCGTGGAGCCCCCCCCCCCCCCCCCCCCTGGGTCACAGAGATGTTGATTGCCTTGACCAGGGTTATAGTGGCGCTGCTCCCACTGTTTCTTTATGTGATCCTGCATTTTTGTCGTTTTTTTAATCTTTGGATTGTTATTAGATTTAGCCCTTTTCTTCTGCCTGCCTCTTTTGTTCTTCCTGATGGATATCTTTTGAGGTATGTCCATATTTTAGTTTACAAGAAAGATACAAAGAGTTTTGACCTCCTATGCAAGGCTTCTGTTGTCCTGAATAATTATGCTGATTAAATAATCAAAGTTTGAAATACCGCCGAGCTTCACCTACAGTCATCTCACAAGAATCCCAAAGTATATTGGGATGATTCCCCCCCCCCCCCCCCCCCCCTTTTTATATCCAATCATTTTAATAACATTATAAATCCCACTTTTCCTTTGAGGTGAATTATATTCTCTTTGTTCTCTGTACAAAGCAGAGCAGCTGTATCTGATTGGCATGATAGTGTGAAGAAGATTATAATGGGACTAAAGTAAGATTCTTGGCTAAAAGAATTCAGGTCAGGTAAGAAAGACATCCCAGATATTTTCACATTGATCTCTGATAGTGGGTTTCAGTGGTTAGCCTTGTCTCCTAAGAGCTGGAAGGTGGCCTGTTATAATCCAGGCCCACATCTTTCTGTGTCGAGGTGCCTTGCTCTCCCTTTCCAAGGATTTCTTCCAGGTACTCTGTGTTCCCGTCTTGTTAAAAAAAAAACAAAAAAAAAGACATGCATGCTGGGTGCTTTGGCGACTTTGTCTCATGCGTCTGTGTGAGGAAATGGCAGCACTTCGCAATGGACCCCCAGCTCGCCTCCATGAACAGCACTGTGCAGGCACAGTGAGTGGATGGACGGATTTTACAAGTTTCATCTCAAAGAAGGAGCTTCTTGTTTTGTGTTTCTGTTTCTTATAGATTTCTACAAACTTACAGAAGATGCACCATGGATTTCAAATAAATGATAATCAGTTTTCATATAAACACATTTCTAGGGTTGCCACGGAAAGCAGAGGCAATCGCCTTTACAGCAGCAGCCCTGATTAAATCTGATTCAAAACATTTTAGCGTTACTACTGTTATCTGTAGACGGATCAGCATTCTCTATTTTTTTTAACAACTTGTACAACAGAGACTGCAAGGCATCCTGGTTGTCAGCACTGTTGCCTTGCTGCAGAAAAGTCCTGGGTTTGAGGTTTGGAAGGAGGAAACCTTTGCTCTCCAAAACCATGAAAGCCAGTTTAGTCTAGAACTGTATTATTTGGACTCCAGAACAGAGGAAGTGCAGGAGCTTATTGAGATCAGTCTCCTGAAATGGTTTTCCAACCATCTTGAAGGAGTTCCCAGCGGTAGTAATGAAAATAAAGACAAACCACTGAATTGAGATGGTGAGTCCAAACTTTTTACTGGTAGTGTATGAAGTATCTGTGGGTAACACACAGGTTTTCACACCATGTCCTACGTATTTTGGTTTTTTTTTTCACATGATTGTATGACACCTTTTGAAAGGCTCTGCACCTTGATTAACAGTATAAAATACAAAATGTTAGCAAGAAAAAGCAGAAAAAGTTTGAGGCTTTTTTTTTAAATAACATCTACAGCAGTAACAAATGCTAAACCCTATCAATCAATGTTTGTGATTCCAACGACTCACCACAGGGCTGGGCCGACGGCGTGCGTCTGACTGAGACGCTTTTATACCTGAATGTGGGACTGTGGGATGAAAAATGGGACTGTGGGATGAAAAATTGGACTGTGGGATGAAAAATGGGACAGGGAAATTGAACTGCAAAAGCCACTGTTCAACCCTAGGAGGACAGCACTAAGATAGTTTTAAGATAAAAATTGCATAGCCTAACAAGTTCACATCAAAACATAAGAAATCGCACAGTACCATTAAAGTATCCCAGTTTATACAGTTTATCTGCAAAACAAGTTGTTTTGTGGTGAGTTACACTTTAACCAATAATTTCGAAAATGTAAAAATCAAACCTTCACCAGCCACAGTAAATAAGAAAGTGCAGCCTGTTCCAGTAATGTTTGGATTTTGATTTGTGATGCAATACAAGATAGGCTGCATCTGATTTATTAAACAAGCATAAAACCAAAATTCAAGAACGTTGAGGGAAAACACTAAGTGCTCCCCAAAAACCATAGAATATAACATGGGTGAACTTTTTTTTCTGCTGTGACTGTGTGTGTTTAAACATTCACCATATTTGAGCATAAAAGGCTCCTTTCGTTTGTTTACCAGCTCTGTACTTTCTCACACTAAACATGAGGTTTTAAACACAAAACCTCTGTTGCTATTCTGAGATGAGAAATCCCATTATTCTTGCTTGACTGGTTTCACCTGTCAGTGAATAATTTCCTCGTAATCATCGGCAGGAAACGGGAGATGGCTGCCAGATTGAAACATCAGCCCCTGTGTTGATAACATGAAAGAACATACAAGGAGGCCTTCCCCGCAAATCAGAGCAGGAGGAATGGAACATTCTCCGCCACATTCATCTGAGCTTGTTTGATTTTAATTTGGAGTCGTGGCTGTTGCGCTGTACGAGCCCGAGTCTACATAAACCTGTTAGTTAGTTAGTCAAGTGAATCTATGGCTACACCTACACAGGAAATGTGCTGCCAGCTCATTTTGGCAGCGGAGGTCTTTGGGTTTGCTTATTTGTTTTCCCAAGTTGGGCCTATTTTCCATCTTAAGCATCAACCTTGACTCAAATCTCCTCTCCTTTTGAAATCTTTTCTTCATCAAGGCGAAATGACGCCGTTTCCTTGTGTCGCTCTGCCTAACAGCGACAGTTCAGACACTCGGTTTTTTTGCTTCGCGCCGCCCTGCCGTGGCGGTGATTTGGCAAAGTGGCAAGAACTCTAAAGAGTCGCAGGCTAATGCAAACAGCTTTTTTTATTTTTTTTTTAAGAGCAAACAGAGTGCTGGTCAAGGTCAGGCAGTCAACGGCCAGAGCTGCCCCTTTAAATGTCAGTTGTCTAGGAAACAGGTGCAGAAATGGAGTATTTGGATGGTGGCTGAGCAGCCGTTTAGCAACGCCCCGGAACAACAGCGCACCGAGCCAATGTCACCCTGTGGAGCCACTCAGCTCTACGCAAAGCCGCCGTGCAAGCAAACCGGGACCTGGAAGACCTTTAAAAACACAGAGAAGTCACCTGATGGCATAATCCATATTTGAAGTAAGATTCATTAAAAAAAAAAAAAAAAAAACAGATGCACACATCTTAAATCATGCAGAGACAGTTTTAAATAGAACTAACTGGCTGCAACAGGTTTAGATCAGTTTTTTTTTTCATGTCTCTATATAAATAATTTATTAGTACCGTCATCACCTACAATCCACCTATAAGAGTTTGATCTTATTGCCAAAGGTGAAGTGCAGCATTTATGGCGTTAAAGAAGAACTTCACATCGGGGGCCCTCGTCCTGAAAAACCTGCAGAAAACCGGCTCCACGGAGCAGAGTTTCTCACAGCTTCTTGCTTTAGAAACTCTATTCACTACTGCCCCCTGCTGTGACCACAAAGGCCAATCTGGGCATTAATGGATCACAAATGACGAACACTTTGACCTGAAATGATGGATATTATTCTTTTCTTCAAAAATTTACCGTCTACTGCAAGACTTTTGGGAGCCAAACTTTAGAGAAACGGGAACAAATTGAGCAGCTTTTTCACCAGCGGCAGAAATGTGAGACAGCAAAGGAAGTCTATTCAAAGATGGCAAATAGGGAAAAAGCTTGTTTTCTCTGAATGTACTGTATTATGAAGCACCACGTCAAATACTTATTTTGCTTTTAAAGAGGCAACCTCCAAAAATGCTAATAACCAAAAGTCTGTAAAAATAAAAAGCACAAAGAGCTTCACTTCATGAAAGTCAAATAGGTTTTCAGGGTATGGCTTTCATCTATTGTTTGATTTCTAGAGAGAAATATCTGGATTGTGAACAATCAGTTCTGACTTTTCGTTTTCAAAAGCTGCAAGTAGGACATTTTTATTTCTATAATAAATCATTTTCATACAAATACTGTGAAACAAATGTAGAAGAGTTTTACTGCTGGGTTAGAGGGGATAATACCTGTTTGTAACCGGTTCCCTGGCTATCTTAATCTATTTTCTAGGTGTTTTTTTTTTTTCTGTTACATTTATTTGCTAAATTCAATCCAAATCAAATACTTTATCCCTACTTTTTCATGGCTGGATTGTTATAACAGCCTGATTCTTGCTATGTTGCAGTAAATACACAGATTTTATCCTCTATAGTGTCACCAAAAAGTTGAATGAAATGATAAAATCCTCATTTGCTCTGTTATATTCCAATAGTAAAATATTTTCAGGAAAATTGGTGGTTTATTGTCTGCAATTTGAAATTTTCTAAACACAGACATAAGAATTACTTGTTATCATGGCTGTTTATTTGCATTTGGAGGGGGAGAGGGAGGGAGCAGAGGATGTATTTCCCATACTTTCCACATTAACACCATGATCAGCCTTACTAATTGTATGTTCAATAATAATTACAAAGGGGGAAAAAAGCTCTTCTATCTGTTAAACTAGACATATCTGAATACAGGTGACATTTAACTTTTGAAACTAATGTTGACTCAAACAGTTTGTAATTTCTACCATTGCAACATGATTCTACCATTTAATCAACATGATTAAAGTAAATCTAAGCCTACTGCATGAGAACGATGGGACATTTTGCTACTTACATTTTTTTAATGTCACTAGCCTGGACCTAAATTCATCTCGCCACAGTAAACAGGGAGGATGATCATGACAGTCTCTGCTCTGCTCCACTTGGTTAATTAGAGTAAGCAGATACACCTGCTGCTATCATTTTACCTCCACCTGTTACCACCTTACCTTTAGGTCTCTGCCAGATTGTGCAGCGTTAGTGTGCATCCCTGGTTCTGATCAGTTTTCCTCATCTTGGATTCCCTGGTTGCCTTGCTGGATCTGCCTTCTGGACTTTGTACTGTTTCTTTTTTGTTTTTTTTACCATAAGTCCTGCCCAGCCATTTTTGGCCCGTCAGCCTTTTTTTCTGTCTGTTGTGTGCATGGCCCTGTCCCGGCTATCAGTTCTCTGCCTCCAGTCTATTCTGCCGTCACCCCCTCTGTGAGCAGCCTGCTCCACTCTGGATATTTTCCTGCCTGCGCCGGGTTTTGAGTAACTGTTTCATTTTTATTTATTTTAAATAAACCTATAAAGCCCAACACCGTGTCTGGTTAGAGCATTGGGTTCTCCGTCGTCTTTGTATTAGCTTAAAAACATGCCTCAGCAACACTCATTTTAAAACTGCCAGATATGTGACAATTCGTAGCCCTGGGGATTTTATTCATATTAGAATATACCCTATTAAATTTGTGAAATTCAAGGTTGTGTGTTTCTAAATGTTCTGTGTGATCGTCACAAAGTGATATACTGGTACCATTTTTACTGTAGTAACTAATACAGCACTTTGGACTTAGCACTGCATTTTAAACAGATTTGTTTATTAAATAACCATCTGCACGCAACACATTTTTATTGTTCATTAAACATTTATTATTTCGATAATTGGCATGCAGCCTTTTGTTCCCTACAGAGCTGCTCCTCATTGAGGAGCGTGGTGGTTGCCTTTGAGCCGAAAATAGTTGCTACTATTTTACCTAAATAATCCTACGGAAATGCTTTTGTGTTAATTTTGTAAAAAAAAAAAAAAAAAAAAAAAAAGTTGCTGGTTAAGATGTGCTTACTCATCTGTCTTTTCTGTGTCCCCCTCCAGGGTATTTGGACAAATGCTTCCCCTGGGGTCCACACACCATTTAAAGGTTCCTGTGGAGGCCGTGAGATAAGGAGGGAGTGTGGGGGATTTGTATTGTTTTCATGATGCTGCCGTGTAACATTAAAATATACAACATTAGAGTGTTAACAGTAAATGGCAACATTAATATATTTGTATTTATCAAGGTGTTTGTTCTTGTATATAGAGGGCTGAGGGGATTTGGTGGAATCCCCTTTGAGTAAATAATGGTTTAGTCCTTAAACAGCTGAGACTATTTAACGCTGCCATTTGCCATTAGCAGAGAGATTTTTGCTGCTGCTGGAAGGCTTGACATGCCATTAATTGTCCATCAAGTTGTGCCAAATGTGGACAAATAAACACCTGCCATCGTTCCCAGCCTCAGCCTTCATCTCCACTGTAAATCTAACCACAAAAGGCTGCCTTGTTACAGTAAGATTATTCATTTATTTAATTTTTTATACCTGTTCTCCAGGGTGCCAATTAGTTTAGAGGGTGTTGTAAAATAAGTGATGGAGAGTGATTTCATACGTTCGATACAGAGGAAACTTAGTGATCTTCATGCAAAGAACCACGTCCCTGCAGCTGTCTTTTTTTATTTATTTTTATTTAACATCCTTTGTGCATTGTAGATCTCCATTTGTCTATCCAGGTTGACATCAAGGGCATCCTCTGATCTCTGTGGCTTAAGCAAGTATCTGGCATTGTCAGTTTCATAACTCACGAGCTGCGGTGACAGATATACATGTCAGCACTTCTGCAAACAGATCTGCATTTATTTACCGCTGCTACATCTGTCTTTTCTCCCTGCAGCCTCTCTTACAGTCTTCCATCGTAGCATTTAAGCAGGGGGGGAGAAAAAAGGAGCAGTTGAAACATGTCAAACAGTTTTTTGTTTTTTTGTTTTTTTATTAGGTTCCTCTCTGTGTCATGTTTCTTCGCATCATGTGTCAGCTCCTCTCGGAGACAGGGTGACCCAGCTCCTCGTCTCCACCCTCAGCTGATTAATTAGGGCCAGGGAGACATGGATCCGGAGAGACAGATCAGATCCTTGAAACTCTGCGGCACGTCTTTGTGCTGGTGTTGCTGAACTGCGGAGGCAAGATAGCCGGTGGGCACGACTTGGATGGGGGGACCTTTCAAATCCAATTGTGTCGCGTTGGTCCCCATCCCGGCTCGGCCGTGCTATCAGAGCAGATAACGTGCTCCACTAAAGGTTACGACTCACCATGACATTTCTCTTGAGACCAAGAAAAACCCCGATTGCTGAGGACCAATCTCGAATTCGTGTAAGTGCGTTATTTGTCTGTGCTCTTACCCGCTTGTGCAGCTGCATGGATGGGCCTCGTTTTCTTTTGTTTATAATAAAAGTTAATGGAATAAGGAGGCACAGTTGGTAAATAAAAAACAAGAAGAACAGACCATTTGTTTCAGGTTGTAAGAGGGGCCACGACTACTGCGAAATTACCCCAAATATTCAAAGTTTAGACAGTAGATTGGAACCCGGAGGCAGCAAACAACTCTTCTTGCCGCTTTTTAATGGGCACCTTAATCTAATATCAATAAAACGTCCATCTGTGTTTCAAACGTAGTTCTTTGTGTCTGAGACCAATTTGCATAAAGGTCCTGATTCTGAAATGAGAGAATCTGGAAAGAATAGTACCTTGAAGGACACATAAAGACAAAGTCACAAAGTCAGCCTTCTACCGCCTGAAGAACATTTCCAGGATTAAAGGACCGATGTCCAAACGAGATCTAGAGAAACTCATCCATGCATTTATCTTAAGTCGCATTGATTACTGCAACATTTTCTTCACAGGTCTGCCCAAAAAAAATCAATCAGACAACTGCAGCTGATCCAGAACGCTGCTGCTCGCGTTCTCAGTAAAACCAGGAAGATGGAGCACATCACCCCAGTTCTGATGTCCTCACACTGGCTCCCTGTAGCTCAGCGACTTTAAAATGCTTCTGTTAGTTTATAAATCACCGAACGGCTTAGCACCAAAATACATTAAAGACCTGTTGTTGCTATATCAACCCTCCAGACCACGCTGATCTTCTGGTTCTGGTCTACTCCGCATACCCAGAACCAAACATGGAGAATTCAGCTTCTATGCTCCACAAATCTGGAACAAACTTCCAGAAAACTGCAAATCAGACAAAAAACTGAGATCTTTTAAAATGAGACTGAAAACCCACATGTTTAGAGTTGCTTTCAGCCCATAATAAACCGGAACATTGACCAATTTATGTGATGTCTGTTTCCACTTGATACAATTTGATTTTTTTGTTACTGGTATCTCAAACCAACGTTTTGATGTGTTTATGATGTTTTTATGTTTTCATGATGTAAAGCACTCTGGTCTAATTTGATCATTCAGTTGTCTTGGGCACACACCTAACCTCCATTATAGTGAATTTAATTAATCAGAAATAGGTTCTGCTCTCCGTGTAGGATTTTTCTGGGTCTTTGGATCCTTCAGTCCTGAGCTCAAACTGCTCAGAAAACAAAAAGTGCCAAATGTATTAACCGGAAAATAAAAATTTCAAAATAAAGTTCAAATTTATCATTTGCAAAAATCCAAATTGGAAAGAAAAAAAAAAGTCTGATTTCTCCTTCGCACTTTTGTAAACTTGATGTACCCAGCTCTTGGCATTCAGACTTTGTCCCGAAAAAAAAAAAAGACAAACCATTGTTGGCCCTTTACAATAGATTAAATCTGATATCCAATTAGCAGTTCCCCCGCTGATTTGACCAGTTTGACAGTCTTTGAGCAGAGGCAGTCTCGGCTCTCTAACAAAAGCATTTTTCTTCTGAGATCCACTTCATTACCCACACTAATATGAAGCAAAATGTTTATTCAAATGAGCTAACATCAAATCCTGTAAAATGAACGAGGAAAGGCTAAAATGAATTATGCTTGAGGAGAAAAGTATATTAAAATAATTACAAACTAAAGAAGGAACAGGGACTTAAAAGAAATAATTTTCTCATTATATTACTCTTATTTATTGTCATCAGTCCACTGTGCTCGATGCCGTCAGTGTGCATTCATGAGAGCAGAGCATATTTAAGATTTATCAGGATAAATTTGATATCAGCAGGCAGTTTTGAGCACCTGATTGGAAACAAATTGCACTTTGAGAGGTTTGATTGGCGTCTTTGGGACGAATCGTTCTCTAACTAGATGATTAATGGGATCTTTATTGTGTGACTCCGGCAGCAACCCCCGTTCTGTTTTAAAGTAATGTTTCCTGTTGCTCTTAAATGAATACACTTTTCAGTTCTGCACGGGGGTTTTTATGGGACTGTGGTTCACGATGAGCCACATGTGACAGTCTGTCAGCTCACCTCTGATCAGAAGGCATGTAGACAAGGAGGCCAATGTGCTACAGAAATAACGACCACCTATACAGCCTCACTGGTGCTATTTATCCCCATCATTTTGTGCTTTCCTTTAACTGAAGGTTAAATGATCACCACGAGTTCATTAGCAGCCACACATGCTCGGAGGATGTGGTGTGGCGCCCGATTGCAGCTGTAGGCAAAAAAAAAAAAAGGGGGAAATTGTAGGGCTCTATCCCTTAACAAACAGGATGCTATGACCTTCAAGCTAATTTTTCATTTTTTCAGCCTTTACATTTAATGCCTCTAATGCATTACTCTTTTAATTTACAGGAGGTGGTAAATCCAAAAAGGTAATCCAAGGCTGCTCTCACAAAAGATTTGACGGGATTAAATGCAAAGATACATTAGTTTTGTTGTTGTTGTTGTTGTTGGCTGTTATGATAACATAGGACTGCTTTCATCAAGAACTTAAAATCAACAGGTCAGATTTAAGACGGTAATAAAAACAATTGAGTAATTACTGGCCCAAATTTGTGGAAAAAAGCCAGTCTGCTTTTAAGACTAGGCTTAAAACGTTCCTTTTTGACAAAGCTTATTGTTAGAGTGGCTTATGTTACCCTGAGCTACCTCTATAGTTATGCTGCTATAGGCTTAGGCTGCTGGAGGACATCAGGGTCTATTTCTCTCACTCTGATGAGTTCTCCTACTGTTCTCCAATTTGCATTGTTTGTCGTCATTTCAGCTTTTAACTTTTTGTTCTCTGTAAAAAAAAAAAAAATCCTTCATAGTAAGCACACCTGGTCTGGCGTTCTGTTAACTGTGACATCATCCAGAGAAGACGGCTCACCCGCTATTACCATCTAATGTAGAACAGATTACTGGATCAATGTGTGCTTCTGTGCTTTTTTTGTGTCTCTGCTCTGTCCTCTCTAACCCCCAGTCGGTCGAGGCAGATGACTGTTCACTCTGAGCCTGGTTCTGCTGGAGGTTTTCCTTCCCGTTCAAAGGGGAGTTTTTCTTTCCACTGTCACTTCATGCTTGCTCAGTATGAGGGATTGCTGCAAAGCCATGGACAATGCAGACGATTCTCCCTGTAGCTCTAAGCTTCCTTAGAGAGGAATTTTTTTTTTACCAATCTGTATAATCTGATTGAAATTGACTTTGGAAAGTGCCTTGAGATGATATGTTTCATGAATGGGGCTTTAAAAATAAAATTGAATTCAATTCAATTAAATTGAAAACATTTTACATTGGCACATTTTATTTTAAGTTTAAACAAAATTGACCACTGCACATAAACTGCAGTTAAAAGATCCAAAACACCCGGATCATTGAATGTAAAAATGTCTATTTTTAGAAAAGTCAGGAAGAAAACTTTGTAAAGTGCCTTGAGATGACATGTGTTGTGAATTGGTACTATATAAATAAAATTGAATTGAAAAACTCGCCCAGTGATGACAGACTTGAACACTGTGAATTTCACACCACTGATCACAACAAACTATTCAAACCAGGAGTGCAGCGAAAGCAATGAGACTTCAAGGAGGAATTCATGTTCCACAAAAGTTCCTGTAAAATATATTGAATACACCAGCATATTTAAAGGTAGGAAGCTTTGCAACAGCAGCTTTAGAGCTCCAGGATGTAAGTTTGCCTGTAAATCACAAAACATATGGGTTCTGTGCTTATTCAAGAGGTTTTGGTGTATGCTAAAATAGCTGTTTCTTTCTGTGATGCTGTAGAAGAGGACCAAGGCTATCTGGATATATGAATAGTCTTTAATCTAAACCAATAAAATCCAAATTCAACATTTTCTAAATCTTACAAACACCAAACTTAGGAGTGCATTTACGCTGATTTATGAAGAGTTCTGTTTGTTTGTTTTTGTGTGTTAGTAGGAGGTTTGCAATCAAATGCAAAATCAAATTCTTTATGTTTCAAGGAGGGTTAACAGTTGTTCTTGAGTACAAAACTTCTTCAAACGACCTCCACTTAAATTCCAGCAACGATTTTTGTGGCATCTGCCACCTTTGTGTGTCTTACAGGCTGAAGACGTGTGGAGACAGGAGGTCTAAAAGGATTCAGCCTGGACTGAGATCAGCGGGCAAAACGAGCTGTTGCTTCAAGTCTTTCTCCATCTACCACCAAATGACCGTCTGATGACTGAAAGTCTGTTCCAGCGTGGACCAAGAATGGGATTTCTCATTGAGTTTAACCAATAAAGTCATTGGTGGATGGACGAAAAGATACTTGAGGATGCACAGATTAATATGTTTGCTCAGTTTCCAACATTGTGGCAAATGTTATCGCCACCTGCTGACAACCACAACTTTTTATGTGACAAGAAAACGGGTACATACCTCATCTTCAAGATTGTTTCGACCAGCATAAATGATAAGAAATTATAGGATCCCAACGTGTTCCTAGGCGAGAAAGGATATATAATCAATTCTGCTATAGCTCCAATTCTGCCCCACATCTCCTGCCATTGGGCAGTGCTCGGAAAATCTGAGCCCGGCCACCTCAGGGGGGCTCATTTCAGCTGCTTGTGCCTGAATTGTTTTCTTTCAGTCTGGATCTTATGATCAGACGTTAAAGGTGGTATTTAACCTGTCAAATTCAACAGAACAGAAATAACTACATTAGGCAAGGATTAATTAATTCAAGGAGAGAAATTACCCAGGCCTTGTGGAAAACAATGGGCACCAGCGTGAATGACCTCTTTCTTTATTTGCGCAACAAAAGTAAAACCCAGACCTTAAATCTGCCCGTTTAACCCTGGACCATTGAGCGTTTAAAGCCAAATAGCCCGCTTTTAACAGCCTGAGCAGTGCATAACGCTGACCGAGGGCTTCGATGACATAATACAAACATAAATTATGTAAACAAGTATGAGCACAGGATCTTTAAGAGCCTCGATAAGAGCAGGAGTCCTCTTGAAGGACACTGAGACAGAGCGTGACAAAACCGTGATTAAACCCAGAGCAAGCGAGACGATCTGCAGACCGAGCGGCGAAGGAAAAGGGAGGACGTGACCATGGAGTGGGGGGTGACAGAGCGAGACGCCAAAGTGAAGAAACGCAGAGATGGAAGGGATAGGGAAATAAAAGAGGCCTGCCAGACGTGGCAGAGGCTGGAGAAAAGACAAGGGAACCCCTCAGAGGAGATACACGGGTCACAGATGCCCTCTGTGGAAGTACGGGGACACTTCTGAAATGTGTGATATAACCTGTTGAAACGGGGCTGATAACAGCTCAGTCTTCCTCAGACTGTAATGGGTAAAGTTTCATGGTTTTGATCTAACATCGGCGTTAACAAAATAATTTTTCACATCGTAGAAAATCCAATTTATTGAAACAAGCTTTCTAAAAAGCAGCGTTGCATTAATAGGCTACGCTGCGGCACGGTCCTCTTCTAATTTGGGTAGACGGAGCAAATGTTAGGTTGCCAGGATGAAGGAAAATTGCAAATAACCACAAAGTGACTGACAATCAGCCCTGACTGTGTGCGAGAGAGCCATTTTGTATGTTCCCGCTTTCATTACAAAGGTAAACATTCGTCCTTGGACTGAAAGAAACAGGTTGGGCAATTTGTCTTGTTCAGACAATTGCTGCACTATAGCTGCGGATGTTCTTTTTTGTTGTTGTTGTTGTAAAAAGCACATGCTGGAAATGTGTTGCTTCTGCTTGCAAAACAAAGTACCCTCCTCCTCCTCCTCATTTTGTGACAATTCAGCCTATTAAAGCTGGAGGCAGGGAGCATGGGGGGCTTGTGCGAGTCTGTTCTTTCAGCCGTCTAATCCTACAGGGACACAGGGGAGGAAAAAACACCACCGGTGACATCGGTTAGCAGCAGCAGTGGCGATCAGATAAGGAAACATTGTCCGTGCCACACCTAAATCAATCAAGGTCACCTCACGCTCTCTAGGGTTCAGTCAGTCAGATTTAATTCATCATAGATGCTAAACTGCTGCAGAGACGAGCTATAATCCTAATGACTTAACGTAATGAGTAAATCATGTTTTTACTTAATATGACCTGACTGTTTTTGCAAATTAAAGCTCTCATAGCCGTGACCTTGATGATTTCCTTTGGTTAGTTGTCCCACAGCACCACCTGCTGGTCATGAACCAACAAGCATGTTAATGCCCAAGCCCCAGTGCACTTATTAGGAAGGTAGCAAGAAAAAGAAATCTTCCATGTAATAAAAATAAATAGATAAAACGTCATAACAACAGATTTAAAAAGCAAATGTGTGTATATATATATATATATATATATATATATATATATATATATATATATATATATATATATATATATATAAGCATATACATACAGTTGTCTCTTCATGTTAAGCACATATTTTAAGCTTTTATTGAATATTCTGGGTTTTCTTAAGTTACGGAATAACTCAGGAACTGCTTCCTTTCACTACTACTGAAAAAACAAAAATACAAAAAAGAAATAAAATAAAACACTAATGTAATTAACTTCTGTCATTTTTCTATACAAAACCTAATTTATTTCTACCTTTAGCAAAAAAAAAGGCCTTAAAGGATAAGTTTCTTGCAGCAGCAACACCTCACACTGAAAAATAATTTCAAAATAAAACTTTATTTTGAGTACATTTATTAAGAGTGAATGAGGATCCACTTTGAGAACTGTTTTTTATCATTAGTACCCAAATTAGTGGCTCCACTAGGATATTAATTCAAATTTCACTTTTTAAAACTCTTGCTGATCAACTCTTAAGTGAACTCTCTTCTTTTTGCCACTGTTCAAAATGGGAAAGACAAGAACACATCTCCTTCAATTAAGGCAGATGCATGTCAAGTTAGAAAATGTTTGCAAGTAAAATAGGTTCATGCTTAAACTTACCTAAATCCACAGTCAGAATACTATTTTAAAAGTTTTAGATAAGAGGAACTTTGACAAACAAGGCAGGATGCGGACCCGACCCACACACACAGTGGCTAAATATTTCCAGGGTTGCCAGTAATTCTGGAGGGAGCTGAACATATTGAACTATCACTGGCTTAAGAGTCACAACATGTCTCACCTTGGGTATAAGATAATGAGAGACTTCCTCCACTCTGATATGTAAATAACAAAACTTGAGATGACCTTTACAAAAAAAAGTGTTTAGTTTATTGTTTTAGGAAGTTCATGATGTCCGAAACGTGGCAGATTTCATAATTTCTGTTTTCTTCCAGCATCTAAAGCTGAATAAAAAACAACAACCATGGAAACAGTTTAGTAAAAAGGAGTAAATGTTACTTGCATAATGCTTTTTTACAGGAAAGATAAATCAAAACAATTTACCAGGTGAAGTATTGTATTCTTGTAAAACAAAGAAATTCTGGCTGGGGATTAAAAGTTTTATTTACATATTTCCCGTGAAAATGGCAAGGTACAGTTTGCAGAAGGATTTGGCATTTTAGGCAGACAACATGACAGGTTAGTGATTTTTTGTAAAAAAGATATCATCGTTATCAGTGCACATTGAAAATACCAATACAGATACAAAAATAAATCGTGATTTAAAAAAATATTTTAGCAGTTTTGAAAGGAGCAGGAATCAACATGCATGCATTCATCCATTTTCTGCAAGTCCATCACTGGACCGCCAGAGACACACTAGACAGATAACCTGCGCAAACACTCTCACACCTGAAAGCTAAATTAGAGTTCTCAATATTCTTGAAATGCACAATGGTTCTGGAGCACCAGAGCACACAACCCGTAAACTCCACCCAGAAAGAGTCTGGTTTGCCCTCCTCCTCTTTTAGTGTCTAAAACTATTCAGATCTCTAAACTGGCTTGGAGCAGTTCTGCCCTCCCCACCCAGGATAGCACCTGCACTGAAACTCCGACTTCATCCGCAGCACACTTTGTGCATCCATCTGCCCTAAAACCCTGTAGTTTTGCCCTCCCGCTGGTTTCCTCTCAGACAGGATCTTCCACCCCGCCGGGTCGAGGTGGAGGTAGGCCCCCGACTTCGGGTCCATTCTCTGACACCTTCCCTGCGAGGAGCACAGCACCTGGCTGCAGAGGACGGCAGCTGATGTCACGTTGACCACGTAGGGACCTAAAGTCTCGTCAATGTAGGATTTGACTGTCTCGCATGTAGCCTGGGCACACAGAGAAAACAGTGCACAATAAAAAGCGATGCGTGTGTTAAAGCATATTTGGTCACATGTGTCCTGTGACATCAGCTGACTCTATAAAAAGATCGTATAAAAGCAGGTGAGATGGCATGCGATCAGAAAAAATAAATCTGCACTTCATTGTCTCTATAAAGTCATTTTGTGGCAGCAAATCAAGTCACGTTGTACGTTTAGGGCCAAAAAAAAAAAGGACTTTGGTATGTAGAAAACACCTTTAGTCGCAATATATTTCCAAGTCTTCTGCTTTAGTCAGATTGGATAAAGACCGTCTGTCAACGTACATTTTTTTTTTAAACTTGTCACAGATTTTTTGCCTGGATTTAAGTGTGGACTTCGAATGGACCATTCAAGCACACAAGAATTTGATCTAAGCCCTTACATGCAGCCCTGGCTGTTATGTTTAAGATCTTTGTCACACTGGAAGGTGAAACTCTTTATGACAGCCTGTAAAAGCTTTTTCTTTTGTCTTTGAATCAACTCTGACCAGCTTTCCCGCCCCTGCTGAAATTAAGGTATCCCCACAGCAGGATGCTGCCACCACCATGTATTGTGGTGTGGGTGGTCTGTTTGGGGGTGTTTATCTTCCATCTCACACGATATTTTGCATATAGGTCAAAAAGCCTAATTTTGGTCTCATCTGGCCAGAGCACCTTCACTGACATACTTAGTCTACCTGCTTATGGCTCGTTGCAACTTGTGAGACATTTTTCAGTGCTTTTTTTTTTTTCAACAACTCTACTATTTTTGCCACTTTTGATTAAAGGCCGGATTTATACAGTGCATAACTAATCTTTGGCTTGTAAACAGATTCCAGCACTTCAGCTGATGGATCTCTGCAACTCTTCCAGAGTTACTAAAGACCTCGTGGCTTCTTCTCTGATCTTTGCCCAGGATGTTAGTTCAGGTGGAAGGTCTTGTCCTGGTAGATACTCCACTGTTGCCCTACTCTTATAATTTTTAGTGCTACAGGAGATGTTGAAAGCTTAGAATATTGTTTTACATCCTACCCTCTGTCTTTAAACGTCTCCACAACCCATATATGATACATTCCTTTAGTCTTCACGACGCTGTTTGTTCACTAATGTTTTCTAAAAAACCTTCGGGGCCGTCACAGACCGGCTTGATTTATACCGAGATGATTCTACACGCATTAGGAGTGGCACAGTGACCGAGGCTAAAAACAAACGCACCCCTCCCCTTTACATTTTTATTAAAACATGAAGTATTTTCCTTCTGCTTCACAGGTTTTACCTAAAATGCCAATAGAGTGTGTCAACGTTTGAGGATGTAAAGTGACAAAATGTGAGAAACGTTCAGGGGCTGTGAATACGTTTGCATGTCACCGAACTTTACGAATTCCTGCTAAAAAAAAAATCACTGCAAAAAGGGAACTAAAATTAAGTGAAAGTTTCTTGAAATTAGTGTATTTGTCCTCAAATTAAGCAGGTAAATAAGATTATCTGCCAATGAAATGAGTATGTTGACCCCTAAAATAGAATAATTGGATATAGTGCTCTAGAAATAAGAGGATGGAGATGAGTTTTTCCTATTTTAAGTGCAAAAATCTCATTTCATTGGCAGAGTTGCTCAAATCCAGGACAAATACACTCATTTCAAAAAAACCTTACTTACTTTTTGTTCCCCTTTTGCAGTGTTTAGCCTTATGGACGGAGCCTGAGAGCGGTAGAAGCCAACACCTGACACAGATGGCAGTGTCGGCGATGCTAAAGACAGTGCTGGAAGCCATGTAATAATGCTTGTGAAAAGGCCAAAAAGGTAAAATACGGTTTGTAACATGTCACAAAAGGAAAACATCAGGGTTTCCTTATCTGTAGGCAAGTTGGATCGTTTCAGCATTTTTCATACCTTGGATTTATCAAAAGCATGGTCTCCCCAAAGCACCACCCCTGCAGCTCCTAACGCAGCGCTCTCCCCAACCGTGTAGACCAGGTGCTCCTGCAAAGTGAAAGCAGAACATTCCTCACATCCGATCACGCCGAAGAGGAAACGGACTTCGAGGGCACGGACTTGTCACTTGCCTTGGAGAGGGGCTCCAGCGTGTAGGTGTAGACGATGCGGGCGTAGGGGAAGACGGGCAGCTGCCAAGGGGTCACCTGGTCCGCCGCTCTCATGGCCTCCAGGACGCGGTGATGAGCGTAGAGCTGCACCTCCCTGCCGACGCCCCTCATCTCCAGGCTCAGGTAGATGTCGGGGTACAGAGCGGAGGAGACGTTCCACAGCCAGAATAGCTCGTCGTTCCTCTTGATCTCCACATCGGGACACTTTCCTGTGTAGTTTACGCTCTTCTCGTTGTAATAGTTGTAGCAGTTGGGAAATCCATAAAACCCCCACAAACCATTTGGCCTCATTCTCTGTCCCAGTTTCTGGGTTTCCTCCATGAATTTCCTCCCGGCTTGCTCAAACTCCACCCGGGCCGCCGCCTCCACCTGAGCAGGACTCCAGTCTGGATGCCGGGACTTCACCAGTGCTTTTGACCCCTCCTGGTACACCTGTTTACTGTCCCAGTTTCTCTCCCACACAGGCCTCCAGCTCTCCCAGTCTACCACCGCCAGGCCCTGGAAGTCTCTGTTGGGGATGTAGTAGTCGATGTCTTCGCCGGCGGCTCTGAGGTGTTCCTCCAGGTTGCTGTTCTGTGGAATCCCACCGTTGACGGCCACACCCTGGGCAGAGTACCGCGGGTACAGCCCAAGCTTGTCGGCGTAGAAAATCGTGACGTTTTCACCAAAGAAGCTTTGATTCTGGTTCTGGACGATGCTAAACATCCCCAGGTCCAGATCCACGCCGTACCGGGAGAAGCAGCTCTCGGTGGGGGCGTTCCACACGGTGAGGAACGGCACCTGGGTGAAAGGCGAGGCACCCTGCAGCCCTGAAGTTAGACTGAGCAGGCCGCAGAGAAGCAGCAGCTCAGGGTGAAAGGACCTCATGGCTAAAAAAGAAAGAAAAGAAAAGAGGAACCAAGCGCCGTCACTAAGAAGTGTTGTGAAATGTTATGAGGTTACAAAACAATGTTAAGTTTATGTCCGTACCATGTAAAAATATAGAAGTCATAGAGATAGTTAAATCAAGCACTAAATGTAAAACTGAAAACAATCTTTTGCCAAAGCCCAGACCAGTTGTGAATTTGCAGTAAGACTTGCAGATTGCAGAAGAGAAAATTAACAGAAAAATTTGAAAGAGCATTGTTTCGCACATTGTCAACAAGATCTAAAAGGAGAATGGGAAAGTATCATCCGTGAAGCAGCCAAGAGGCCCATGGTACGTCTAATGGAGCTGCAGAGAACCGAGCTCAGGTAAGAGAACCCCCAACACTCCATCCCTCATGGTAAAACATGATGGTGGAAATCTCTTTCCTCCTTCCTGGAGCTAAATTCAGGACCCAACCGAGGCTGCAAAAGGCTTACGGCTCAGAAGGACGTTCATTTCCAGCGGGACAACAGCTCTAGCTACAGTGGTCATGTCAGAATGTCCTAGTCAAAACCCAGGCCAAACTTGAAAGTTGTGGAAATACTTTTCTGTAGACGTTCTTATCACTAAAGCATCCCATCTTATGTGTTGCAAAATAACACAAGATGAGGTCAGGCAAAACAGCAATCAGAAAAGCAGCAACAAAGCCCGTGGTAACTCTGGAGGAGCAGCAGAGCTCTACCGCCCATGTGGTTCCCACAGTGACACACGGTGGTGGCAGCGTCTTGCTATGGGGATGTTTTTCTCCAGCAGGGACAGGGAAGATGGTCAGAGTACATATGAAGATAAATACAAGGCAGTCCTGGGAGAAAACCTGTTAAAGGCTGCGACTGGTGTGGAGGTTCACCTTCCAGGACAACGACCCTGAACATCTGGCAAAGAGCCACAGCAGACTTGTTTAAATCAATGTGTAGGAATGATCCACTCACAGCCCTATTGAGACTCCTGGCAAGACTTGCAATCTGGTGTACAGTATATTACTTACACTAAAACAACTAATTTCAAGTAAAGTGCAAATAAACTAGCACGATTAACAAAAAAGTTCACTTTTTACATTTGTAATGAGGGGGAAAAACCACACTTACCGAATGTACAACCTTCAAGAGGCTCTAATTTGTGATTTGCTCAACACACCAGAAGTCCCATGATCTGACTGAAACAGGGAGGGAAACCAAGCAGGCAAAGGGGAAGTGAGAGAACAAAACTGGAACCAATGGGGCGCTGGCACACGGTTTCCACCATCAAATGAGAAGAGACATGCAAATCCTGTAAAAGCAGCCTTAAAGTCACAGGCCAGATCAAACCTGACGAACGCGTCTGTTCTCCCCTGCACTTCTCAATACAAACACACAAGCAGAGCTAAAAAAAAAAGAGCTGGCTTATTGAGGTCGCCTGGAGAGGTCACAGGGTACTAAGAGACAATCAAGAAAGCCATAATGAACTCCTACACATCCAAATTCATATGTAAGCTTTGCTCAGCTCATTAAAGTAGTATAAATAACTGCTGGCTAACAACACCCTGTAATTACACAGAGAAGGAGTTAGAGGCTGCTGCTGCTGCACGCCTCCTGGGAACAGCCGGCTCGGACTTCCCTGATGAATAAGTCACAGGCCTCCCGTTGAAACTTTACTTTTATTAGCTGAAAACAACAAAAATGCACCTTTACGATGACGGGAAGCCGGTCTTACCGTTGACGCTTCCAGCAATTAATACAAGAAACTGCACAGCCTCACAAAAAATTGCTTTATTTACAGTGACAAATCAGAAGAAAACAATGTATCCTCGCACAGGTAAGCATATTTATTTCCAAACCTATCCACTAAATAGACTCTTGCATTGTGCTTTTGAGGTAAACACACACACACACACACAGTTCGTTGTATAAAGGCATTAGTAGTCATGATTCAGACATACACGTAAAAACCTAGAAATCACCTTCAAAATACATTCAAATAAATAACCACACTGCAACCGGGTGCGTGGAAAACATCGGGGCGCCAGAGAGTGGTCACGGTGGAGAGTCGTGAAAACAAAAATAAAACGAAATCCGGCACTTCCGGCGTGTTGTGTGCTCTAAGCTGGTGTAAGTGCTTTGTTTCCACCCCCCGACCGCCCACAAACAACTTTTATTTCTTCACGTCATTCAACACATTCGCAACAGAAGCGTCGGACCTGGAGGAGAAACGTAGGACCCGACGCCTTGGAAAAACGCCGACCGAGGGGCGAGCAGAGAGCTAAATGTAAACAGTGTCATTTCCAGCGAGCCCTCCGCTGCTTGAAAAAAAAAAAAGATGCCTATGATCTATAAACAAATATCACTTTTCAGTCCCCTTGTTTATAAGGAAGTTTGACTTTCTGTCACGGAGGTTTTGCAGCAGAGAGCGACTGACTAATCCCTCTTGGTGGTTGCCAGCAGTGCTTTGCAAAAAGCTTTTATATCCCTACTTACACGTTTTGCCACGTTAAAAGTATTTTATTGGGATTTGATGTGATAGACCGACAGAGTGTTATCTGGTTTTCAAACATTGTCACAATTTTTCTGCACGCTTTACTCTGTTACCCTTTTAAAATTAAAGATTCATCTCTTCGTGTAGATTCTTCTCTGTCTACAGCTGCTTGTTTGTGACCCAACATCATGATGAGGACCAAAGAACACAGTAGACAGGTCAGGAGGAAAGTTTAAAGCAAGATTGGGTTATTAAACAACCCCCCCCCCCCCCTTGGAGAATCTCACACAGCATTGTTCAAATCATTTTAAAATAAAAACTACCAGGTCACATGGTTGCCCACCTGAACCGGCAGGCATTGTAAGGTTAATCAGAGGAACAGTCAAAAGATCCATGGTAACTCTGGAGGAGCTGCAGAGATTCACAGCTCAGATGGAAGAATATGTTAAAGAAATAGTTGTGCATATCACTAATCAATATTAGAAGTCTGGTATTTTTTCTTTAATTCTTATAGGAGACGCAGAAAATCTGTAGGTGGTGCTCGGATGAGACAAGACCAAAATGGACACGCCGCTCTGATAAAATCATTCCCACGTTAAAACATGGAAGCGGCAGCATCGTGCTGTTGGGATGCTTTTGTTCAGCAGGGACAGGCAAATTATTTGGAGTTAATGGGAAGTCAGATTTAGCCCCTGACCAAGGCTCCAAAAGACTTGAGAGTGGGGTGGAGGTTCCCTTTCTCCAGGACAACAGCCCTAAAAATGCAGGCAGAGCCACGATGCAGCGGTTTAGATCAGCGCATATTCATGTAATAGAATGTCATAAACCTGAATGTAATTGAAACCCTGTGGTCCTTCTCTGATCTTTTCAGTTATGCACCCTATTGTGTTGGTCTACCACAGAACACCCCAATACAATAAACTCAGGTTTTTGGCAGAGCAAAATGTGAAAATATGGAAATTAAAAAAAAAAGCTCTGCATGGCAGTGTATCTGCAGATTTGTGTTTTTGGTATTATCAACCCAAGAGCACAAGGGTTATCAACAAGATCACGCACTGCAGCGCTGCTGGTGTTCTGGTTGGCGCTGCGTCTCCTCTTTGGTGCAGAGGGTCTTCGAGATCGCAGGCCTCGCCCTGAAAGCCGCTGTAGCACTGGCACTGAAAGTCCGCCTCGAAATCCATCCGATCGGCGTCTCCCAGCTCGCCGCTGACCGTCAATCTGCCGCCGTGCCTCTCGAGGCGGTGCGTGAGGGGGTTGAGGTGGAGGTAAACGTCGCTGTCGGGGCGTCTGCGCAGACAGCGGCCGTGGGAGCCGCACAGCGCCCGGCTGCACAGCTCTGCTGCCGTGGAGACGTTGAGCAGGTACGGACTCAGCGTGTCCTGAAGGTACGCGTTCATGTCCGAGCAGGTGTTCTAAAAGAGAGCAAAATATATAGGAGAGAAGAAATAAAAAGAGCAAACGGAAGCGTGCAGATAAATATAGGGTAAAAATAGTTAAAAGATTAAATAAGAACAAGAAACTGCATTTTAAAGAGCAGATTTATAGCATAAGAACAAAATATCTGTCAATGATTTGTAACTTACTCATTATTAGGTTACTACAAGAAAAATATTAAAAAGCAATACATTTCTGAAGTACCAGAAAACAACCGTTAAAATGGTCTGAAATAAACAAGTAAGGTTAAAATTTGCCTGTTTTTCTTCTGAGGTTGTTTTTAAAGGAATCACAACAAGCTATGATTCTCCGGTGTAATAAAGACTTACAGCAAACGTGCTCTACACCCACTAATGGGTGGGGGGGGTCAGTTTAGTCGTTCATTGGAAGTCACAAGTGACTTGGTTAGTAGTCGTCTTGCAAAAGAAGGTTGTGGGTTCGAGCCAGCTTCCAACTTGTCACATTTAGATGTGCCCCTGAGCAAGGCACTTAACCCCAAGTGGCCCAACGATCCGAGTCCTGGTGTATGAATGTGATTGCGGTTGCTATGACAGGAAAAGAGCGATACAGACCATTTACCAAGTCTAATCTGCAGTGGAAAACCAGAAAGTCTTGTTACAGAGGACCCAAAGCATCTTCAGAGCTCGGGATTTTTCAGATTGGAAGCTTAAAAACAAGAAAATAAAAATTACAGTAACTTGAGTGAACACCATAATGGGAAGGTTTTTTGTTTTTTTTGTTCTTCTTGGTTTTACACAGATTGGGTCTAATTTTACACACAACTTCTACTCTGAAATCTCTCATTTCAGTGTTGGTAAAAGTCAATAGGAATGGAAACCTGACCTGCAAAGTTGACCCCAACCTTAGGGTCCGGCATGGCTTCGATTGCATACAATGCTGTGATATGTGCGATAATATGCTTCTTTTTTGCAATGGAAAAGAGTAAAAAATTTGTGTTTAACCATAACAGATGCCCTTATTGTAATTTTCAGCAACAGTTTTGTAGCGAAATATTTTCGTGACATCATGCAGCCCTGGTTTGACTGAATAAAAATACTGAAACACGCATCATCAAGATTGTCGGCCTCACTGGTTTTCCAACTTGCAGCTACAACAGGTCATGATATAATTAATTTAATTCCCAGGTCCAGGTATCATTCCCCGTATTTAAAAACACATTATTGAAAAAAGAAAGACAGAAAGAAATCTTTAAGGTTTGAGCTAATTTAGGCTCTGCCTGCAGCAACACAGACATTTTACTAAACAGATTTTCTGTCATCTTTGCACCTGTTATCCCTACGGCTTTGGAGAGAAAAGCTCTTCCATAAACCTAGATGGATGAAAGAAAATGACAAACAATGGCAATGAAAACACACGCTAGTACTGATCTTTTAATGGGGAGCAAAAAGCTTTTCCCTTTGATTCATCTTTTTAAGCTGCATCCAACAGGTGTTTGAGTTAAAGGTGCTCACAGACAGGAGGATACATTTTGTAATTTCTTTCCCAGAACAAATCAGTAAATAAAAACCTGTCTACTAGGCACAAAATAAAAAAAAAATCACGTCTGGCCCAGATTACAGCCCTGCACAATCTTGGAAGAAGCTCCTGGATTTGATGTATTTTACATACAAGCCTCTGTTCTGCCAAGTGAGCACAGATGTGCAAACAGGGAGAGAGCAGACTGGGGGAGGAGATAGAGATTTGAACTTTGCAGAGGGTTTTTATAAGCCCACATACGAGCAAAGTGTCCTAGACTGATGTCTACAAACCCGGTAGCTAAAAGCCGCCCAGACACCATCCGTTACGCAGCGTAATGAGACAAAGCGGTAAAGTTATGCAGATAACCACACTTTTGTGTGACTTTACATGTTTCGTGTTTCTCTGCCTTTGATATTATCTCCCAGTTGCACCTTTAGCTGCCATCATTGAAAGCATAGACTTAAAAGTTCCTTCAGACAAGCATCTTTTGTGTGTCTGCCGAACAAGCGGCTCACAGTTTCATTAGTGACCGAACCGGAGCTCTGAGTGTCAAGTGACTTCACATGTGACAGACAAGCAGAGGATCAAAACAAGTGTTTGGCAAAAGTGTTCACAATCAACGTATCATTTCCTGGTCATATTACAGCCCCAAACTTTTAATATATTTTATTGGCATTGATGTGATAGACCAAAGCTAAGTACATCATGACCATAAAGTGAAAGGGAGAAGGTACGGAGTTTTTTTAATTGTATAAACTATATAGAAATTATACAGAAATTGTAAATCTGAAAAGTGTGGCATGCACCAGTTCCCCTTTACTCCGATACCAGTGAGGTCCACAGAAACAAGGAACAGGTCAGAGAGGAGGGTTTGGTTATAAAAAAAATATCTTAAGCCTCACAAAGCACTGTTCAATCTATCATGTGGGGGGGGGGGGGGGGGGAGTATGTCTCAAATCAAAGAAGTATGGCCTATAGTAACTCTGGAGGAGCTGCAGAGATTCACAGCTCAGGAGGGAAATTCTGATAAAAAGAAAGCCGTTTGTTCTGTACTCAACAAAGCTGGCCTTTAGAGATGAGAGCCATGATTGCTGAATGGATGAAAGAAAGCTGTAAGAAGTCCAGTTTGTATTTCGCCGCAAGCCATGTAGGGGAAACAGCCAAGATGGAAGAATGGGTTTCTGGTCAGAAGAGACAAAAGTTTTTTACTGTTGAGCCTCAATGGCAAAATGCAGTGTGGAGGAAAACAAAAACTTAGACTTAGACAGCTTTATTTGTCATTTTGTATGCACAGAGTGCTTACAGAACGAAATTTCGTTTGCACACAGCTTGAAAATTTCAGTGAATTGCAGTAGATTTCAGAATAAAGTAACTTTACAGGATAGGAAAAATACTCCTCATCACCCTGAACACACCATCCCCACAATAAAACATGGTGGGGGCAGAGGGGATGCGTTTGAGGTCCAATCAGACCGAGCCGAAGCTATTTTGCAAAGAAGAATGGGCCAAAGTTTTCAATCTCTAGCCGTGCAAAAACTGAAACCATTTTCTTTCACGTCACTAGGAAACATCGCTTTGCTTTAGTCTGCAAGATAAAACTCCATTAAAATACCCCGACGTTTTTGGTTGTAACATGAAGACATGAGGAAAAAAAAACTCAAGGAGGTACCGAGTGAGTGGATGCCGCTTACTTTGTTGGTTGCATGCGTTGCATCTCCCCACAGGATAATCCCCGCTGCTCCCAGAGCGACGCTCTCCCCGATGGTGGACACCAGGTCAAACTGGAAAAAGAGGATTCAGCTTTTTCAATTCTACGGGGTCAACAAAAACTGCTTTGGAGCTTTTTCTTTTCTTTTTTCTTTTAAGATCAAAACAAGCTTTTCTTTTTTTTTTCCCCTTTTCTACTTTCATGGGTGATTAGGCAGATTTTCAATGTAACCAACACCCTTCCTGCCCGCTCCGCACAAATTAAAAAAAGGTATATGGGATGTCTGACTGCTACCAAAACAGGAAAGGACTGTGGCTGGCGATAAGGAAAACTAAAGAGCTGAAGCTCCACTCAGCATGGAGGAAGAGGTGGGGGGTGGGGGGACTGAGTAAGAGCCCCGCTGTGATTGAGACTTGCTTGTTTGAAGGATGACACAAGCGTATAACATCACGTTTCCACATCATCACAACAAAAGCTTTCTGAATAATAAATCAAAACGTGTCAGCAGCAGGGGTTAAAAAAAGGCCGGCGTGTCACCTCCGTCAGCCGTTCCAGGGAGTTGTCGTAGGTGGGCCGCGTGTACACAAAGACAGGACGTGCCAGCCCGCCGCCGGACGAGGCCAGACGCATCCCTTCCTTCACGCGGTTCCGCACGAACTGCCGCCCCGAGGCAGAGGAGCGCAGCACCGTGCCCATGTACACGGAGGGGAACAGGGCCGTGCTCTCGGTCCACAGCCACCGCAGCTGCTCGTTGCGGGCCACCTCCACGTCGGGGCAGCGGCCCGTGTAGCTGTCCAGGGTGCGCAGGTAGTCGTGGTTGTAGCAGTCGGGGAACAGGTAGAAACCCCACAGCTTGTTGGGCCTCAGGTGCTTGGCGTGCCTGAGCGTGTCCAGCATGAACCTCCGGGCCGACATCTCAAACTCCTGCTGCGCCACTTTGCCCACCTGCTCGCCGGACCACGTCGGGTTCTTCTGGCGCACCAGCTCCCTGGAGTGCTGGCGGTAGACGTCTTTGGCTCCCCAGTTGCGTATCCAGAGGGGCCGCCACTCCTCCCAGTCGATGACGGCCAAGCCCGCCGCCTCCTGGTTGGGGATGTACTTGTCGACGCCTTTCTGCATTTCGCTGAGGTGCTGCGAGAGGCTGGCCACCTGCGGCAGCCCCCCGCGCACCGGCGTTTCATCCGCCTCAAAGTAAGGGTACGAGCCCAAGCGGTCCTTGTAGAAAATGGTCAGGTTCTGCCTGACGAAGCCCTCGTTGGGCGTGGCCACGATCTGGAACTGGTCCAGCTGTAGAGACACGCCGTGCCAGGGGCCGCATTCCTGAGTCGGGACGTTCCAGGCGAGGAGCAGGGGCTTTTGGGGGAACAGGGGCCATCGCGTGGGCTTCACTTCCAACGCAGGGAGTCCGTCCCACAGCAGAACGATCAGGAGCGGCACTCTCCAGTCACAAGGAGTCCAATGCAACATGTCTTCAGATGCGTCTCCGCAGAACAGAGTGTCCCTCTTGGCTCTACAATTTAGAGGAGGGGGAAAATTGAGGATTAGAAATTCCTGCACTGCATTTCCTTCCTCTACATATACTGTTTGAAACATGTTTCAAATCATCAAACAAGCTTTAATATCTGGGGAAACCTAAGCAGAGTAAAAGGCAAAATGTCGTTTTAAGATTACGATTTCAGTTAATAGCGAGGGGAGAAAAAAGTTACCTTTAACCATCCTGACCCTATGTGGAAAAAATAAAAATAAAAACTTGAAATAACAGTGACAGACTACATACTTTGGAAAGCTGAGTGGGATTTCAGCAGCCCCCTTTAACCTGTACAATCAAGAAACCACTTAAATAGAAGCTGTTTGACGACAGGAAGTAGGCCAATAGTTGGGGAAAATAGCAACACATTATGCCCCAATCTATAAAAACTCAAGAACAAAACACAAAATCATTGACATCCATCAATCTGGTAAGGGTTAAGAGCCCAAATGCAAATTTCTACAAGGAAGTACTGTTAAATATGGTGGCGGTAGTGTGACGGTCTGGGGCTGTTTTTCTTCCTTCAGGACCTGAACCATGAAAACCTTGAATGTCTGTACATTAGTTCATAACCTTAAGCTCAAGCACTCTAAGATTATGCAGCAGGACCGTTATCCAAAGTCTGAATGCGTAAAACTAAAATTAAATGGAGGGATTTGGAGGGGCCTAGTCAAACTCTGGACCCAAATGCAATTGAGATGCTGTGGCATGACCTTAAAATAGGCCGTTCTTGCTCCAAAATCTTAATCCTATGTTACGGAGTTAAAAACAATTATGCAAGGAAGCTGAAACCCCTCCACTCTTTGCTATCTATTGCAGACACGTGTTACCCAGGGTAGCACAACCAGTTATTAGCTTTAGGGGGAGAAACTACTTTTTCCCCACATAGGGCACAAACAGAAATCATTATCTTAAAAGATCAGATTTAAAATAAATAAAAAAATAAATTACCACACAAAAAAATAAATACAATCACAGTATCTTACAAGTCAATTACTCGTATGTTTAATCATAGAATAAATATGTAAAAAAGGAAATATAGACACACGTTACTATTTTATTGCTTCTCTCACCCTGTCCTTGCTGCCCCCCCTCCACCCCGTTTTGTAAATAACACCTCAGCAATAAAATGAATCAACAAGGGCTGGGCATCTAGGCAGGATTTATAGGTATGAAGCCTCTCTTGGTAAAGCAAATATGTTTGGCATAACTACGGCAACCGGGGCCCCGTTCTGCTTGCCATGAAGCTGGACATAACAAGAAATAAAATGAAAACTACAAAAAAAGAGATGTGAAGAATGCAGCCTAGAACTTCCTTAAAAATAATTAAATAACAGCATCCAAACCTGCGAGAAAAACATTAATTTTATTTGCCCAGACCATATTTAGTTTGGGCATCTGCAAAACTAAGTTTGAAAAAGCAAACTAGTGTTCATAAAAAGCGTCCTTTTATTGTGCTGACAACTTCAAAAACTATTTCTTACACATTTTTTTATTTATTCTTTTTTTTTTTAAGTGTTGGAGTTAAAAAAGCAGCAGTAAAGCGATCCCTCCAGCTTGCATGCGGATGGATGGACCTACCTTGAACAGCGGACTGGGGAAGCATTCCCATATATTAAAAACAAGAGCCAGAAACTTCAGGCGCGTTTCAGCGTCTCACCAACACAAACATTTCCTCCAGGTGACAAAACTCTGGGTGGAGAAAAAATAAAAAAAAACTTTGGAAAGGCATGAGGTAAGAGTGTTGCACCCTGTCAGCTCGGCTCCCGGGTCTTCCCACGGCCACTACAGCGGGGGATGAAGTGAACTTACCCCCCGCGATGTTGTCACTTCAAACCTCCCCGAGTCCGAGAAGCTCGGACCATTCCGGATGGGATGTACCATTCCGCCAAAAGAGGGGGGAGGGACGCTCTCTGGGCGTCCTTAAAACTCAGCCAGCACGATTAGTTTCTTCGATAAAACGCGTTCACTTTAAGAAACTCCCCTACGTATCTATTGAATGGGGGTCAAGGACCTTAATTTGGACACTTTTTATCCATTTTTGTTAAATTGGTAACAACCCACTGTCAGCCCGGAATGTTCCAGTCCAAGAAGCTGACCAGCAGCAGCAGCAGTGAGACGGACACACTAACCACCAAGATCCACGCCAGGACAGCTTGCCATGTCCCAAAATAAATTCACTAATGACATTTCAGATACATTACATCCACGACTGCACATGGAAACAGTTGACTGCTAAATTTTAACCCTTACACTGTCATTGTCATGCAAAGACTATTTTTGTTCTTTCATAAAGCCTAAAAACTAGCAAAGTTTTTCAGGACTTAATATTTAAGTGAGTTAAAATTACAACTATTTTTATTTTTTCGTGTAAAGTTGTAAAACAGCATCTGAAAGTAACATTTCTTCAACCCTCTTTAGTCTGACACTCCTGAATAAAATCCATTTGAGGCTGACTTGCAAAATAATGAAATGTTTTAAACGCAAAGTTACTAAAGCCACATCAAAAAGATGATCATTAATTGGGAACAATATTTCCATCAGAAGTCCCATAATTAGTAAAAACTGTGTACTTTAATCTCAGTAAAAATCCATGGGTTCTATGCACGCCTCAGAGGTTTGTTGTAGTGAGCAAACAAACACGTCTGACTGGTCAGGGATTAGCAGATAGGTTGAAAACAATATATCAAGCTTTAAACATCTCTTGGGGCACTATCGAGATTAAAAACACATTTGTATAAAATTGCCTTTGAATGTTCAAGTTAAACTGTTTTACTGTTTTTAAGTGTTCTTTTTTGTTTCTACATTCTGTCCCTACTTGCTTTTATTCCTATATTTTAATCATGTAAAGCACTTTGCATTGTCTCTGTACTGAATTGTGCTATATAAATAAATTTGCCTTGCCTTGCCTTGCCTTGTCTAATCCAACATTGGAAAATGGAAAGACTGTGGCACAGCTTCAGACCTTCTTAGACATGATGGTGACCCTATCATGGCAGAGGCCAGGCAAGAACAGCATCAATCAGAGAGGCAGCATAAAGGATCATGGTAACTTTAGAGGAGCTGCAGCGATTCAAAGCTCAGGTGGAAGAATCTGTTGATATGACAACTATTGTGTAATTCCCAAATCTAAGGTGTAGCAAGAAGAAGGATATTTCTCAGTGAAAAGCCATAGGAGTGTTGGTACAGGTCATGTAGGACACAGATGAAAGCAAAACTCTACTTTTTTGCATTAGATACTAAATGGTATGTCTGTGTAAAGGGAAACTAACTGTCCCCTAAACACACTATTTCCACATTATAATACGTGGCATGATTACGCTGAAGGAAAGTTAATGAAAGATGGATGAGGCTAAATTCAGAGCAATCAGGGTGGAAATCTTGTCCAAGACTGTAAAGGCTGGGGAATGGGGCAAAGTGTCATCTTCCAGCAGAGCAATGGTCCTAAACATATGGCCTTATGTTGGAATGGGTTAATGAAAGCATAATTCTGTGTTAGAATGGTCTAGTCAAAGTCCAGATCAAATTCAAATTAAATATCTAGGACAAGACTTGAAAGTATATGTTGAAATGCATTCTTTATTGAATATGAATGATCATGAGTTATTTCAAGAACAGAACAAACTTTGAGTCTCTTGATGTCAAAGGCTGGAAGAGACATTCCCCTAAAGACTGAAACCTGTAATGGCGCTGAAAGGTGGATCTACACTCAGACAACTGAGTAGCATTGCCCACCGCACTGCCCAGATGTTTCATTTGTAAAAACACATAAATTCAACACTCGTACAAAAGATAACACTTCAAAAACATTGAAAAGTACTCAACACAACTGGTTAAACAAGGTGAACTATTGCTGTCTATCAATAAACCGTATGGATATCCATTGATGGCATAAAAAAAAAAAGTTCCAGAATCTTGGGGCCATTGTGACAAACAATCTGTCCCCCGTTTCAGACTTTTATGTATCCCAGGGTTAGGGTTCAGGTAGATGAATAATAAGCTGCTTTATTGAATAAATCATAATGTTCAGTTCTGACCCCAAAATCAACTTTGCTTTCATTCTTAACAGATAAAAGTGAACCAGAGATTTGACATGAATATCTGACGTTAAAAAAAAGGCATCGAATATGATCCAAGTTCTCAAATAGAAGATTGAGCATAAGAGGCTAGATGTATAGGTTTAAGATAATCCCTTTTTCAAGTTATAATTTTATCTGGAGCACAAAGTAATATTTGATTTTTTTTTTTCAGCCATTCAACCTTTTATATAGCCTTAATATGTGTATAAATTACACAATCTGTATTAAAATGACAAGAAATGTCTTTAAAGACGCTGAAATTGTGCTATAGAGGAACCATATACAATAGAACGAACAAGGGTTCAAAGACAGAACCTTGAGATACAACCTAATGGAGGGGACTTCAAGGAGACATGTCTGAACCTATGAGCAGCTACCAAAAAAAATATTGTTCTGATAAGAGAAGAAGAAGAAAACCACTTCAAAGCACACCCTGCTACTCTGATCCAGTATCTCAGGATACTGTACTCGACATGATCTTTAAGGTTGAGGTTGAGTCCAGCGCAACAAAAAATAAAAATACAAAAAATATGAAAATGCTGACTTTATCCAGAGCACCAGATGGGTGCTTGGCCACTTTCCTAGACGTAGGATTTTCCAGAGCGCCATTCAGATTGGTGCATTGTGAAAACAGAGTTTCTGTCAGGGTTACCCCTGGAAACACAAATAAACAAGATGGCCCAATGGTTTCCTCTGCTTTAAATAGAACAATCAAAGGCTGTATCCTCACCACAAAAACTTGGAGTTTAAAAACTAATAAGAGGCGGTTAAACACTTGCTTAACAGCATCTCGTAAATATTGTTCGCAATTAATGATAATTTGTTTGATGTGGCTTTAGTCGCTTTGCGATTAAACATTTTCATTATTTTGCAAGTCAGCCTCAAAGCCATCTATAGCCATATTTCATAAATAAGTAGAAATATGCGTTGGGTTTTCGTTAAATGAAGCTTATCTACAATCACTTTAGTGGAATGTTGCAATATGGCGCCCTTCGCAGGGAGGGGCAGGCAATGCAAAGTACCATACCAAAAATGGAGCTGACCTTTCCCAGTGATTTTTCTGTTACTTAGTTGACTGCTCAGTTAATGGTGAGTGGGACAGCTGCTTCACCAGTCAAATGTGTTTCAGGGGGGGTTGTGGCTGGTGGAGGCACAGAAACAGGGGCTGGCCCAGGCCACGACTGATGAACAACCCACAACAGAGTCCCCTTGTTGGCACGGTGGAGCTGTGCTTAGCACTCTTGCCTCACAGCAAGAAGGTCCTGGGTTTGAGTCCTGGGCTCTGTGTAGAGTTTGCATGTTCTCCCCGTGTCTGCATAGGTTTCCTCAGGACGCTCCGGTTTCCCCTACCTCTGAAGACATGCTGGTCAGGTCGGCCATTAGTGGCGGCGCACTCAGTTGCAGCGGCTCAGGCTAACCCTCCGTCTGATCCAAGAAATGTTGTTGTTGTACCTGCTTTGTATGTATAATGACAAATAAAGCACTTTATACCTTTAACACTTTTTGGCAACCATAATAAAGTGACGCAAAAATACTTTAATTGCATTGGTAATGTCTATTATTTTAAACAAAAGAAAACCAAAAGTTTTGATTTACAGTTATTTATGAAGTGGGGGATAATGGGAAAGATGAGAAAACAAGGTCTTTGGAGTAAGGCAGCCATGTATGAATCTTCATAAATAAGAAAATGGCAACAAGAAACATTGCCTATATTTAAAGCTCCGCAATCCATCAAATCACAATTATGATCTCTTTATCATTGTGCACAGTGTCACAATCACAATGGGTGCAAAATTGGGAATGCTATCATATTTAAATGTCTGCATGCAAGTGATTGGACTTCCAGCTGCTGGATGGACTTCACAGCTGTTGATGCTCGAACCTGACGTACATTTTCATTGGCCGAAATGCTAACGTCGGAAACAGTGCTGGAAATATTGCGAAGAAGGAAAGGAACGAAAAATGTAGGTTCATTGTAACTGATAAAGGTCTTTGCAACCTTCAGATATTGTATCGCAATTGCATGTTTTCATGATATCGTACAGCCCTTCTGGTCCAGACTGGTTCGTATTTACAGTCAGAGCAATGTTGAAAATGTTTAAAACGACAGAAACTGTTTCAAGCTGGGCAGGACAAAAATCCATGTTTACATTGACACCAGACACAGTAAAGAGGATAAAAAAAAGAGCTAAAAAAATCTCCAAAGCCTAAAGTTGAAGAGGGAATCACCATTTGTCCATGAAAACCTCAGACATTATCTACATGGGACAAACAGCAGGGGAAAAATACACTTTTCTGTCCTACCGTCACAAACATAAACATGACAGAGACTTTCACTGGAACTATGTGCTGTGATTAGATGAGACTAATGTAGATCTTTCTGGCAACAGACACTTCAGGAGTGAAAGAGCTGAATATTGGAAAACTGCCTCGTGTCCGCTGATAAGGCATGTTTTTGTTTTTTCTGGGTTTTTTTTTTTTTTTTTTCAAAAGGCCTTTTCAACCTTGATGAAGTGTGCATAGTGTGTGCTCTCAAATCTAAGAGTAGAAATATCAGCATTGTTATTTCCTCTGCGTATCATTTGAAAAAAATAAACCGGGCTTTACTTGTAAAGTAATGTGAATGCGCACATCTGTTCGCATAAAGGAGGGAAGTAAAAGAGCGGCGGTTTCCTTTCAAGCGCAGTAAAGCTGAAGAAGAAGCCTTGGATGAAAATACGAGGAAGAAAACTGCACTTAAAGACATTAAGAAGCAGCTGGCACCGGCGCTAAAAGCAATGCTCAAATCTACAACGGCATTAGTGATAAAACAACATTGCTCGCCGGATATCTAAAACATAGTAATACGAATTGTAAAACTGTGAGCAAGTCTTTTAGCCCTTTTCACGGCTGCGTTGGTACTATTTTTTTTTTTTCCACCAGTGCTTTGAGCACACTTCAGACAGTGGGCACACGAGGCATCTGGTATGCAGATGTCACTGCTGCCTGCCTGCCTGTCGGCATGTGATGACAGCCAGGGGCAATGACTCACAGAAGCACCCAAGTACCACACGCTGTCGTGCTGCCAAGTACAGCAGATATGGACGGGGAAAGAGGACACTTGGACCCATCGGCCGACACTAAGAATCAACTTAACAGTTCAGTGTCAGCCTCTGTGGCTCTGAGATTTTTTTGAGGGTCTACGTGCTAGAAGATTGCTTAAAGTCCTGCTGTTTGAACTTTTCCAGCTAAGGGGTCAAAGTGAGGCCTGTAACGAGGCGAGGCTTTAAAGATGCCCGAGCACATGACCAGGGTAGCTTTGACGCAGAAAGATGGCGCTTTCCCCTTGTCAGGGTCGGTTCCGCTGCCTGTCCTCCGAGCTGTGCTGACTCACCTCACCGTGTCATCGGTTTGTCCCTCGTGCTCTTTTGCTCTGCAGAGGGGTTAGGGGAAATCTAGAAGGCGGGCGACCCTTGAGTGAGGACGTAGAGGTTGGAAGGGGGAGGAGGGGAGGGGGGGTGAGAGGAACAGAGAATCGACTCCGTTTTCCTCTTGTGTCAGCTTCCCTTTGACTTTGAGCATCTGAACTTTACAGTTCAGACGCAGGGAGCCAGCGAGTGTCAGGAAGCGAAAACAATGGCAGGGAAAAATGGAAGCACGCGGTGCCAGTCTTACGTTGTTTCCCAGAACACTGTAAACTGCGTTGCCTTAGGGGGGAAATCCTGAATGCCATCCTTGTTATGCTCTCAGGAGAAAATATGTTTCGACTTAAAAACATCGAGTTTTATATACGGCGAGCTTGCTTTCGAATAATCAAATAGAAAAATATCAGTCAATACATAGCTCAGATAGATGCTTTTTTTTGTCAAAAGGCATCTTAAACAAAATTTAAGATGTTTTTTTTTAAGACCCAGCTTTTTATTATAACCAGGTTATGAGTGAAAAGAATGCACCTGAATTTTGATCACTCCATACGATTGTATTGTATTGTATTAATTTAATGATGTATAGCTGTTCACCTTGTAAAGGAACTTGACATGAGGTTTGAGCAGACCCGTATTAAGACAATGTGGTGCCCCTGGGCACTATACCTCAAAGCCCCCCACCCCCACCCCCCCTTACCCGTGCTGTTCTCTGGTCAAAAACACCAGACATAATCAAGGGGATTTCTGTAATGTAATTTACTATTTACTAACTTACACAACTACATGTAGGCATATGAGCAGTGAGCAATATTCAAATATCTCATTTTTAAATGTTGAAATCAAAAAAATCTTGATTTATTTATTATTTAGTATTATTGTGACATCAGTGTTCACAAAACGAATAATGCATGGTCTTTCAACAATTTCAAGTAAATAATATAACAATTTATGAAAAATATAGTTTTAAAGCATGTGTCATGTGGTGCCCCCACATGGTTGGTGCCCCTGGGCACTGGCCCACTGGCCCTTATGGATAATCTGGCCCTGGGTTTGAGTTGATAAACTAAATTCAGTCCTCAGTGCTGAAAAGTCATATAAAACTATCACAAATTAAGAGATTATTTTCTCTTTCATCAAAAAGTGTGTTTACAGGCCTTAAAGGATAATTGCCCCCTACACATATAAATAGCTGGCTGCAGCCCCTCAGTTTCAACAACTACTATTGGTCATCGGCAAAAACGTTGAGTCTCTGGCATCCGTGGGGAGAAATTGTGACTCACTTTTCTCTCGAAAATTGCTTTAATTCAGCCTCGTTTGTGGGGTTTCCAGCACAAACATAAGAATTAAACACAAACTTTCACTAAGACATCCTAAAAAAACTTAATTTGTTTGTTTTTTTGAGCCAGTCAGAGGTGGGATTTGCTGGTGTTTTTTGGATAATTGTTCATCTGCATAACCAAAGGATTCCTGAACTTAAGGTCCTGAAGCATAAAAGCATGGTTGACTTTAGGTGGAGTACTCTTTTTCTGAAATGCTGCGTTAGCTTAATGTTGTCTCATCAAGAAGCCGTTTTTTTTTTTTTTGTTTTTTGTTTTTTCTAAATGTGAGACGAATGTCTGTGACCTTTCTCGGTCAGCAGCGGTTTACGCCTTGAAACTCTCCCGCCGTTGCCATTTTTTTTTTTGCCCAGTCCCTTTCTTTTTTGTTGAGTCATGAAACCTGACCTTAGCTGAGGCAAAGCGAGGCCTGCAGGGCTTTAGATGTTTCCTGGCCACTCCAGGGAAGGTTCACCACTGTTCCAAGTTTTCCCCTGTTTGTGAATAACAGCTCTCCCTGTGGTTCGCTGAAGACTTGGAAAGGGCTTTTCCTTTCCTGGCTGATAAATGTCGATGATTTAGGTTTTTTTTCTCTTGTTCTTGAATTTATTTATTTATTTTACTTTGTGATGTGTTGCTTTTTGAGATTTTCCTTAGCCTGCTTCATCTCGCCAGACAGGTTCTATGTGAGTGTTTCTTGATCCAGCAGTCATGGCTGCAACCAGACTTGGGTTCACGTGAGGACAGTTCAAACTGATTTTCTTCCTTCAGCAGATGAAACATGACGTTTGAACGCTGCTTTCTTGTTTACTCCGGTTATCTTTGATGCTAATATTGTTGTTGGATTACCTGAACTATTTGGCCGTTGAGACCAAAAGAATAAGAAACTTGTATGGTGTGAATACTTTTTCACAGCACAGTGTTAATGGATTGTTCCCTTTGTCCCTCTGCCTAAGAAGGGGAACTGCTTCTTGGAAATATATTTTTTTAGCTCCCTCTCATTCAAATGTATATGGTAGTATATATATATTGCAACATAATTCTTCAGCGGCAGCACTCACATATGTTTCACTTTAAAGCGCTGCAGCTTACAGACTTCTAGGAAAGCAATGTCTCTTTTTTTTCACTCTTCATAATTCAAAGCACATTTCTGCACTTTTTCGAGGACTGCAGATAATTCATGACGACTGACTCTCACGTCCACATTCACATGGACCCCTCTCTCTCTCTCTCTCTCTCCCCATCCAGATCTTTAAGTGCACATTGTATACATCAGGGAACACATTCCAGGGATCAGAACAGTGCTTCGCATTGTCACATTCAGGAGGTTCATAACTTTTATGCTGCATCCTTTTGGTATAGGATGAACTTGGAGCAAAAACTTCAAAAGAGGAGTGGAGAGGAAACACATCAAAGTGGCTGACCTCTGGCCCGAGAACGCACCCAAACCACATTCCACTCAATTACAGACACCAGGGAAGGGCTGCAAAGGAAGCCCTACCCTTTTATTGTGGGGAACTTAGCACACACACACACTGAAATATATATTTACATTACCATTAAAGTTTGATACTCCACCAACAACCTCAAACACGTCACATTTCTCTTTTGGGCTGTGCCTCAGATCATCTAATCTCAGCTTTGGGGTTTATTTACTTATTTTGATATCTTGCCTTAGAAAAACGTTTTTATCAGCTAAATATGAGAAAGCATGATAAGGCTGAGGACACGTCTCACGTCTCAGCAGCAGTAGCTTTCTGCTGCCATCTAGCGGTGAGACAGTAACACAAACAAACTGGCGTTTGTATCTGGCGATCTTAATATAAAAAATATTAGTTAAATTATACATTTAATGCTTTTGTGCTTGTAAAATGTAAGTAATTTCAGTCTTTGTCGAGAAGCTATGAAATAACATTAAACATTATGAAATAAATATGATTATGTTTCACAACTGACATTTGTTTGACAAGACTAATAATGAGCATTGGAGCACCTCAGAATTCAGGTTTGGTTTTAAAGAAGTTTATGTGATTCCCCCCAGATTACATTTACATTTACAACAAACAATTTCACACACAAATGTCCAAGGAAAAGTATTAGTTACCGTTTACATTTTGGATGGTTTTTTTTGTGTGTGTCAAAATCACAAACTTTGGCGTATTTTAATCAGATTTTATGTAATATACAAACACAGAGTAGTGTATAATTGTCGTGTATGGAATATTATGCATCAGTTTCTAAATTATTTACAGATATCTGAAAAGCACAGAATCTTTTGTATTTTTTTCTGCAAACCGCTGCTGTTGGTCTGTTGGGATAGGTCTCTACTGGTTCTGTGCATCTGGCGACTAAAATCTCAGCCAGCCCTCCTCGCAAAATAGCTCAAGCTCGGTCAGGCCTGACAGAAAACGTCTGCGACTAGCAATTTTTAAGCCATGCCACAGAACCTCAGACTGGATTTAGGGCAGGACTTGGACTAGGCCATTCAAACACATGAATATGCTTTGTTAAAAATCAGGGGTGTTAAATTCTAGTTCTCAGTGCAACCTTTAGATATGCCCTCATCTAACCGGACTCAAATGGTCACGTCACATTCTGAACTTGTAGTTAGGTTCTTTAGACTCCTGATATTGACATATTTTTTATTCTTGCATATCATAGCAGAGTAGAATCTCAAAGTTATAGGACAATGACCCTCAAGAACAGGAGTATGAAGCATGTAATCTACCCCAGTGTTTCTCAATCCTGGTCCTCAGGGGCCTCTGTCCTGGATGCTCTGGATGTCTGTTTAGGGTCATTATCCTGCATGAAGGTGCCAGTCTGCTCCTGCCTTGAGTCTTTTCCAGCCTCACACTAGTTTTCCTTCAGGTTTTGCCAGCTTCCCTCTCTGCTTAAGGGAAGCATCCGCAGGACATGATGCTGCCACCATCATGCTTCACCATGTGGATGGTGCTTTCAGTGTTAGGTTTCCACCACCCCTCATGTTTCACATGTGGATCTCTGCAGAGCCTCCAGTAATGACACAAAACCATTTATTCTTTTTATTTGCTCCTCATAATTAAGTGGCATTTGGTGTAGCACATAAACTCCTCATAAAAATGCGTTGGTTGTGACTTGAGAAATTGTATGTTGCAAACCACAGTGTCAGAATCGAGACAAGATGCTTTTTGCATTTGTTGATAAAAAGCTGAAGATTTTATATGCTTTTTGAAACGATGTTCTACCAAACATGAATAGTTTTTTTTTTATATTTGCCCATTAAAAGTAAATATTTTTATTTATGTACAAAATTAAATAGTCCTTAAAAAGCAGCTTTGTGAATATATTTTGACATATGCAACGGTAAAATAAAATACTTATGTATAATTACACAAATTAAATGCTTCCAAATATATGTACAGCTTAAGGTTGAGGACTTTAACCTTAAACTTTAACATGACCTGCTGATAGGACTGTGCATGCTTGCTTGCACACAGACTAAACTCATCAAGTCAGGATGTCTAACCTTCTCATCCTCGTCAAACAGACGCGGAGGAAGCAGAACCCTCTGGGAAAGGGAGGTCTGCTCTGATTGGTCCGCTCAAAAACCAGACACCATCATCCTCAATCAGTTCTGCTGGCATTAAAGGTTTTTAAGAAGTAAATGGTCCTGAGTGTGGGATAAGTCACCAGCATTTAAAAAAGGCTTTAAAGGAAATTACAAAAAATAAATAAATAAATACCATTATGAATACCTGGAAAATTACTTTTTAAAATTACATTTTCATGAGTCTTTGAACACCAAGAACCCAGACTTTGAAACAAGCCCAGCTCCTGCTGCGTCATGACAGCCCAACCTAACCTAAGCCATTCTCACAGGCAAAACTATGCGACACCACGCACTCACTGGCCACTTTATGAGGTACAGCTGTTCAATACTTTGACACCGGCATCAAATCAACCAATCACATGGCAGCAAATCACTGGATTTAGGCGTCTAGACTCGGTGGAGACAGCATTCTGTTCAGGCTGAGCATCAAAACGGGATAAAAAAGGGGATTGAAGGGAGTTTGAAAGTGTCACGGTATGTTGGCACCAGACGAGCTGGTCTGGGGATTTCTGCTCTTCTGGCGTTTTCACACACAACCATCACCAATGTTTAGAGTCCATTTTTTGGCTGTCTTGTTGAGGTCAGAGGAGATCGAGCAGGCTGGTTCAAGATGACATGACAAATATTCCCTTGTTATAACCGAGGTATGAATGGGAAACACTTTGAACCAGGTGGTTCGAAGCAGGTGGGCTATATTGGCTGAAGACCACACCTGGTGCCACTCCCTTCAGCTAAAAACAGGAAAGTGAGGCTTCATTTCACACAAGCTGACCAAAATTTAACAGATGATCCCTTTGGTGCCAACTGAGCATTGTTCAGACGCCACAGCCAACCATTGTTGCCGACTGTCCACGCCTTCATGATCCCACCTGGTCAAAAAACTAAAAAATCATCTGAAACTGGCTTCTTGAGCATGAGGCCGTGTTTCCTGTACGCCAACGGCCTCCTCAGCTGCCAGATCTGAAAGCAATAGAGCACTTTTAGGTTGTGGGACGGGAATTTCCACCATGAATGTGCAGCTGACAAATCTGCAGCAAATGCGTGACGCTATCATGTGAATATGCATTGCTACATTGCATTACATTGTATACATTTCAATTGTTTACATAAATCGCTGCTGCATCTTTATCCTGAAAATTAGTGCAATTTACTGTGATTTTTCAAGCTGTATGCAAACGAAATTTCATTCTGTACGCACTTTGTGCTTACAAAGTGACAAATAAAGCTAAGTCTAATTCTAATATGGACCGACGCCTCCATAAAAAATTAAATAACTTGGTGAATCTATGCCGCATATAATTAAAGCAGTTCTGAAGCCAAAATGTAGTTCCTCTGATATCATAGTAGCAAAATATACCTAATAAAGTTACCGCTAAGTGTATATTGTGCTAAGTGTATAACATATTTCACAGCAAAATTGGGTCCATCGTTACAAAAAATAAGAGTGTTTAACTCTTTCTTCCTGTGACTGTGAATAAAAGCAATACGCACACACTCTGCAATCTTATAAATTGTACAGGACTTAAACATGTCTGTGCAAACCTGATGTTGTAAAAACAAATCCTAATAGAAACCTGTAGTTTGATGGAAGATACCGGGCATTAAAATTTGTTGCAGCAGCAGTTTTCCGGGTCCAACATTTGACAGAGACAACAATCTGACAAGGAAAGCAATAGTTAGCATCAACAATCCTACAAGATGAGGCTCTTTAAGAAGAGGGAGAAAAAAGAGGTGAAAGTAGTTGTGGATAACATGTCCGTCGCAGCAGCAATCACACTGCATGATCTTCCTGATCGATATTTCTTGTCAACTATGGCTGATAATTATAGTGTTACCTCAGGCATGAGTAGGAGATCAGGAAACAAGACTCAGCCCTTTTATAACCACCTCACCTTTAATCTTTTGGCTTGTTCGGTGGGGGAAAAATTAAAAGCAGCAACCTAATGGCATTAAGACAAGGATCTGACTCATGACTCACTTCAATAAACCATTTATTCAAGTATTTCCAACTAAGAAAGTATTTACAGTGCATGATGTTCACTAGTGCAGGTCTGAGCTCTAGAAACTAAGACACACTCAGACGCGACGATACAGAACGCGAGCGTAATATGCATAAGAAATGAAAAAAAAAGTCCACCTTTTATTGCTACCCTTTACTCCGTCGTAGTCGTCCCTCTTCCTGATCTAACCAACAAGGAACAAGAACCGTACACGTTAACACACACACAGTTTACTGTTTCACAGCAGGCAGAAACCATTACTGCCTTTTTCACATCATTAAGGTTTCTCCCTGCAAAAAAAAAAAAGAAAAAAAGAAGATAAACAAAACCTCACGGGGGGGAAATACGCTGCCGACACTTCTGCAACACGGCTTACATGTCAGACGACTTGTTCTGTGAAATAAACCATTTCAATCACTACTTCTGCAAAGTCAAGGTGAGGAGAGCAGAGAACGGCGCTCTCCGTAGCCACAGTTCACGCGTAGCGTTTTAAGCAGGTGGGCTGAGCGTTCCATGTTCCCCCCCCCCATGAGCAGAACCGGTTTTCCAGTCTTGACCACGGTCCCGTCTGACTGGAACAAGAATCCACGGCGTGATGTGTAGAGGAGATCCGAGCCGAGAAGGTCCTCACCCCTCACAGAGGACGACGGGGAAATCCACGTGAATGCATGGGTGATCGAGCTTCACGATTCCCTGGAAAACAGAAACGTTCCGTTTGTTCATCGGAAAAGCGTTAAACGGCGTGTTGCCGTGTCAATACTGCTGCGGCGTCCCACCGGCTCACCTGCGGAATCAGGTTCTTCTGGATCCGTTTCAACTTGGATCTTTTCCTGCCATTTTTGGTCACCACCGTCTCCTCGTAGAACTCGTGGGCCAGGTCCCCGTCCTCGTCGTAGTACAAGGAGCTGCCGAAACAGGAAGTCATTACTCCAGATTGCTTTCGTTTGATAAGCCCAGTAATCCTAACCTGACAACAGCCAGTTGCATGTATCGCTCCGCCTAGCTCCACTCACATACATCTGGGACACCGCCATAGGGATTGCCTTTACTGAAGGCTGGGCCTTATCAAAACTCCTTGCATATGATTGGATAAGCCACTTGTCTGTCATCTTTATCGACGTGCTATTTCAACCACTCACACCGAAGCTAACCCGTGACACTGATGAGACCGACGCAGGAAAAACCCCCTTTTTTTTTTTTTTTTTTTTTATGTGTTTGCGCCTTTGCGGCTCTAGTGCAGGGTTTCCCGCAGCGCTATCTTGGCGAGGCGGCCGCGGAAAACGTGTCGTCCCTCTCCCCAAAGCTCCGCGAGCCGGTCCGCGGAAAACATGTCGTCCACCCCCCCCCCCCGCTCCGCGGAAAACGTGTCGTCCACAACCACCCCCCCCCCCCCCCCCCCCCCGGTCCATGAGTCGGTCCGCCTCGCATAAGCAAATTCCTGCGGGAAACACTGTAGTGGCACACCTTTTATTGACAGTGAGCTGACAGGAAGAGGGGGAAGACAGGCGGCAAAGCGCCGCGGGTCGGAGTCGATCCCGGGCCGACCGCGTTGAGGACTAATAGGCCTCCTTATATGGTTCGCGCTAACCGCTAACCGCTCCGGGGACGCGTCCGCGTTGCGCATCCGCGTACGCGCCCCGGAAAACAAAACTTGCCAAATCCGGTCGGGAGAAGGGCGAAAACATGGTTTCCACCAACAAAAGCCTTAAGAGCCGTTCTCTGATGTTCTTTTAATGAAACAATATTAGGTAGATTGGACAACACGGAAGAAATAGCAGCATCAATGCTAACGCTTGCTTCCTCGATGCGAGCCGCCATTGTTGTTGGAATCTCACGGTCGCTTCTCCACTACGTCACATCCATGAAACACCCGCCCTGCGTCCTGATTGGCCAGACCAAAAATTTGGTTGGGGAAATCACTTTCAATCAGCCGTGTCCCAGATGTATGTGAGTGGAGCTAGGCGGAGCGATACATGCAGCTGGCTGTTGTCAGGTTACAGTAATCCACCAAACAGCTGAAATAACCTCGATTATTTGGTCATCAAATGATAGTTACTGATCATAATACGTTTGATTTAAAAAAGAGCCTTTCAGAACACTCAAGGACACAGTACAGAACAAGCAGAGCAGTAATGATAAAACAACCACCAATAAAAGTTAAAAATCAACCGGGGATCACAGAGTATGCACTTTTGAACAGATGGGTTTTGAGTTTAGACTTGAACTGGTAGAGCCGGATTTACAAACATGGCACCAAGTAGCCTCCGAGGACCACATGAGGTGCCTATGAGCCTGTTCTAAAAAAGCAAAATCCACCAGTGAGCTGCATCTAAAGCTCTTCCTGTTTATTCACACTTGCATTTATATAGATTTAAAATTTTTTTTTGTTTTTTTGACCTAAAGTTAAGGTAAACTGACTCTTCTAGTTCAAAGGTCAGTAGCCCTTTGTACGACACAGCACCAATGAAGTAGCCCTCGGTTTCAATGTCTGGAGGGAGAGAGTTCCAGAGTTTGGGAGCTGAACGGGAGAGAGCTCCGCTCCTCGTGGTGCTGAGGCGGGAAGGAGGAGCAGTGAAGTAAACGGAAGAGGACGCTCTAAGGGTGCGATGTGAAGATCTGTGTCCGTATTCACAAAAGTCCTCTCAGAGAGCTCCTATCTTAGCCTAAAAATATTCTACCCAGGAGTTTTAGCTTCTGAGTGATTCAGATCTCTGCTGAGAGCAATTCTGAGTAAGGAAATTACAGATTTTTATCTTAGTAGTGAGTTTCCCAGCTGCTGGGTGTGACGCTCTCTTTTAAGAGCTGCGATCGGTTGATAGTAGGGGGAAAAACCAACAACACACAAACAGATGCGTTCTTACTAAAGAGGAGAGAAATTAACCGATTCGACTAATTAGATTAAAAAATGTGTGTCACGATGATGAAATTTGGCTAAATTAATTGATAGTTACACAGCTTCAAATAGTTTGAATGCACCTTACATCCTCAACATTATTGTGATTTACTTGTTTTGTTTACTTTCTCAGCTCTTTTATATATATATATATACACACACACACACACACCATATTTTTCTGACTATAACACACTTAAAATCTTTACATTTTCTCAAAAATTGATGGTGCGCCTTATATATGATTACCGCTATGTTTACTGACCGATTTTATGTGGTAGAATGTGCTCAAAAATGTGTAAGTATGGGCGTGCTTTGGTGGCGCAGTGGTTAGCGCGCACGACCCATGTACAGAGGCCTTAGTTTAAATATAACCTGTGGTCCTTTGCCGCATGTCTCGCCCCCTCTCCTCTCCCTCCTTTCCTGTCTGCCCACTGTACAAAAAACGAGCCACAAGTGCCGTAAATAAAAACTAAAAAAAAGTAAGTCCGACTTTAGTTAGCAACACAGCTGCTCCGCTCAATGGACATTCGGAGCATCACGGTACACTGTGTCACTACCTGATTGGACCCCTGAGCTGTCTACAAGACTGCCTGACTGTAATGTCTAAACTAGAAGTGCATTCATGTAAGGCAGCCTGCTACCAGAGTACGCGCTAGCAACAATAAACCAAGTAAGTTAATTCAATATAAAAGTAAAATTTATTTAGGCCTTAGGTTAGAAACGGGGCAGTGTCGTCCAACTACTCTGTCCTCCCGACAGAGACGGATAGCTCTTCCTTTCGGATAATATGTGTGTACGCAGAGGGGTGGAGTGATATTACACACGTGGGAAGAATATTGAATGCACTTTATAATCCAAAAAATCCTTTCCCCACATTTTATTCATGAGTATTCAACATCTTTTCTAATATTTATTTATCGATAAAATTATGTTGCTAGAGTTGCCCTTTTAACCCGTCGGGCCGCTAAAACAAATTAATTTCCCCCTATGGAGGAGATATAGTTCATCTTAACTACATATTAATAATTGTATGATTGTTATAGAAGTTTCTGTGCTAATGTCCGCTGCTGTTTAGGCGGTGGAACAGCCAATCAGCTCGCTCTGTTTCCACCACCTTCGTGCTTAAGACACTGTTAGGCTGGCTAGAGGTCCTCCTCATCACTCCTAACATTTTTCCACTTTAGGAGCTTTTTTATAGTCTAAAACACTCTGTGAATAATGTTTATCTTATCGATGTGAAATTCAAAGAAAAATCTTTTGGGAATTTGGGAAATGCTAAGATTTTTCCTAAAGTCGCGTCACCAAGAGCTACTTTTAGTCTTAGGATTCTTTGTGAATACGGGCACAGAGGGTTGGAGTAAGCCAGGTTGTGGATGGCCTTGAATGTGTACAGAAGGATTTTAAATTTTATCCTGGATCTAACCAGGAGCTAGTGGAGCTGCTGTAGGACTGGGCTGATGTGATGAAATGAGGAGGTTTTGGTAATAATGTGAACAGCTGAATTCTGAACCACTAGTAGCTCATGGGGGATTTCTGAGGAAGGCCAAAGAAAACAGGATTACAGTAATCAATGCGGGAGGTGACGAGGCTCTGGACAAGAAGTGATGCACAGTGAGAGGAAAGGGAGGGGCGAAGGCGATTAATGTTGCATAGATGGAAAATGAAAATAGAACGGGCGATGTTATTGATGTGAGAGATAAAGGATAGAGTGCTATGGAGAATAGCAGTGGTCATTAGCAGGTGGAGACCTAAACAACTGGTCGACACAATGAGCTGTCAGCTGTTCCCAATTAAAAAACGTACTTAATATTCACTCAGAACTATTTTTGAAAACCAAATTGCGTACGTAGATCATGCAACACTGTGAGAAAGAGAAATGCCTGGAGAGCTACGGCAACAACTGCACTGCCAGCAGCCTTTTACACGGTTCCTGCACATTTCCAGACCCAGCTTTTCAAAGTCACAATTCCTTTACATTTATTTTAAAATGGAACATACTAACATTTACTTTACATTTAAATTAGAAATTTCTACAGTGGGTCGGCTTTAAATATAGAAAATGGAAGAAAAAAAATTCAAGTAAATTTTATTTATATAGCGCCAATTCATGAAACATGTCATGTCAAAGCACTTTCCAAAGTCAAAAACACAGAAGGGGAGTGAAGAACACAAGTAAAAGAAAAAGGAAGGACATAAGACATTAGTAGGTAAGGAAGAACAAAAAGCAGGGAGGTACAGTGTGACAAGGGAAAGACAAAAGGATGGAAAGACAAAGAAGAAAGGAAAGGAAGGACATAAGCAACGAACGAAAATGAAAAGTGAAGACACAAGAAAGTAATTGTGCCGGGAGAAAAGGAAGCAAGGAAGGAAGAAACTAGAAAAACACAAAAGTCAAATCCCAGACGTTTCCAGCCTGTTTTAAATGTTGGGGTTTTCAAATGACTCGGCAGGGAGAAAAAAAATGAAACATAACTTTGTTGGGTGTCTACATCGCTTTGTGTTTAAAGGTGATTTGTGAGCAAAGGCCACTGAAAGACACGCTTATGTGTCAACCGTTCATGAGGTCGTCTCGCAAACGTCTGGCAAGCTGAGGTTGCCTCTGCCTACAGAGGTGCCTGCAAAAGTTTAAATTTCAATTCACCGTCAGAAACCTTAACGTTTCATTTTATGCCGTATGGATGGTGAACCAGACAGTATTATTGTGATGCTCAGACATCCCCTTCATCCAGACTAGGTGAAAATGTTTTAGATTCACAAGCAGTTCTTTTTACAATATTGCAAAACAAATATGTTTTAATATTGCATTGATGGCGCCTAGATTACAAAAATGAAAAAAAAAACATTAATTGAAAATGAAAAACCCTTCTGCACCTCCTCCTTGTGAAGACGAACGGCGCTGCGTTCCTGGGGCCCTTCAGACGGGCCAGAGACTGCTCACTTCCATCGGCCCCTGAATCCCCTCCGCTGCCTGAGAAAGGCCAGGCACCTTTGGCTTTGGATCCGCTTCCTCCCATCCTCAGAGATACGACATCATTTATCTGCAGCTCACGCTTCCGCTCCGCCCCGTGGCCCCCGACGCGCTCAGTTTCTCAGCGAGGCCAGCAGCTGGAGAGGGGAAAGGGCGCACGGAGAAAAACAGCGTTTAATCAGACGTGGGAATGCCTGGTCAGCGTGAGGTACCGGCTGTTTGCTTAGTGGCCGCTGACAGGCTGCCAGATAACACATGGAGGCAGATTCCTGCGCCTACATTTTCTCAAGCCGGTGGCTCGATTTATCTTTTGATGGCGTAGTAATGTGGTCAGTTCATGGAGTAGAGGGGGAGGTGTTAATCACATTAACAACAGATTCACTAAAGGGGTGACAATAAGCCGACACAAAAAAAACAGGAGTGGTTCTGCAGGTGGAGGCCACGGACATCTTTTCCCCTCATTTTCTTTTTTTCCATTTAGACTGTTTTTCAGTCATTTTGCGTTGGACCATGGTCAGACTAACTGCTGGTAGCATGAGGCGACATCTGGACCCTACAAAGGGTTGCACAGGCGGTCCTACTCCACCAGGAGGGCACGTCGACGCGTGCCGTTTACAAAAGGTTTGCTGTGTCTCCCGGCACAAAGACTCAAGAGCATGGAGGAGATTACGGGAGACGGGCAGCTTCTCTAGGAGAGCTGGACCGTTGGAGGTCCTTAAACCCATCAGCAGCACCGGTATCTGCTCCTTTATGTTAGGAGGAACAGGAGTACTGCAAGAGCCCTACAAAGTGACCTTCAGCAGGCAACTGGAGTGAAAGTAAATGTGCCGCCTGCCACTAGGTATCGGGATGAAATCCTTAGACCCACTGTTAGACCCTTTGCTGGTGCAGTGGGTTCCTGGTGGTTCATGATAACGCCCAGCCTGATGTAGCAAGAATAGGTAGGCATTTCCTGGAAGACGAAGGAATTGATACCAGTAGCTACGTTTACATGGACAAAAGTACTAATTGGAATAAAGGGCCAATTGGAGTAAAAAAAAGCGTAATTTGAACAAGCCAATCGGAAAATGATGATCTGATTAAGCTCAATCTGCATGAAATTGTATTCTGAATGAGAGGGGTGGTTTATGCCGATTGATAATCCGCTCATGTAAACGCTTGTCAGGCTCAAGTTACTCTGAATGAGGCAAACTGTCCCGAGTGCGCATGTGCAGCCGGCGTAAACGTGACGTATTTACGCTGGGAAGCAAAACTGTCGGGGCTTCCTGTGCAACCTGTCTGTTCAAAACATTAAGAGCTCAAAATTATTTATTCTGTGATGACTCAATCGTAATTAGAACCTCGTGAAAGTTCAGCCTGAGAGCTCAGAAGACTGCTTTGTTTACTATGTTTGGTTGTTTAGCAAAGACGGAAGTACTTCCTGGTTGTTTTTTTAGTGGAATTTAATAACTGCGCTTATCAGAGTGGTTCTACACTGAATAAAGCCAGATGCATATAAACCCACATTATGATCAGATTAACTGATTGTGTGCACATTTAAACGGTAAAACCCAATTATTTCTTTGTTTTTTTTATCCGAATACATTTCAATCCAATTGTGAGAATTTGTACATGTAAACATAACTACTGGCTGGCCCCCCATCGCTCCCCCTGTCCTAAATCCAGTAGCTCATCTCTGGGACATCATGTTTAGGTCCATCTGACCCCACAAGGCTGCACCTCAGAATGCCCAGGAACTCAAATATGCTCTGGTCACAATCTGGGAGGAGATAACCCAGGACACTATACATTATCTCATAAGGAGCGTGCTCCAGCATTGTCAACCATGCATACAAGCACTTGGGGGCCACATAAACTACTGAGCATAATTTTGAGTTGGTGTAAAGAGATTTCAGCCAATTAGATGAGCCTGCCAGATCAGGCTTTCTGTGTGCCTGCAGATTAAGTCTTCCAACTGGGATCGGATGCATTTTCAACGTGTTGCTTTAACTCCTTTAGCAGTGTGTATAAATATACATCATGCATTTACACATATAGTAAATCTGTGTGAAACGTATGTGTACACCATAAGAGTTTCTAATTTGGAATGGAGTTACTGAGACAATCATTATAGCTGTATTGTGTATTGAGTTTCTGCTTATTCACAAAGAACAGTGTGCAGAGGATTCCCTTGGGACTATGATCTTTTATTTAATCAACTCAAATTTGATCGCCGTATTATTTCATGTAGGTAATTAGTTTTGAACCTTGACCGTTATGCTAGCTTCACCGAAAGCTAACCTGGTGGGCCACACACACACAAACACATCGCTAAGCACTTAATTCATAAGGCTAGATAACTCCCTATACTAAATAAATAACACGTATTTTCTTAGTTTTGACCGTCCGCATCTGTATTCAACACAAAAAAGCCGCTTAACAACCAGTGAACAAGCGGCACCGTGCCTTTCAGCGTTAGCTCCATCCGCTGACGCATGTTAGCTTCCACGGCTAAAATCACTATTAGCAGGGCAGCTAGGTCATTAACACGCGGAATTCCTCGTCTTTTCCACACAGTCACGCACAAAAACCTACCACGAATCGTCTCACCTTATTACATAATGACAAACAGACAAGCGGAACCATCGCTGCCAGCTGTTCGGCTAGCAGCAGTCTGAGGGGATGAGGCGATCAGCTGATCTCACCGAGACGTGCTCCTCCTCAGGTGGAACGTCAGTGACGTCACAACTCCCACATCCGGTATTTACGTGGAGGGAGATTTGTCCTTTTTATTATTCAATCAAAAAAATAATCTACCTCCATTACGACCTCCATACACACAGCCGAGTACCGCTCTAAAATCACCCAAACGGGATTATTGGTCACAACTTCTGAAACTTGTCATTAATGATGTAATATGGAGTTTTCTGCCGTTTATTTTAGATTGTTGCAACGATTAGAGGGAAAGCCCGACACTTTGAAGCACAGAATCCAAAAGATCTAAACTATTTTTGGAAAAAGATTTAATATCCCTGTTGATATTTAAGGCAACTTACAAAATATTTCTGTCAAATCAAGGCCATTTAAAGGTGTAGTTTCAGTTTGCCAACTATAGAACAATGTTATGCTTAGTTTTCTGTTTTGTTTTTATTAAACCTTTATTCAACCAAGAAAGTCACCGTTGAGATTAGCCATCTGCTTTTCAAGAATATCTTTTTTTTTCTGAAAATCTAATCAAGAAAAAAGACAACCAGGCTCCATCTCTGACAACCTGAATGCTTCAGAGTCCGTTGAAAACTTCCAAAAATCCCTTGCGATTTTACAGCCACGTATAATAATGCTAGATCATGTTGATTCTTGTGCCTCGTCATATCAAACTAAATATACAAAAAGCAGAATTAGCATCCCACCTCTCAGTACACCATTTCAACATTTTACACACTCCCTTAACCCTCTGTGTTTAACTATAAATGTATTAATTTAATCTTTAATCGTCACATGTGGGGTACACCAAGGTTCAATCGGCCCCTTCTATTTGATGTGTATATGCTCCCAATAGCTGAAGTTACAAGAAACAAAATTAGTAACCATACCTACGCAGATTATACACAGCTCGACATGATGTCACCAGGTGACACATCCACGCACTGAACGGATGCTTAGACCAAATTAATGCATTGATGTGTTAAAACTCTCTCCGCCTGAAAAGAAACAAAACTGAAGTTACCGTTGGACCTAAAGAGGAACGAACTAGAGTCAGCACGCAGCTTCAGTTATTACAACTATAAACTAGGGATGCAGGTGAAGTGATGGACTCAGACCTGAACCTTCAGTGTTTTCTAAAGTCCTTACAGTGGCTCCCTGTAGCTCAGAAAATAGGCTTTAAAATACTTCTGTCAGTCTATAAATCAGCGGCTTAGCACCAACATACATTAAAGATGTGTTGTTGCTGTATCAACCCCCCAGACCACTCAGGTCTTCTGTTCTGCTCTGCTTACCCAGAACCAGGCATTGAGAAGCCATATTGAGCTTCTATGGGCCACCAATCTGGACCAAACGTCCAGAAAACCGCAAATCAGTCGAAAAACTGAATTTCTTCAAATCAAGACTGAAAACCCACCTGTTTAGATTTACTTTTGACCAACAAATTTGGTGTGTATTGGTGTTTTCACCTGATACAATTTCATGTTTGCTACTAGTCTCACAACCTGTATCCGTTTAGATGTGTTTGATGTTTTTATGTTTTCATTATGTATAGCACTTTGAAACGCCTTGTTGCTGAAATGTGCTATACAAAAAAAAAAAAAAACTTCACTTAAAAAAAAGCCAATACACTTTTAATTTTTTTTATTAAACGCTGTGTACACCCTCCACACATTCATAAGACTGCTACATTTAAAACTGTGCATAGACTGCCGGAAAAGTGGAAGAAAAACAGAAGACAAACATTTAGGTGATTAACAGAAAGAAAGAAAAATAAACACGAATATAAAAGATGATAAGCAGTGTCCAGTTAAAAGACAAACATGGCAACAGTCATTCACGAATCCAGTCACCTAGAGTGACTTGCGACACAGCTCTCTGACATTCATAATCGCATACAAATGTCCATACCTCAGTCATACTCACAAAGTGACCGCTGAGCAAAGAGTTGTACCCATCGGGGGTGTAGAGTGGACATGGCAGCACGTTGGACTTGGGTGCCGTGAAAATCCTAAATACCTTTCAGCTATAGAAATGGGACATTTTATAAAGAATAACGATCTAAGATTTTTGGGAACGTCTGAAATGAAAATGAACCTAAAGGGTCAAAGCATTTTTGCTTTAAAAACACGTCCATTTAGTTTTCTGTATTTTAAAACAGACTCGGTTAAAGTATGGTATTACCATTTGACAGGTTTTCACAAAAATAGCCGAAATATAAATATATAAAAAAAAGTCTTATCTAAGCTGAAGTCTGATAGCTGAGGCACAGAATAATCAGATGGCACCCGTTAGGTGTAGAATATCACAACCCCTGTCCCGTCTGCCAGTCTTCAGTCCTCTCAACTCATTCTCTCAGGCACAGACTCTCCAGGTGTAAGGCACTTCTCATCTCTCGCATCATTTCACACGAACATACGCGCTAGCTCTTTCGCTCTCATAGTCTTGCGCCCTATCTCACTCTCTCGTTCATCCAAGAGGTGTTTTTTTTTTTTTCCATGACGTCTTCTCCGGGATCTTTGCGTGCAGCCGCGACCGGTCACGATCGACCGGTGGGGAGCTGCGCATCGAAAACCCCGAGCGCAGAGCGGTTTCAGCCCGGGGTCGAGCCGGACAGCGCCTCCAGCATCTTGGTGCGAGCCACGGTGTATCGCTGCACGATCTGCTTGACGTGCTCCTCCTCTTCACGCTGCAGGATGAGCAGGAAGTTCTTCAGCTCGGGCATGGAGAAAGCATGCCACTGCAAAAGAGGAGGGACGAGCACATAAAAAGGACATGGTAAGATTCATTAAGTCCAGAGGGAACGGTAGGTATAGCTTTGATGTGGCTCTCTGTGTGGACGCTTCACTTACATTCACTTCACCAGTTTCATTTTCTTTCAGAACAAAGCTGAGGACCTTCTCGTTCGGCCCGGCACTCAGGCGTAAACGGAGGGGCCGCTCGTCATCGGGAAGCTTGCGGAGATATACTGATAGAGGCAGAGGAGTTTTTTTTAAGTATCAAAATACGATCAAATTTCTCATTTGTACCTTTTTGTTTTTTTAGAAAGAACCAATACCTTGGTCGTGGCGCTCGCTGCGCTCAAACAGTGCAAACTTGCCGGGATTGTCTACCACAGTGAACTTTTTCAGCAAAGCCTCGATGACCTCGCGAGCAGATGTTCGGGAACTTATGTGCAAATGCTTGGAGGCGTCCTTCGGGAGGTAGAAGGAGGTGCGACGCTTCACCCCGCTGGCTCGCCTCCCTCCAGCATCAGGACCTCCTTTCTTTGGCGCTGGAACCGACACAGGCCGTGCTAGTTTGAATTGTACCTTCACGAAACCGGTGTAGGAACCATCCTTGTTCTGTTTGAGAAAAAAAATATATTATACAAAACGTGACATCAAAAAATACAAAAAAAAAAAAAAGGTTTTCGGCTCAAACTGTTGTCTAGGTTGACAACAGTTGACTAGGTCTAAACGGCAACTACTCACCATGTTCATGAACAGATTGCTATTGATCTGGGAGTTGTATTCCCTCACTTTCTGCAGAATTTCAGCAGTGGTCAGCTCCTGTTTTCCAGACTCAATCTGTTCATCCTGGAAAAGACAATAAAGCGTTACTTTCCTGAAGCACCAGGTGGCGGTGTTTCTCTCCAATAGGTGCATTTTATTACAAACTAAATAAATAAATACACATATCCTTTTTTCTAGTTGAATCCCCAAAAATTAAATAAATATATATAAGCGGAACAATTTGGAAAAAAAAAAAAAAAATTGGGTGTCTAAAAAATATTTTCACATGCCACTTCAAAAAGTGGTTATTAGTAATCTACATAAGCATGTTTCATTGATTTTACTCATTATTATATCTACAGCTCCTGACACAAGCTGCCATTTGTTCGGCATGAATAAGAGTGTCATTTTTAAAATAGCACAAAATGTTTGAACATTTGTTTCTAAAGATAAATCCGTTTTGCATATGCTCTGACAAAGAGTCAAAGACGCCCTATTAGACCTAAACATCCTTCTCCATACTTGTTGTTTGGACTCTTAATGAGTTCTGATTTCTTTTCCCTAAAGGTTCACACAAGTTGCATCAGACTCAACTTCCTGACAACGCAGCACATGCAAACGCAATGATGTCAGCCCTGATGGGGCCTGCTTAACCCTTCTGATCCCTCTGCGTAGGCCTAAAGGGAGGAGGAAGGGAGGATGAGGAAGAAGGAAGAGGGGAATAAGTTGCAGCTGTGTAATGACTGCAACCAACGGCATTGCATTCCTCAGCTTGGTATTCATGTAAAAATAGCTCCCCCACCAACTTCAGACTCCCACAAGCGAGAGAGACAAAGCTATCCCTTGTTTCAAAGCCACATCCTATTAGGTCAGCTGCCTAACAAACCACACACCTACAGTCATGTTGCAGTCATGCACATTTGGCCTCTGGCACATAGATGACCAGTAACCTAATTTGGCCCCGTCCTGCAGCACACACGCCTTCTAATCAGACTATTCACCATTTACTAAGCCGTAGTAAGAACTGAGAACTTCAGAAAAGTTAAGCCGAAATATCTGAAATGCGCCCATGATGCTTTTCTTGATCAATGCTGATTTCTTTGAGATTCGACCTGCTGATTAAGATTAAGATTAATTTTAATGGGGGAAAGAAAGTTCTGCAAAAATTACATGATTACATACTTTTTTCAAGCCGGCCTTTATAAAAATGTACATCAAAATGCATGCTTGCGGCAGATGCATTTATACACAGAAAATAGTGAGAGTTTTTAGCACTTCTCAGAGAGAAAGAAATTCTGATTTTTCAGTGTTTGACCTGCTGATTAATTAAAACTCAAATGAGTCTGTGGCTGACTAATCGGTGTATCTCTATCTGGACCTTCTAATTTCAAAACCAACTTTCTGATTTATTTATTTTTAAAAAAGACATCCTGGAAGAAATGACAGATACGTGCAGCACATAGATCAATGTCAAGCTAAGGATCAATAGCCCCCGATCCTTAGATGGAGCATGGAGGATTGAGAGTTAATGTGCTGCTACTGAGTCAATAAATCAATGAGTCAATGGGAACTAACATTTTGCAACATAGCAGGTTTTAAGGAACACACACGTAAAAACCGTGCCTCCACATGCCTGCATAAGGAGTGTCACACAAACAAAGACCGGGTTTACACAACAACATAAAACAAGGCTTCTGCCAGGCAAGATGATGTACAGGATTATGTCTACTGTAAACTACCTTTGTTTCTCAGGGGAAAAAAGAAATCCGACACCCCGGTGCGGGCGTGTGACTAAAAGAGAGAGATACTGATCAAAACTAAGATATTCCGTGAGTCACTTAGAATTGAGAAATTTGTCAAAGAAAACCCGAAAGACGAGGCGCCAATGAATGGTGGGTGTTGGGCTGGAAACTTGAGACGCAAATCTGCGTCACAAGATCATAACATCTGGGAGGATTTCAACGGGAATCCTTCTGTGGGCCTGGAACTGTAACAACGAAAGAGAAAGCAGCTCGTATTTAAGCGTGCGTTGCCCAAACGTTTATTGAGATTAAAAATGAGTTGAAAATAATAATTAAAAAAAAGGTTTTCGGGTGCGGAAACCAGAAAATAGAGGAAGCAAAACTCCACCCTTAAGCAGGAAACTTGTTCGGCAAGGGTCACGCCTGCTGGAGTTCCCTGGAGCTAACTTATCATATGATTCTTAAAAGGTAGAAACAGTGTAGAAATGTGCACATTTTTGTTTACCGTGTTAAACACGAACTAAGTTGTTTATTTGTGTAGGAAAAAAAAAAGAAGAAATAGGAGCGAAATAACGCGAGAGTTAACCACCCAACCCTGTCAGCTGCTCCCACTTCCCCTTTCACTAAACTTTTATCACGCCTTATCTGATTTTTATTCACAGCTGCTTTTCTTCCCGTCTCACCTTCTTAACGTTGTTATCGGTAACGTTGGGCTTTGGGGTTTTGGGGAAGAAGGATGTCCGGGCGGTGAAGTACTGCTCGAACTCGGAGTCGGAGTCCTCCTCGCTGCAGTAGCCGCTGCTGGTGGAGCTGCCCCATGTCATCTCGAAGGAGGGGGTCTTTTCCGAACTGTTCGCCTCGCTTGCCATGCTTCTTATCGCTTCGAGAGCAAAAAAAACGATCAAAACTAAACTTTAAACTTCTTTTGTCAACACTTCGGGAACGAGGTTCTGATTTGGCAGCGACAACTTAGCTAAAGAGAAGCGCCTCGGCTAAATGACCGGTAACTGTAAGCTAGCTTCAACGGTTGTCTCGCGCACGATTGAACAGTCGCTATGAGTCCTTCACAACAAACCGCGCAGCCTCACCCGGTTTTCCCCTCCCTCTTCCTCTCTTGTGTCTCTCAACTACCGGCCACGTTTCCAATGTGTGTGAAACAGGATGTATGGCAGCTCTCCGCCCCGCCTTGCCGTGCTTCCTTCCTTCCTCCCCCCCTCCTCCTCGGCCGAGTCCCCACCCAGACCGTTGGTTTCCAGTTCAGAAATACACAAAACGCCGAGGAGGGTCGCGATTGGACGGAAATGCCAGAGCCTGCACTCCACCCCTCTCTGCCCGCAGATGCGACTTTTTTTCGGCACCAGCAATCTCAGAGAGTGAACGAGCTCTGCGAAGCCGTCGCACTTTGCACAGATAGTTTGTGATAGAGTTTCTTCGCCTGCCTTGTCTTTCGTGACGCAGCCGGGGTTCGAACCCGTGTCCCCGCATCAAAGGCGCAGACAGAGCGAGTGATGTGTCAACAATAGCAGTGAACCAGAACATCACTTTGGGGTTTATTTGTTTTTAAGCACTTCAGATCAAATAGTGAGGCTGAAATTGTTATTTCAAGCGTTCGTCTACGTTAGTTTAGATCAGGGATCACCAGCCTATTTTAAATGGAGAGCTACTTCATCGGTTCTGTGTCATACAAAGGGCTACCTGTACTGACCTTTGCTTTATTTTAAATAATATAAACATGCTTTTATTGCTATTGTTATTTTTAAATCTATGTAAATACAAGTTTTAAGAAGAAAGGAAGTGCAACTGAATGAAATAGCATTTTAAAAGCAGCTCACTGGAGGGTTGTGCTATTTCTTTGAACAGGCTTGGGGGCACCACATATGGTTCTTGGGGGCTACCTGGTGCCCGCGGGCACCATGTTGGTGACCCCTGGTTTAGATGATTATGGCATCGTTACAGCTTTTGTAAACAAAATGTTAAAAAAATTTAACATTACATAAAGTCAATTAAAAAAATAAAAATAAAGCAGAAATGTTGTGTTATGTTTGTGTCTACTACACAACCATTTGGCACCCTCCACAAAAGGTAGTTGCTAGAGAAGCTGGCTACAAAGTGCTGTGTCCAAGAATATTTTAGGGTGAGGTTTAGTGGAAGGAAAAAATGTGGAAAACTGCATACAAGCACCAGACATAACTGCAGCTTTGTGAAGGAAAGCCCAGTCAGGAGTTGGAGGGAGAATCACAGAACGTGGAGTGTGGCCAGACCCAGAGCTTCTAGAGCCAGAACACGTTGATGTTTCCAGGACTTGAGCTAGAACTGTCACGCTTCTTGAGTTAAGTCACTGTAGAACCGGAGATGTTTGAAGCGTTTTGACCAGGCGGAGGACAAGCACTGTTGCTCACTGGTCAAAAACCTTCTTTATAGACTGAAACTAATTTTACGATTCATTAAGTATTTTCAAGAAGAACATGAGAGACACCAGAGCCAGCGATGCAGACATGAAGGGTGCTATTAAAGCAACCTGGGCTTCCTTATCTCCTCAGCAGTACCACAGGTTCATCACCTCCGTACCACGCTGCACTGATGCAGTAATTCATGCAAAAAGAGCAAACGCATACTATACAGTACATGGCCATATTTTTCAGTAGGCCAACATTTTAGTGTTAAGCATCGTTTTTTTATTGGTCTTTACAATATTCAAATTAAACATAAACATGTAAAATTTTGGTTCCATTAGCTGTAAACCATAAATATCAGAAAAAAGAAATAAACTCCTTCAATATCTTTGTGTAACCCTTTTAAAACAAGTTTCTGAAATAAACAATTAATATAAACACAAAGAGATGACTAATTAGCCTTGTCTATTAAATAACTAAATACAATTCTAGAAGGAAAATAATTAAATACAACATAACACAATATAAAAATACCAACCGTTGTACTTAACTTTGATATAAAACCAAAAAAATTATGCAGATTTTTTTTAATTAGCCAACCATTTTAAATGTATTCATTTTACTTGCATTTTCCCCTCCTGACTCGTAATGTCAGATTGAATTAACACAAAAGTTTGAACGTCCTCTCACAGAGGAGGTATTCTGCTGCTGCTCCATCCTCCGCCTCCTCACCCTCCTCCTGAATGTCACGTGATGGGGGCAGTTACCATGGTTACACCACACACAGCCTGATGACCAGTTAGAGTTAAATAACCCAGAATTTAAAAAATGCACACCACCAATTTTTTTTTTTTACACCAGCCCTGTTGTTACACAATTTTAGATTCAAACCAAGCTTGAGAAGGATGAAAAAAAAAATAATAATTATAATTCTGTTGAAAAAGAAGCACTGGACCTCCGACCTACAACTCCCAAGATGCTAGATCTAAAATGTAGCACTTTGCAGTTAGTAAAGGAGAAGTATTGTGAAGAAAAGGAATAAAGATTTAGGATTTAAAGAAGGAAGTCAGAAAAGCAGAGTTCCTTTTTAAGTTTCAGCAGCAAAAGAATCAAAGCAGCATTTTCAGCTTAAGAAGCCAGAGAAACCTCATCAATTTTCGTGCATTATGTCTAATTTTTTATTTTAAATAACGTTTATCACTAATTATTATTACCAAAGTCCACTAAAAGCTAATAACATCTCCTGGCCAGAAAGCCAACCTCAAAGTTTTTGAATGCAGTCGACTCGGGGAAGATGGTAATCTTTTGGTCTGACGTTTAAAACGTGAAGCGAAACAGCCTAAATTAACCACATGTCGTTCCATAGTTACTGTAAACAGTTTAAAAAATGTTATGGCCCTAACAAGAAGTTACTTTCCCATAGCTACTTCTCATCTCACATCCTCGTGACATCCATAACGTAACAACTTTATGGATGTCACCCCAAACTACTTTCAGGCAAAAATCACCCGAAAGCCCAAAAAAACCTGCGACTTATTGCTACAATATTCCCAACAAGCTTAGAACAAAACCATTAGCTGCCTTTTAAAGCAAAATTTTAAACATTTAAAAAAAATTATCAATATCAAATTTCTTTATAATAAGTCTTGAAAAGTTTTAAGGCAATGTTTAAACAATTTGTTTCAGCCATACTGGACTAAGAATATGAATAGTTGCTGACAAAAAAAATCCAGGAATTTCTCTAAATGGGAACGCCCGGGCCGAGACGTTATGGATTAAAGTCCTTTCAATTAGATGCCAGAGGCTGAAGTGGGGCAACAACATTTTCCCTCGCTCCCCAATAATCAGTGTTACTTTGGCAGCAGACGGACAAACTGCTGCATTTTGTTTTAAGTAAAAGCAGTAGTAATGCACATTTTAGTGTTCATTCTTTTAGTAGTCAAGGGTTTCATATTGTGAGGATAACAAAACAAAACAATAGTCCAGGCATGTCGATAAGAACATGATTAAAGAGATTAAGTATAGTATGAACAATGAATGCTTCATTCAATGATTCAATGGAATTTACACATACAAATATAATGTATAAATTATGATATATATCTAATTATATGTATGATTTTGTGATTATGTCTCAAAAGGAAAAAAGTTGTTTGAAGAAGTGAAACTTTTTTATTCATACCCCTTCTTCTTTTTATATTTATGAGCACCAACAATCTTCCTGATTCCTGCTTTATTTTTGGGTCCATACTACTCAAAGTGTTAAGTAAGTAAATAAATCAATGAGTAAATAAAGCACCCATTGGTGTGTTCACTGTTCTTCTCTCAGCTCACATCTATTTAAGAAATCCAGTTTAAACCTTTTCCTAAACATTTGCTTTAATTTGACTCTGAGTTTGTTCCTGGCCTTCACCTCACTTATTGAAATGCACATTGTCCTCGTGTTGATTCGAGCACATAAGTTTAGGTTCTCCCTGTAATTATGCAAATTATGCCCACACTCTCTCTCAACAAACAGTTTGTGGATGCTGTTTGGTAGCCGTTTTATGTCTGGCTTCATACGTTAACTGTGATATTCCAAATTCTACCAGATCTGAGAATTTAAGCAGCAAGAATGAAGAATAACGGATTAGTGTGGCGGTGACAGCCAAGCCTTTTGAACCATCCTTTTTCTGAAGCGTTTAGAGCAGTTTGAGTGACGCCCTGTGGGTGGTAGCCCAGACTTCTACACAATAACTCAGGTCTGGGAAGATCAGTGAACAGTAGAAAATGTATAATGCTTGATAATTTAGAAAATGTTTTGTTTACTAAGAATTGCGTTTAGTCTGAACATATTTTCTGTGAGGTTTCCAGCAGATTTTATAGTCAACAATCAGCTCCAAGAATTTAATTTCATCTGCTCTTTCCACCTTTACCCCATCTATTATACCTTTCACATCTATATTTCCTTCCTTCATAATTACCAAATAAAACAATATTATCTTTATTAATCTTTATTAATAACAAAGCACCATTATCTCTGAGCCTACATTTTGATCACTGCACTTTATATTTTAATGTTATCTTATTCCAACTGCACGCTCATTACACTTTCGTAAGCAACAAAATTTCGTTCTGTATGCACCCTGTATATACAAAATGACAATAAAGTTGTCTAAGTCTGAGTCTAATATTAAAACAGATCCACAAAAAACTATTTTTATTCTCTAAAAGTTATCATACAGTTTTCCCTCGAAATAAAATAAGCAGACCTAAGCGCCACAGCGGCTTCTGACCTTTCAAGAGCTTATATCATTTGGAATCCTACTACTGCTACTATTAATAAAAATAATTTTGAAGAATGTTTCAAGTTTTTTTTAATTGAAACAACACAGCCTCCACACCAATTTACTTAGCAACTGAGCAGAACCAATAGGGCTAAAGGTATTCTACCCTGGCAGTATTTTTTTTTTTTTTGCTTTTTATCGTTTCTTCTCCAGTTGAGAAGCTGGCTGAAACTGAAGTTGGAAAAAAAAAAACACATGTAGATGACTATTCAGGAAACACTTGGGTGCCACCTAGTGTGAACCTGGAAGTCAGGTAATGTGATGTGCTGCACCTAGACATCCATGTCCATGCTCTGTAATATGAGGTAGGCCACATCTAAACAAGTGATAGATGACATGAGTCAGAGTTGCAGGGCTGAATGCGCTAATGTATAATGTTTTAATTCAATCTACCACACACATTTTTAGCAGCCTACATCTCCGACATTCTGGAGCCATAGAGCTCTCCTCGCAGTTTGAGATTTTCGGGTCAAAGGCTGCAGGTGGTGCGAGGAGAAGAGGGGATAAATCCTCCTGAGCTGGGGCGGGGGCCTAAAGGTTGTGTCCTGCATCTTTGCGCCGTGTTGATTCTGTTGATTCTTTTAGGAAGCTTTTCAAGACTCGTTTAGTCAGACTGGCTTTTAACTGGTTTTATGCCGTTCGATGTTACATTTGTGCTGCTTTTACCTTATCTTTGATATCTTCATCTGTGTTTTTTATACTTGTTTTTACTGTAGGGCACTTTATGGTTTTGGCCTGTGAAACCTGCTATATGGATAAAATCTACTTACTTACTTAAAGGCCTTCTAAGGCCTTCTAAGAACAGAAATGTCATACTTTTCATACATTTCAATTACTTTTGCTGCCTTTTCTTTGCTGGTTTATTTGTGTCGTAGAACAAAAATGGTCTAAAACAGACGACTTTATCTGTAAAAAGATATAAGATAAGAGATAAGATAGGCTTTATTGATCTCAAATTGGAGAAATTCACTTGCCACATCGGCTCATAAGAGAAGGTGCAAAAGTAGGAAAGGTGCATCAGTTATATACAGTGAATCTTCATATACACAGTGGATCAAAGAAAAAGAGAAAAATAAGAATAAAAATGCAAAAAGAAATAGGAATGGGTATATGATGTCTTATTCACATTCACGGTGAATATCTGTTCATTTTTGTGTTTAACAACAGCAGAAATTAAATAGAAGATGTGGCCAAACATATAACAGAGAAGAGATGATGTAATGGATGGAAAACATGAATAGAAAAAGTCAGATTGCCGGTAGTTTCCAAAACACTCTTCAAGCGAACTAAGAAGTCACCGTGTGCAGCAGCGTCTTCAGACATTCAAAACACGAACACCGTATTTACTCTTTCGTTTTCTTATATAGGAAACAAAAATGTGCAAACGAGCGTGCTGTTGTCCACCTTTTTCCTGCGGCTCAGCTTTTCTGGAAATGAGGCGTCCAACACTCAAGCTTTTCCGCGCAGATACGTGTTCCAGTGATTGAACTGAACCGACCCGGATTTTTTTTTTTTTTTTTTGCACAAAACAGCGTTTGGTAACAAACTTCCCCTTTGAATCACCTGACTTCTCTTTCCAAAGCTGCTGCTGTTTATCGCAAATCAGGCTTGAGCAAAACACTCTGGCAATTCAAAACAACATTAGATGACCTGTGGTTAAGCCAGGTAAGGAAGCTTTTTAATGCACAGGTTCCGGTTTTTTGCTTGTAAAAGCCCGTCGGTTCTAAGCAACCTGCACTAAAAGAGGCTTATGGAGAAGTCCTGATTTAACAGCCATGAATAGGAAGAAACAGCGCCTACTAGGGCTCCTGTTCCGCCTGTGGACGAGCGTCCGCTTCCAACAACCATGCTTAGTAAGTCATCGCAGCCAAACACAATAGGGGCCTTACCACATTGGTGTCTGTCTCTATGGTGTGCTCGACAACGGCCGTGAGGTCCGCCGCAGAGCCTCGCTCCCAGCTGCAGTCCAGCCGGATCAGGGCACGGCAGCGGTAGTGGCACGTGAATCTGCAGTCTGCACATTCAGAAAGGTGCTGGGTTTAGAGCAGAGACACAACTAAAGATAAATAAATAAATAAAAATACACACTAAAAATGCTTATAAATGGATGATCTTCTTTTACTGCAGCTGCAGCAGTTACAACAACTGTAGGAGCTGGAAATTGATTAGCTGGGGCTTGTATTTAGATGACAGGTTAAAAAAAAAAAAAAACACAGGTGCTGGGTCCCAGTTATTAAATGTTCACTTATATACAGAAAGGCTATAATTTATTTATTTATTTTCTTTTTCTTTCTTTTTTAGGTATCACATTACACATGTCAGCTTAAATAATAATACATATGATTTAGCAATGGTATCAAGGTGTTACACGATTGTATCTGTTGCTTTATGTCTGTTGGTTGTGCTGTTCTTTTTGCGTCTCTTTCCAGGTGATGGAGCAGACAGAGGACGTTTTATCATTCTCTTCCTTTTATCACTTCTTTCTTTCACCTCTTCTCTTTCTTTTTTTTTTCTCTTCTTGTTCTTCCTTTACTCTCCTACTTTCCCATTGTAGTGTCCATATAATTTGAAATTCTCCCTGCAGGAATCACAATAAAGCTATTTACACGCACAAATCAAGCGGAGCATTATGGCGAAAGCCGTACTGCTCCACTTGTGAAAGCAAAATCTGTCGAGCTCTATTTGGCATTAAGACATCAATTCTTATTGCCACATTGCTAGACAGGACACTGGGGAAAAAAAAAAAAAAAACACTTGACGTAGAGCGCAAACTACAGCCGCTTTTCTTCTCTTCAGGTGACTGAAAGGATCATTCAACGAAGCTCAGTGACCAATGAGGGAAACCGATCTTTGCAGCTTTGATTATGACCACAGCAAGAAAACCGCCCAGGCAGTCGTAGTGTGCTAGAAGCGTTTGCTTTTAAACCGGTATTAATAATAATAAATATTATAAGCAAAACAAGCATGTAGCCTGCATGGTCTGCAGAACTGGCGGGATGCTTCTGTGAGTAGCTCTCATCTTCTCTGTCTTTGTGGTTTCCGAACACACAGACGTACATCATAGACACATTGTCGCTTAAAATAGCTTCCCGGACCCTGCTGGTGTGACGCACTCGATAGCGTGATGCCGCCACCAGCGTAGTTTCACCGTCGGGATGACGTGCTCAGGGTAATCTACTGTGCCGGTCTTCCCACCACGCATGGTGTGTTGCATGCCTGTAAGAAGCGTGATCCGTTGCGGGCATGGCATTAAACACCAGGACGGATAGTGCCGAGGGTCATTTAACGCCAAACCTGCAGCACTGGTTGCATTTCTCGCTGTTGAAGTAACTCGGTCTTTGCTGTCCTTGTGCGGGCATACACCAGGCACAACTTCAAACAAACTTCAGCTTCCTATCAAGCCCAACCAGCCTCCCCCACCCTAGCCACGGACAGCATCCCGCAGCATGATGCTGCCACTATTTCCTAGTGGGGATGAGCGGCGTTAGCTTTCTGCCACACATGATATTTGCCTTCATTGCTCTCCCTGACCGCGCGGAAGCGTACGGAGGCACAGAAACGCGCGCGGCAAAGACGCTGAATCGACTCACTGACACACCGCAGGCTCTGCTTGTAGAGGCCCCAGATGAAGTCACCGCACAGGTCGCACCACGTTGGCTGAGCGTGGCTGCAGGGTTGGAAGTTGTGTCCCTCTCCTCTCTCCTCCACGAACTGGGGGTCCTGGGAGCTGCTCAGGACCCGGATGATGCCCGCGCGGCTCAGCAGGTCGGGCACCTTCCCCGGGCTGATCCTCAACGCGTTCGTCCTCTCCAGGCGCGGGGGCGAGCATGGCGAATGCGGGCCCGCGAGTGCTATGTGGTCTCCGCTGGAGTTCAGGTCACGGAGCTCGATGAACTCCCCCCAAGACATCACGAAACCGTCAGAGCTGGGCTCCCGACATCGTCACTGAGAGAGGGGGGAAAATGTAAAAGAGTGTAACCTGGAGTAAACTCTGTAGGAATGCTGCTAGGAACATTAAATAGACAGATCATTTTACCCAATGTAAAATAAATGAACTTCCATCTTTTAACCAAAGTGGAAACACTACTTTTTGTAATGGTGACGTTCATCCTGAGTTACTCAAACAAAAACAAGACAAAGCGAATCAGAAATAAAAAATCTTTCCTATTTCTTATGTGCAAAAAGCGATGATGTGGACCAGAACCAGTCCTCGTCCAGGCTTGCTTGTCAGTTTCAATTTATTTTTTTACGTTCTAAGGAAAATCAACAAGCCTCTTCTTCATCTTCAGTGGGGTGTTCTTTGTATTTTTCCTATTTTGAAGAGAGGCAAAGAGACCCGGGTCTTGTGTGTAGGTCACAGTTTAAAACAAAAAGTTATTAATTGTTAATTTTTTTTTAAAAAGTAGTTACACTACCAGTCAAAGGTTTTGACATTTCTTATTCAAAGGTTTGTCTTTGTTTTTATTATTACCTCTGGGAACTCCTTCAAAACTGCGGGAAAACCATTTCAGGAGAAAACCTCATGAAGCTCATCGCGAGAAGGCCACGAGTGACCAAAGCAGCAATCAAAACAAAAGGGGGGGGGGGGGGGGGTATTTTAAAAAATCAAAAACGTATAAGATGTTTTAATTTCACAGTTTTGTGTTTGATATAATTCTATATACTTTAGTCAACGTTTTGATGTCTATACAATATATTTACAATTTAATATAAAACAAGTCATATAAAACAGGAAAAGCCATTGAATGACAAATGTGAGACCAGCCTTTTCATTGGTAGTGTATATATAAAATAATTTAAGAAATAGCCTCTGTTATATTTATTTGACAGGATTGCAAAGGGTAGCGATAATAGTCCAGAGCATATTCATAAAAACAAATATTCCTTAATGTATTTTCCCCCTAATTAAAGTGATATAAACAATACATTTATTATAAGGATTTTTATTTTTTTTAAAAAATCTTTAACAGGCTATTTATAAAAAGTCGGGAAGGCATCGTTTCTTTTTTTGTCGTGTTTCTTACATATTAAGAAAGTTTATTAAGAAAAACACAGGAACAGTTCACCTTCATTTAGTCTTGTGACTATAAAAAACATTATCGTACATTAAAAAAAAGAAGTAACACAATAAAATAAGGTTGTTTTTATGAGTCCTTTAAGAAACAAAAACTGTAACCTTTAGCCTTTATGTTCTACTTGTTTAAGTGGGTAAAAGTGGAGCAGGAGCTGAATGTGCGACTTACCAGAACAGAGGAGAAAACCACCCCGTTGTGGTCGCTTTGTCTCAAAACTTCTTCCATCCGAGGAGGACGAGGAGGAGGAGGAGGAGAGCCAAAACTTTCCGCAGAATCGTCGGACTGGGTCCAGGCTCCGGAGCAGCGCAGCCTCGGCTACATCTCCGGGAACCGGCCGACCATCACCGGCAGCGGCGGCAGCAGCGAGCGGAGCGCGGAGGAGAGACGTGCGGAGCTCAGCCTCAGCAGAACATCACTTTTCAGTCGGCCTGAGCTGCCGAAGGAGGAAGCGGGTGAAAAAAAAAAAAAGCCCGAGTGAAAGATGAGACTGAGCCGCACCGACATCCGGAATGTCTTCACGTAGGGGTGGGTGGGTGGGTGGGGGGGTGCTGCCGTGTCTGGAGAGCAGCTGAGTGGGCGGACAAAGTCCCCAACCCCTCAAACCTTCGGTCTCAGGAGGAACACACTGAGGTTTTATTTGCAGAGGCAGCAGAACAAAAAAACTTCAAAAACACATGCAAATAAGACGAATCTGCGATCAGTTATACATGCAAATATATTTTCCGAAGGCTTGCCGATGATTTGACCCCCCCCCCTGCAAAAATGTCAGCCATTCAGCACCCAGAGGGGGTAAAGTCTAATGACTACATAGAGTGTTAACCTAATGAATGAGCCAACAGCTCCGAGTTGTGCATAGGTTGAAGTCCCCGAAGGAAATTAAGAAAGTTCCCCTGAAGCGTTATTACAAAAGCATCACTTTCTCCTTTGTTTGAGTAAGATTATTAAGAAATAATAATAATAAAAAAGAGACCGCGTGAAACAAGCAGGGTTCAAACTTTATTACATCACATTTAAAACCAAGACACTGAGTTCTGTATTAATCTCTGAGGGCATGTCAGGGATTTCTGCATTGGGAATATAGATGTTCGCATAAAATGTTACGTTTCAGCATCGTACAAAAGCACATTTGTTTTTTTATATGTTGAAATGTTCCTTTCATGGGCTTAACGCAGGTTATCTCAGCTCTTTATCAGCGTATCCCCCTTGATCCTCTCCATGGTCTCAGTCATGAGCTGACAGGACTTCTTGTGCTTAGGCCAGTGCTTCACCTGACATTGTCTGAAGAAAAGAAACACAAGACAGAGGTTTAAAGTACATCAGTAAGAAAATACCACTTAGAAAGTTTTTACTACTAAAAAAACAAAAAAAAAAAGCAACGTGTATTCACTCAGCCCCCCCTGAGTGAATAAAATCACCTTTAGCTTAAATCACAGCTCTGAACTTGTCTTTAAACACGGAATGACAACTTTAAAATAATTAGGTTCTGTCTGACTGGATGAAGTGCGTCATGTGAACAGCTATTTTCAAGTCTTACCACAGATGCTCAGTTGGATTTGTGCGTGGACTTTGACTAGGCCGTTTTAACAAATGGGGTATGATTAAAATGCTCCCTTGTCGCTCTGGCTGTACGTGTCCACGTGTTTGTTATCCCGCCTACATTCATTAAGACAAACTGCACACAATGATCTTTATGGCCTTCTCTCAACAATGGTTTTCTGATAAGAGCAGATTTGTGGAGGGCACATCTAACAGCTTTCCTCCAGGAATATTTCCCCGCCTGAGCTGCGGATCCCTGCAGCTCCTCCAGAGTTACCTTCTCTGATTAAACCTCTCGTTAGGACGGCTGCTGTTTGTTCTCTAACTAAACTGTGAGTTCCTCTCAGAACAGCTGGATTTAGGATGAACTTAAATGAAACACGGATGGATTTCTGATGGCAATCTGGCTTTGCTGGATTTTAATTAGGCGCATCACAATAAGAGACGCTGAATATCTATGCAGGGAAAAATATATATCTTTTACCTTGCATGTAAACAGTTACGCACTCCTATAGGGTTAGTTTATGAATTCAAATCTCAGTCAAATGCGGTACATTTTGTAGTTGTAGCGCGCTAAGGTGTGACAAAAAGGATGTGAATACTTTTGCAAGGAGCTGTGCAAGAAACTAGTATATTAGAGTAGGGCTGGGCGATATAGAGAAACGAGCATATCGATAAAATAGAAATCATATTGATCGATATCGATAATTATCATCAAGTTCAAAACATATATTTTAAGTGCAGCCCTGGCCGTTTGATGCTGTTGCTTAGCGACCTATTTTTAGATAAAGAACACTGAATTCAAACTCAACCCTTTATTCAACCAACTTTTTACCAGAATTGCAAGTATAAACTCTTTGAAGGAGGCGGAGCTTGGTTCCTGGGTCTGCGTTGTGATTGGTTTGGAGGATGTAACAACTGTAATATTAACTTACATGGCTAGAATGCAAAAGGAAGGAAAACTGTTATTTTATTGAACTTTTTATTGACCTTTTTTTTTCTATCACCGATATACGTCTATCGATCCAGCCCTAAATTAGAGGTTTGCCAGTGCAGCATCCGTTTTAGCCCTACATGTCTCACCTGTTACAGTACCACTCTCCAAGGCACCGAGAGCATCTCTTGGTAGCCTCTTTACCACAGGATCCGCACTTTGGTTTTTCCGGGAGCAAACGCTCCATCACGTCCAGGTTGTACGTCTCGGCCAACCTTGTTAAAGCATTTTGAAAGTAACAGCTCATGAGTTATCTCTCTGTACACCTTTGACTTCCACTTAGGTCAGTGTTTTCAGCGTTACCTCTGGGCCTGTTGTTGCAAGTCACTGTCGGACGGGCTGAACGTTTCTTTGACCTGATATTTAGCTATTGCTTTCCACTTCCCAGAATTGCCTCTGACAATCTGACTCCACATTTCTGGGATCTAAATAAAAATACATAAATATATATATATCTGAGGGTAAGTGCACAGGAGTAGGGAAGAGTGCGCCTCTTCCAAAGTGACTGTACCTGTTCCAGGACGAGCTCTTTCTTTGGCGGGGCCGGGTCGGTAACAGCGAGGTGGGCCAGGAAGCGCTGAAGCTCGACCAGGTTCGGTAACTGGTCGATCAGCACGTCTGTCAGGAAAGCCCTGAGCTGTGAGCAACACAGCAGCAGTGCTCAGACATCAGAACCCAGAGACCACCAGAGTCAGGGGGAGGAAAAAAACAAACAAACACGTGCATGCAAGAGGATGCTCAAGGCTCTCTGTTTATATAATTACTGCCACAGGAAGAGGATGGGAAGCTTATAATAGGAGGAAACAGCAACCTTTGGAGACTGAACCTGAGCTCTGCGAGGGGAGGAGATCAGATAGGAGGCAACGGACAACAATCTGGAACATTGACACTTCCTAAATATCAGCTCGACATTTGCCATCTACAGGGGAAGTTCCAACATCCTGTCAAAACACACACAACACATAAAGGATCGGCCCACCGTGTACCTTTAGAAGCTGGTTCTTGTTGAAATTGTTGAAGTCGTATTTTATTTGGCACTCTTCCTTTAGTATCAAACGGTAAAGAGCCAGCCAGACCTGGCCGTCAAGTTTGGTCATCTTCAAACGGTCCTCCGCAGGAATCCTCTGCCATTTGCCATTAATGTACTTCTCTACTTCACCTACAGGGGGCAACAGAGAGCGTATGGTGCCATTCAATAAGCGTTCAAACTCCTTGAACTTGTCCACAATGTGATAAATCAATTAGTTCATAACCATGAAGTGGAGGAAAACAGGATAGATAGTTTTCAACTGTTTTTTACGAATAATAATCTGAAAAGCGTGAAATCTGGAAGAGAAATGTTCAGTCTATCATCCATCATGGTGTTTCACAGCCATGCCCTGCTGTGTGTTGGTCTATCACAGGAACAATAATACGACAATATGTGAAAAAGTTCAAAGGATGAGAATATTTTTGCAAAGCACAGCAGGTTGGAGTCTGCTTTGAGCGAAGGTTTGGTGTCTTTTTATTTGTTTACTCCAAGGAACCAATGATTGACTTGCTATTATAGATATAAAAAAAAGCTTAATGACTGGATTTGCGGTTGGAGAAAGTTTCTTAAAAGGTTGGATCTAACGGAGAAGATTGTGAGCTCTATAAACCTGTTTATGGGTCCTAAACGTTTAACGGGAGCACAAGGATTTTATAGCTTTCTAAAACCGTGTAGGTTTGATTCCAAAACACTTTGATGTTTTTTTTGCTCATCTGAAATGCAGATTGTGCGACATACCGTTTCTGCTCCGACTCCAAGGGCAGGACTCTATCAGCTGAACCAGCACGCAAGGCAAATTGTGCGTGCACAGCATGCGGTTGATGACGCTGATGCTGGGGGGGAAGAAGATGATACATTTGTTTCGTCTTCTGCATCCTGCTTGTCATCCTGTGAGATGCTGAACGTGTCCATTTTCATTTGGTACACGGACATAGTGGTCAAAATGTGACTTTACAGCGATTCCCACATCACGTACCTGTCAGCATGTTCTGCCATGTAGCCCAGCACGGATACGGCTTTCAGAGAGATTTCAAACTCCAGCGCAGCGCTCTGCGCCTGCAGCTCCTTGATTGAGAAATAAAATGATGTGACTCGTATCCTTGGGTCAAATGGCGGCACATGGAGCAGGGGAAGCACAAGAATGCTCAGAGAAGCATCTAATTTTACCTCTATAGAGGATATCTGGGTCTGTCCATCAAGAGCCACAGCGCGGTCCTTGGTTGCTTCACTGGCCAGCAGAGTGAGCTTACGATGGCAGTAATCCACCAGGTCAAGAAGGGAATCATCAGCCGCCTCACATGAATCCTGGTCAGCCAGACATGAAACACATGCACGGTGATTTCCAAAAAGTATCACAAAGAACCGGACCAAGGTGCTCAGGTCAGACCAAAATGGACATTTCTGGCCTACATGCAAAATAAGGTGCATGCGGCAAAAAACTACTAAGACTGCACATAATGACCTGCGTGACCTGCATTTTACTTTTTTATTAGTAAAAAAAAAAGAAAGAAAGAAAGATGAAAACCAAACAGAGATCCTTTTTCTTCCACTTTTTGTGTTGGTCTGTCATATAAAATCTCAACAAAAGAAATTTGTGGTTGTAAAGATCTTTTAAAAATGTACAATTCAGGGGTATGAATGCTTTTGTAAGGTGCTGCTTACATTAAGATGTAGTAAAGTTTTAAAAACAATGGAACCTCTTTACCTTGCTTGGTCAAACAAGCTAAAAGCCTTTAAAGTATGTTGCAGAGGACAAACTGTGAGAAATTAGAAATATTCTAAGACTTACGGACCTTATGAAACAATATTGTTTCAAGCAGGTTAATGATGGTAGCTTCGTGGTGGATCTAAGGAAGACCGAAAAAAGAAAATGAAGCAAACCAGCAGGACAGGTTGATCAGACATGCTGCACATCTCATCTCTCTCATCGTACCACCATGTAAAGATGAAAGGTGCTCTTAGGGTTGAAGTCCTGCAGCTGGCATAAGACGGGGAACACCTTCTGCTTCCACACCTCCACGAGGATCATCTCGTGGACCAGGACAGGTATCTGCAACGAGGAATTGATCAATAGCCTCGCAGTGGGTCGACGTTTCCGCGTCAGATCGTCGTTAGAGTCGGAGGTCACCTTTCCGAGGGACACCAGGAGCTCCTTGACGAACTCATCGTGCATGGCCGAAGCGCTCAGTATGGCCTGCATGTTTAGTTTCTCAATATGCTCATGCTGTTTGAACCACCTGTCACCACAGAAAGAAACAAAAAGAGGATATTACTATTACTTTTCACGATCAACTCTTCACGCCACATTTGTAAAATGTATTTTCAGCGTAACGTAATTTGAATGATTCCTGGGGAAAAAAAGTGCTCAGAGAGAAATAAAATACATAAAAGCCCATTGGTTGACTTATTGGACTAATAAGTGAGCTACAATAACTTTAAAGCTATAAAGCTGCTAATGTTAAATTGTGTCAGAAACCATTAAGTGAATATTTACTGTTACACCAGGTGAATAGGTGTTGTTTCTTACAGTTGAGTTTTTAGCAGCTTTTAACCTATTTTTACACACGCACACACACACACACACACACACACACATATATATATATGCTCAAAAAATAAAGGAACATTTAAAAAACACAATGTAATGTTTTTTAACAGTATATATATATATATATATATATATATATATATATATATATATATATATATATATATATATATATATATATATACTGTTAATTTCATATCAAAGCTACAGTATGAGGTTTTTTTTTCTTAGAAACTTTTTCATTTTATAACTACTAAATACACAGAGTTTAGCTTCCGTTAGCTCATGCTAATGTTAGCGTCTGATCGTACCTCGCAGAGCCCACGTTTTTGAGGGAGAAAGCTTCCAGACTTTGGATAAACCCCTCAGCCTCGACAGGCAGCACCACCGATGTATCCATCTCCACAGTCTTGATTATCCCAGATAATGTCGGATGATATTTATCGTTTACAGCCACTTCAGTGAACTTGATAGCGACCAGCAGCTGGAGAAGAGATACAAGCTGTTGCCAGGGTGACCGTAAACTAAAGTGCAGTTTGCAGTTGTGGCCACGAAGAGGCGCCAGATATCTATTTGTATATAAGAAAAAAAAACAATGGCCGCCGCGAGCACGGACCGCGTTCTCGTGAATTGAGAAACAGCCATTGGTTTGTCTCGAATGCTGACGATTTGATTGGCTCTTACGTTGTTAGGCAACGGCACCTTCAGTATTATTGTAGCCAATCACAGCATCGTCAATGAGCGAGGCGAAGTTCAAACCCGTGAGTTTACTTAGTTCGAGGGGGAAAAAAAATATTAATACAACCTAAATAAATAAATCTTATATTTATTACGAAGCACAGTATTGTGCAAAAGTTTTGAGTCACCCCAAATTTGTTTATTTTTAATTCCAAAGAGATCTTTGTAAGAGGACTTGGGGCTAATATCAATTAGCTTTTTTTCTGGTCAAATAAAGATTAGATAAAATGAATAAAAGCATAAATATCCTCTCGCTGTCTTAACACTCAACTGGAGGTTTTGTCTGCTAATTTATTTTGTTACTCCTCTCAGTTTCTCCCATTTATTTCATTCTATCTGTAAAATACTACAAAGGATTTTGCAGTGTTACAAACAAAACAATTTATATCAAGGTTTTTCCAGCAGCCAACAATAAAACAAATTCCTCTTTCTTTTCTTTATAAATAAGCTACACAATTGACGTCATGGTCAGCTAGATGAATTCAAACTAAAATTAATTATTAATGTAGCCAAAGAAAATCATTAAGGAAACCTGGATAACAAGATCAAGACCATTTCACAGGATGATTTGTAACTTGGATACAACATGTAAAAAAAAAAAAAAAATCCAATAATTCAGACAATCAATGACTGTAAACTTCTAAACACAAGAGTCTGGAGTACAAGATTTTTCAAAGAATCTGATCAAATTTACAGTTTACTGCCTGTTGAACAGAAACTTGTAAAAAATGTACGTAAAGTAGAAAGAAACATGTGCCCTGAAACTTTTAAATGTAACAATTTTTTACTATAAAGAGATACTTTGTGCCCACACTTGTTTGCCTGCAAGTTTCAGAAAAATAATTATGACACATTTTCACTTAAAAATTGGTATATGTGCAACAATAACTAATGCCAAGACCTAGATAAATGTAAGCACATCCTGCTCAGCATTTCCAAAGTCTGCAGGTCATTTACAAAATGCTCCGTGTTGCTGCAAAGGTTAATGTTTTCTAGTATTTACAGTAAATACAGACTTCCGTTGTCACTATGTAGGCACGATATGTAACAGCAATGATCATATTTTGGTTTATTCACACAATAACAGTAAAAAAACACACACACACAGTAAGACTGAGTATGAAACAGTTTAAACTCAATTTTAATGTACATTCTAGTTATTAACCAGACAGTAATGCTCTGTTTACAAAACAAGAAAAAGAAAAACAATAATAATCCAGATCCAAACTGAGGTTAGTCACAGTGGAATAAATAACACACAAAACCATTTAAGCGATGAAAATCACAAAACAATTCGATGTTTACGACGTTTCTCGCTCTTGGCAGCTTTGGTTGAGGCTTCCTGGTCGATGGCTTTAAAAAAACATCACTTCCAGCAGATGACAATATTAGGGTCGTTTTCCAGTCGTTCATCCAGCTCCTGGTAACTTATCCCTGTAAAACAGGAATATGTAAGACAAACTTGTTTTACACCAGCAGACACACGAGGTTCCCCTTTTGCTTTTGACACTGGAGTGATTAGCTGTTTAACGTCACATTTATTAACAGTTGATTAAAAAAAAAACACAAACTCTAATTCAAATCAGCTTAGAATTGAAGGACGTACCCATTATATCAATTACCTAAAAGAACAGCAGTTCTCTAGATCACCTCAGAATATCTTTGTCAGACTTTTAGGTCTTACGTCACGCAAGTAGCGTCTCGAGTTGTTCAAAATGTTCTTACGACTGCAGCTGTTTTTGTGCCGTAAAAAGCTTATTTGTTTGCCTGTCAAAAAATGTCAGACTCATAAATGAGTTATTTAATTTTTTCCAATTCTGAAACTCAGTATTAAGAGTAATCGATAGGTAGTTGTAACTTTAAACATTGGTTAATGTTTTTTTTTTTTTTACCTGGACTAGTCATTTTTGGATCTTTGAACGTGGAACAGCTCTGGTCATGATATAGTAATATGTCTAGGGTGACAGGTTGCTGGCATTTTTGTTCTCTCTCAAACTAAAGAGAGCAATAAAGAAATATAATGACTCCCTAACATAAAATGCAGTGCTGTAAAAAAAGTATTTCCCTGCTTCACAGAATTATTCTGTTTTTGATTTATTTTTTTTGGTCACACTAAATGTTTCAAATCTTCAACCAAATTTTGTCATTCAGCAAACATAAACTGAGTAAATACAATATGCAGCTTTCAAATAATGAAATAAGAGGCAAAAAGTTACATAAATCAACCAGGAAATACATAAAATAGTGTAAGTGACCCCTAAACATGATAACTTATGGCAGAGAATGCGATAACTGATGAGGAGTTTTTTTATATAGCATGAACAATTTGTATTATGTCATCTGCAACATTTTTATCAAATTTAAGTCCAGACTTTGACTACAACACTTCAAAACTTTATTTTAGTTTTATCTATTTATTTTTTTGTCATTTGGAGTTTGGCTTGCGAGTGTGCTTTGGATTGTTGTCCAGCTGTAAAACCCAATTGGGTCATGCTCTATTTAGATTTCGCTGCTTTAGAACCAAATACATGGTTTCTATCAATGACAGCAAGTTGTAGGTATGATATTATCTTTTCAAATGTGTCAGTTTTACTCTAGATGCAATGGATGCAAACCTTCCAAAACTGTTCCACTTTCGTCTTTGTAACTCCACACAATATTTTACCAGAGGTATTGGCCCTCATAATGTTTCAACCCTTGGTACTCTCCCACTGATAGCTTTTTGTCCAGTTTCTTTGCTATTGTTGAATCAGGAATACTGATCTGAACAGATGTAAGAGAGGTCTTCAGTGCTTTAGATTTTGTTATTTTTTTAATAGTTCTGTAGAAAACTCCTCAATGCACTCTTAGACACATTTTGGTTGGCCAACCACTTCTGGGAAGAACAACACTGTTCTTTGTTGTCTCAATTTATAGATAACGGCTCTTACTGGAGTCCCAAAGCGTGGTAAACCTTTTTGGACTGATAGATTTCAAATACTTTGTTTGTCCCAAACTAAACACATTTAATTGGTTAATATTGAATTCATTATAAAAAAATAAAAAAAACGGGACATACATTTTTACATACAGCTAGTTTGATTTGAATAGCTGTTTTCCCTTAATAAATCTAATCATAATTTTAAATCATATTTTAGCATTTATTTGCATTATATTTGTTGATTATTCAAATGTTCTTTGTTAATCTGAAATATTTAAGTTTAAGTGAAAAACAAAAGCAGAAAGAAACTATCATAGCTCTCATTACACCGGGCTCGCACTCTGTTTGAGGATGGATCTCATCCCCTCTCATATTGACACTTTCTTTAGTGGTGGTTCTGACGCTGAACGCTGACAGGTTCAGGTGGTTAGAGAATTTTTTTTAATACATCTTCACATTTTAATCCTCCCGTTAGAGTAAAGTTAAAAATTAGATCTGAGAATAAGGCGGTGAAGCCCCTTTCTTTAGGGTCTTGACAGCCAAACAGGCTTTTAATTACTGTTATATCTCTAATTAGCTTAGATTATATTTTTCCAATGCTCTTTCCTCAGTCTAAAAACTCTGATGTTCAAAGATTAATATTTTGCAGTGCAGTGTTTCTGTAATCTGTGCTCTAAGTAGTAGCTCAACCTGTGCAAGATTTTTTTATTTAAACAAAGTGTGTTGGTGTTCCTTATGACTGACAAAGCACCAAAAAAGAGCATCAGTATGAGGATAAGTTACGTGCTACAATCTAAAATGGATGACTGTACAATATAAAAAAAAAATGCTTTTGAACTTGCCTGTTTTGCAGCAGATCTCATCGTAACTATGGCAACCAGTGTAGAGGCGAGGCGGTCTGCTTTTCTCATCCCGGACCACCTTCACAGGATACTTCTGCAGCCGTCGAATGAGAGACTTCATCAGCCCGAACTGGATTAGTCTCCTGAGAACACCCCCCGCCAACAGAAAAACACACAAAAAAAAAAAAAAAAAACACACAGATAATCTGTTGTTAAACAAGACTCGCTCTGACCTTACATTTCCAGAGCAGTAATGTGATTTCAGGAACTCGTACAGTGAGCTACGCTGACCTTTCATCAACCCTTTGAAGTTGCTGCGAGTAGCGCGAACAAAGGTCACGCACTGTAGTTCCAGGACTGAGACCGCAGTAGAGCTGGAAAACATCCCTGAGGCTGGCACGTTTCTGACCTGAACGCGACACAAGAACAAGCCGTCATTAACATCTGCAAATCAATCAAAATGCCATTATCGAGCAGCTCTTTTTCCTCACCCTGTTTGGAGACATAGCTGAGGCATTCGTCCTGAATGCACTTGTCATCAATGAGGCTCTGAACCTTCGGGGTTGTGCAGTAGACGTTGGAGTACTGAAGGAAGTGACATAATCATTTCAATCAATCAACCTAAAAAACAGTCAATAAAGTCTGGATGTAGATCACAGGGTTCTTACAAAGATGCTATTTGAAAAATGTTAAACTTTTCCAGACTCAGATTTTCAGATCATTAAAAACATTTACCTCCGTTTTTATTATTTAGCTATCCCAACGCCAAAAAAAGCTTTTCACAATTTAGCCAAGAAAAAAAAAACAGAAAAAAAAATATATAAGGTCCAACATAACCTTAAAATAGATAAAACAATACCAACAACAATGATTTAAGGTCTCATACTCTACTCAAGTTAAGTCAAAAGGCAACAAAAACAATTGAGTTTGAAATAAATCTATGATCTGAGCGGTGCAGATTTATAGCTATTCCTCATTTTCTTTATCTCAGAACATCAAGGAGGACCAAGCTGGTTGACCAGAGAGCTCTACGAGGTATATGGATGGTGAAGGGGGCATATAAATAAGATGGGACAATTTAAAATGTCAAAAGTGAGCAATGAAATTGTAAAACCGACTTAAAAACAAAGAGGTTTAAGAACCAGAGGTGTATATGTTGATGTTTTTTGGTACTAGTTAAAAGAGAAGTATTCTGGATAGTCAAATGTGGCAGGGAAGCTTGATTTAATAATCCAGATGAGAGGTGATAAAAGGATTTATAACCTTTAGTAGCAACTCTTACTTTGAAAATGACAGATTTTATGAAAGTGTTAATCTACAAATAGAGTTTAAGAGAGCTGCACAGTATTATGGCCCATATTCGCTGCAAAGTGACATTTCAGGAGCTAAATGTGGATGAATAGCTGCCTAAATGAACAGAAGGGACTCTCGCCTGTGAGCTACAATCAAACCAGGTCAGATCAGCAGCTTCCATATCAACGTGTTACAAACATGATAACAGAAAACCACGAGTCACCACATCAAAGGATCCCGTTAAGTCTAGAAGCACTAAAACAACAGAGCCAACTGCTCCAACAGAGGAGGACGCAGCTTCAAAAGTGAATAAAAGCATCACTTTCCAATAATCTCTGTGGCCTTAATCACAGGGTTGGAGTCTTTAACGATTAAATGGTTGTTTTACGGTGTGGTGCAGAGGTTTCCAAATGACAGGGTTATCTGGATGAAGACCTGAACAAGCCTCGGTTCAGATCCAGATTATTGGTTAGATTTCTGATCACTAATCATGTGAGAGGCCTTGGGTTTGAAAGGATGTTGTGAAGAAAGTAACGTTTTCAAATCATATATGGAGGTAATGTGTGTGACACTTAATGAAGCTTTTAAAATGCCTTAGAGAAAGTAAGAGTCTGGAAAGATGTGTTGTTTCCTCACGTATCCAAACCTGAATAATGCTAAAACCCAATCAAAACGACATAATTTTACATCCTTTAAAAAACAGAAAAGCAGGAATTCTATTAATAGAGCTACTAATATTATTCTATACATTTAACATTTCATGGTTAAACCTTTGGGTTAATTTCATGACACTGAATGTGCAAACAATGGTAAACATTAAACATCACGTTGTAAAATTAGTCCAGTACCTGGAATATCGACACCAAAGTCACAACACCATAATACCTGGAAGAATAAGGTACATACAATATATATATCAGCTTTGATCGCTTGCTCTAGAAGTCGTGGGAACATTAAACGGCAACACACACAAATTCAATCACAAATAGCTTCAAAATTTCAACCCAATAAATTGCACCAAAACCGCGTTTTTACAGTCAACACGAACTGCGACAGTTAAGCTGAAGCAGTCATGAAGGTGGAAACTGGGCACAGCGGTGCTGTGTTACAGCGATGTACTCACAGCAGATTCTGCACAGCGATACGAACAAGATTCAGCTCCACGTCGGCTTCGGCAGATATCTTCTGGATGTGCCTGAATCCATCGATGTAAGGCAATATCTGAATAGCACATCATAACAGGAAAATTAACGCCTTTATCTGGATCTCTACGGCCTTGTTTCTTTGAAGAACGCAATCCTTATTAGTATTAGCGTGAGAACATGCTATTTTATTACTGTACCAGCACTACTATATCAATAAAGAAATGTTCTTCCGATAAGAGAAGCTCGGTCCCGTGCACGGCACTGGAAAAAGGCGATGTGTCCACAATGCCTTTTTTCCACCGTGATAGCAAACGTTACACGCTAATCTTTTTACCTCTGCTTCTTGGAAACCGAGGATAAGTCTTATCATAACATCTGTTGATATTAGCAAGCACACAGTGCTCATCCTGCCTGTTGAGTGGTGAGGTCCCACTGGGATTTGATAAACAGCTCTTTCCATTCGGTGAAGACAGGCACGTCGTATTCCTGGACGGTGGGGGGGTCCTTTCGCTGCTGGATGAGCTTTAGCTGGATGGTGTTGGAGTCGTCTGGAGAACGAAAACGGGCACAGATAAATGGACACGTTAATTATGTAAAGACTTAAGATTTTATCACCGTAACGATAAGGATAGACACCCATTCCTACTTTGACAGTCAGAATATCAGAGAGTGCAGTGTTTTAGAGAATGTTTTCACATTTAAACCCCAAATTGCAAACACCTGTGAGTATTTCTCTGACCTTTAATGGAAAAAATATCAAGTAAGAAAGTCACTGTGGACAAGGCGGCATAAGAGGTCCAGTTTAAAGTTAGCCTCAAACCATGACTTAGACTTAGACAACTTTATTTGTCATTTTGTATGCACAGAGTGCGTACAGAACAAAAATTTGTTGCATACAGCTTGTAAATTGCAGTAAAAAAACAAATTACAGTATAAGGTGCAGCAGGGATTTAAAAGTAACAATTTAAATGTAGACAATGCAGGAGAAGTCACAGTGTACAGGTGAGTATTTTTAAAAACCATTTGTATGTACAGAATTTGATTGTGCAAAGGGCGTTTGTGCAAGAATGCATTTAAAAACTAAGAGTTCGGCAGTATTTGTAATGCTAGATGGAGATGCAATGATGCAAAAAGTGCAAATATGCGAATGTTGTGCAGAGTTTATGGGTTATAGGGTTTCTTGTGTCCCATGTGGGGGACACAAGAAACACGGGTGGATGACGCTTTGGTTAGACGAGCTTTTCATGCAACTTTTCGGCCTACATGCAAAAACGGCAGAATCGTGCATTTCTTCAGCAGGGAGAGGAACGCTGGTTAAAAGTTGTGCTGTATGTATGACTGCTTCGATATATATCTGTATAATGAGAAAACCCGATAGGTACAAAGAACAGTGTGGCCAAAAGTGCGGCTCCAAATTACTGCAGGTTTAATTACTGTTTGTTTGTAATAATGAATACAGAGCAATCCTTTCAAGAGCACCTGATGGGGGATTGCCAAACCCTTGAACATTTGGCAGATAAAGTAAAATAAACATACAGCCAGTGCTTCAATGAAATGGTTTAGATCAAAGCATATCGATGCCTTTGAACAGCCCAGTCAAAGTCCAGACCTAAATCCAGTTGATAACAAGTGGCGAAAATTGGAAATTTATGTTTGCAGAAGCTCTCCATTCAATCTTTTGTTTGGTAAAAGTAAAAGCCTCCAGATGTATGAACCTGGTAGACACCCAGAAATGGCTACGAAAGGTTGCCATTACAAAGTATTCACTCAGGAGGGCTTTATCCCCCAGTTTTTCACAAATTAATTTCTAAACCAAAGGATTGTTTGAGTTACCACTTTCCATCCTGCATCCTAAATACACAAAGAAGCGTTACCATAGGTCCTTCCACGCAGCAGCCAGAAGACTCTATTCCTATCACTACTCCCAACAAGTCCAGTAACACTCCTGCTATCATTTACAGTTTTCCATATTCTTATAAATAAATATACTATATTTTTTTTATTATAACTGAGAACGGTTAACTCAGAATTTGCACAGGCATTTTTTAATTATCTTACTCAGTTGCACATTTCTCAGAATCTGCATGACCTCTTTTTCAGAACAATATAGTTTTTTGTACATGGGACCTTACAGTAGAGTCTAACATATTTTCATTATTATTACTTATCTTTATGTGTTTCTCTGTGTTCTCATTTTCCTATCACTTTGCTGCTGTAAAAAATTAAATTTCCCCCCTGGAGGGACAAATAAGGGATGCTTTCTGTTTGATTTTATTCTACAAATATGCACTGCTTTGTGTTGGTCTGTAAAATCCAAATAAAACACATTGTAGTCTGTGGTTGCAATGTGGTAAAGTGTGAAAAATGTTTAAGGGATATAAACGCTGCTATATACTTAGCAAAAAATAATGACTCAATATATATTAAAAAAGTGAAACCACACAGCAAATTACATATGCGCTACTAAAAAAGTTTTAGTAGCTGGAAACTGACAGGCAGCGCTAGATTATAATCATTACAAAGACTTTATAAGCGGGTTATAAAACCCAAACACCAGGCTATCATTACCTGGAGCAGTTGTAGGGGGAAAAGGACACACCCATTTACAGTTATATGGTTTATTGTATCAGCACATAATAAAGATTATTATCCCTTATCAAGTTCTAAAACAAGCCAACTACATAACACTCTACAATTGCTTGTTAAGCAAAACCCCTATTAGCTTATGTCTAATTGCACACAATTAAAGCATGACTATGTGGCAATTAACAATTGTGTTTTAGTTAATTAAATTTGGACCATGTAAGGCATTTCCACCCTGCTCCTTCCTGTCGGATGCAATAGAGAGTAATTTAAAACACAATTTGGGTTCTAAATATTTCTTTTGTTTTTCCTTCTTTTAAAAAATACTTTTATTTATTTATTCTTTTATATATTTCTACCTTTGTTCTAGGTCTTTATAAGCTTTTATTTCAGTTGTATTTATAGGTTGATGGTGATATGAATGACATATCTTACCTCCAGTTTGGGAAAATGGTACCAAAGATATATTCTAGAGACGTTCATTAAGAAAATAAACTGAATGCTGGTTAGAAATCCTCCAGCAGGAACAAGCGCTAGAATGAGCCGTTCTGTTGGAGGATGCTTAAGGATTTCCTTCTGCTGAGATCTCTCCCATACAGATTTTTTTTTCACAGTGAAGCAGCAGCAAAGCTATTTCTAATGGCAATGTCTGCACATTTTGGTGAAAAAAAAAGCAAAAACACATAATATTACCTATGGGTAATGTGCAGGCTCCTGTCGCGTTGAGATCCTCTAACAACGTTGACATTATGGGTAAAAGTTTCTGCTTGCTCTCCTCCTTTGATATAAAGCCACTCTCCAGCTGCAACACAGCAGGGGAGGAAAACATTTCCCTTTATAAAGAGTAAAAGATGAGTACAGCTGTAACAGTATGATAACAGTCATTTATTGCTCCTTACCTCCAGAGTCGTGAGGTACCCGGCCAGCTTCTTGACGATTGGCTCAAGCGCACACGTGTTGGTCTGAGCATCGCAGACGAGGCCGAGATTGAAGAGGAGGGCATTTCGGCTGTACTTTTTATGCTCGATGCACACGGGACAGCCAATCAACTTCTTCTCCATAGCTGTCCTATAAAAGATAAATGTTTAAAAATCAATCATTACATGTAAAGACTAAAACAAAAAGGACTTTAGGCAGAGGGACAGTGCTGGACGACCTACACAGTTATTAATTTGTTCTGTAGCTCTGGCTTGGTGATGATATAAACCTGGACTGTGTCAAAAAGCTCCCGAGAAATGTACTCCTCTGGGACCTGTCAGGAGAGGACAGAGGAATCAATGCACACCACAATATTCTGGGATCAACTAAAACAAATCCGCAAACACGGAAGCTCACAACAGCGGGGGACAACATTCGCACCCATGTATGGAAACATTACTGCCTTTGATCCTGACTCCAACTTTTACGCATACTACCCACTGATGTATTTTTGTACAAATGTACACCGAGCAGGACTTTAAAAAGCGGATTCTGCTTCGAGTGCCTTTAGGTCAATGACATCACAAGAATCGAGCTGATTAGCCGGCATCTCTGCAACTCTGGAAGAAAAGAGACTTTTGACTCTCTTCTGTATATAGTCGGACAAATCTTTATAGTCAACTCACACACACACACAACTCGAGCTTTTTGCTGGAACCCTACAGAATATACGCAAACACCCATTAAGGAGGTGATTTGAGGAAAAGCATGCATTTAAAGGATGTACAAAAAATATATAAGTTACTTTTATTTCGATCCATAAATAGTTGAACATTTCAACAAAACAAAGAGAGAGAAAAAAAACCCGTACGCAACAACATAAGATATCCCACAAAATATTCTGTAACGCAAAACAAAGGGCGTTAGAAAAGGGAACAGGAAGAAGCAAAGGCTTATCCCTTAATTTACACACACGTCATAAATCAAAATACTGATTTAACATATACATAATCATATACATATATACATACATTATGTATATGATAATTGATTATGTACATAATCCCGATTGATTATGTACATAATCAATTAACATTGATTACGCAGCCCCTTTCACAGCTTTTGTGATGTCACTAGAGGCTTGTGCATGTGGAAGCTTGTTTGTTTATTAGCAGCACAGCAAATGGAAAAGCTGTAGTCGAGAGCTACTACCCTTCAACCTTTACATGCACCCTGATTCAAATAGCTGAATCCCCGCATCCGCAGGTCATCCAGCTCTGCAGAGGCCTGTAACAAGTCGTTCATTTAACTCAGGCGTATTGGAGATCTTAAACATCTAAAAGGTTGCAGCACAGTAGCTCTGCAGGACTTGGACTTGAGGCATCCCTGGGCAAGTAGCTTTAACAGCCATGCTCGCTTACCTGATATGTGATCTTTGGGCCCAGAGTGGGGTGAAACTCACTGAAGAATATGCACTCTATTCGAGAGGCCATGCTCCATATGGACGTTTCACCTAAACCGTTCAGTTAAATCAAAGATGACTGGATCCTCCTGCTGCGTGTTGTGCTAGCTTGTGGCTGTAGCCTTAAAAACAAGCAGGTGGGTTTGTCTACAAAAAGCTCGAGTGTCGTACGACATTCGCACAACAGTGATATGGGGGTTGTTTTAGAGAGAAAGTGTCGTTCGCTCCGGTGTCCAACCATTCACAAACGCTTCACGGTTTGAAGCACACCGTTCTAACTGACACATCCGCGGTACAACAACATTGGTACGTTCAGGGACTCCACGGAATTGACCCTTATACACACTCTAGCCAAGAAAACGAAAGCACGTGAAGACTAAAAACCTGTTAAAATAAAACCATATTATGGGTTGATTTTTACTATTATATTATATATTAGTATAATTATAGTAACTTTTAAAGGTTTTAAATATTTCTGGTCCCGATCTATCCTCCAGAACGAAAGAAATGCTCCCTATAAAATATGAAAAATTTAATTACCAGATTAATTTTTTCATTAAATTTAAACCGAACAGCTGTGACAGAAGATTGTGAGTTCACGTAGTTTTTAAGATTCCTCTGCTATTTGACACCTATATATAAGAAAACAACTCAATGAAGTTCGAATTTACCACAAACTTTAAAGGAGGCACTACTCCCAGGAGTCAGAGCGCTGCGTAGGGTACGTCATGCGTAGAAACGTGTTGCGTCATAGGAACGCAAACGACGTTCTACGCCATACGTCGGAAGCAAAACAAACGTGCTGTCAGGTTTAGTTGATTTTTGCATGTTTTATGTTGCTAAGTGAGTTTTAAAATGTTGCTTTTAGAACTAAAATTGGCTGAATTACTGTCGCTTTAAGGGAGGAAGCTAGAACACATTGAATCGAAGTGATTGTAGATAGCAAAGAGCTAGAAACTGTATTTACTTAACCATGTGGTGGAGAAGGACCCTTAGCAGAAGCTGTAGGTGCTGTTTAGGATGCGGGCGCAGTGGGGCAAAGGTAATTATGCGTTGTTTGGTGTATAAACTCTTCATTAGAACTTGCTGAGAACACAGTGGAAGACCAATGAACAGCAGGGTGAAGACTGTTGACAGTGCACGGGAATGAGTCTAAAATAAGAGCCACAACAAATCAGTACTTTTTATAGTTTCTGCAGCTAAGCAACGCGGGCAGAAAGTTGTATAAATAAAGATCATGCTATTATTAACCATTGTTCACATGCAGCTGGCGCCTTTTTGAGTTCAAAAGACCGTGTTTGTGCAGAAAATCCTAAGAACAAAAACTCAATAGCAGTAAGTGATAATTACATAATGATGTTAGGAACTAATGTGTTTGGACATATGGATATTTTATATCAGTTTTAACAATTCTAAAGAACTCAACGAATATAAATTATGAAGAAAAGTGCTAAAGAAAAGACTTTAAAAATGTCTGGAAAATGCAATAAAAATGAAATTTCTGGCGCCGAATAAATAAGGAGACGCCTACATTTAATCCTGCTTTCAGTGGCTTAAATCACACATTTAAAGTCAAGTAATGAAAAAAATAATTGCTCTGCATTTTGAAGGAGGTTTGCCCTGTTTAAACATCAGGTATTTAGTGTGGCGTTGCAGTAAAAGTGGATGCGATGGCAAGATTGCTTCGGATGAAAAAAAAAAAACACATTTTATCCAAAAAGATATATTTTCAACAATGCAACTAAATTCTGTGTGCTGTATTCATTAATCTAAATTGAAGAATGTTTTAATACATCATTTGCCACATTTCCAGTTATAAAATATAAGCCTTGATAGATGACATAGGACAACTCTTCTGGTAATAAAACAATGCATCTTAACATCACCCTAAACATAAAAACCCTTCTCTCAAACACATTTATGGCAACATCATGTTTTGGGGATGTTTTTCTTTGCCAAGTTGGGATGTTGATAGGGAAATGGATGGAGCCAAGTGCAGGTGAACCCTGGAAAAATGTTTTGAGACTGGGGTGGAGGGTCACCTTTTAGGGGGATAGCAATCCTTAACATACGCCCAGATCAAAGCATATTCATTGTGTTGGAATGGACCAGTCAAAGTACCAACTTAAATTATACAACAAAATAAATAAATAAATAAAAATAGATAAATAAAACTAAGCATAATTTCCTTCCACTTTAGAATCATAGCCTAATTTTGGTTTGTCTACTACATACAGTCCCAGTAACATACATTGAAGTTCAATGTTGCATCATTAAAAGTCTGCAGAAATACTCAAACGACTCTGCAGTCGCCGGGTGTGTCGGAGACGGAAAAGAAGCTGAAGTCAGGGAGTTGGTGGAGGTGATTGTAGATTTCAGGAGAGAACAGAAACATGTAAAACACTGTTTCCATCTTTGGAGAATTGGTGGAGTTGTTGAAGGGGTACAAATACATTAGTGTTGACCTGAACAGCAGACAGGACCGGAGGCACAACTCTGAAGCCCTCTGCAAGGAGGGACAGAACAGACTGTACTTATTGAGGAAGCTCCGGTCCTTCCGTGTTTGCAGCATGATGCTGCAGATCTTCTCTATCTTCTGTTGTGGGAAGTTCAATCTCTTCTACCATCATCTCTTGGGTCAGCATCAGTCAGTGACTTAAGAATGCTCAACAAGATGATAGAAATTGAATAGAATCAAGAGCCCAAAATAAATAAATAAATGTTTTCAGCTTCATCCAAAGTAAAAAACAACAGGTTTTCTACCCAAATCATAGTAAGTTTATGGAAGTGATACTTTTTCCTGTTTGCATTCGTAAGTGGACCATCTTGTTAAGTGTTGGAGAGTCATAAATAAAGCAAATTCTATTAAGCAAGAGAAAATGTGGTTACACTGAATGAAAGAGTACACACATTTTTGACACGTTTTGACATTGTGGTAGATGTGCGTGCATTGACTAACACAGCTTTTTAAGGGGATTTGGAGCCTCCGCACCAGGCGCGTATGCAGCGCTCCGGCCTTACCTGCTGGCCGGATCACAGCACTTCAGGCTCTGGATGTTTGGAAGAGGCACTTTGAGGAGAAAGGTGTGACGGAGCCTGAACACTCAAGCCAGTACATCATCGCTCATCTGCTTGGAGCTAAAACAGTGAGTCACCCACAGCAGAACTCGTTCCAACGTTTCTTATTTAATCTTTTCAACAGCTGCTTTCAAACTGATGGTGTTTCCTGATCTCCAACCAGATAGAAAGCGTCGAGCAGCAGAGGTTAACACAGTTTCTTAGCAAAGAGAAAACGGAACAGGTTTGGCAGCTCTGCACCAGACGTCTGTCTAGGTGAGCGTCCTTTCAGGGTCCTGAAATCACATTTCGATAGTTGTTCGTAGTAACCATTATACACTGATGTGCAGAATGCCGGTGCAGTACGTCATCGAGGAGTGGGACTTCAGAGACCTGACGCTAAAGCTGAGGCCTCCAGTCTTCATACCCAGGCCGGAAACCGAGGTCACAAATCACTGCACAGAATAATACTTTGGTCCATTTAGTAACAGTCGAACTTTATTTGTAGAACCCTTCTCATACGGCCAAGTGTAGCACAAACTGCTTTCATCTTTATATGCTACAGTTTGGGGGAGGGGGGGCATCAGGAGACGTGGCGAGACAGGAGACAGCTCTCCGCTACAGTGTGTCCTGATGACCCCACACTCCCCGATGAGCTTGTTAACCGGCAGAGACTTTCTGTCTGCTCAGTTAGGACAGAACTGAAGTTTTAGCTTTAGGTAGAAAGATTCAGAGAGAAAAACTCACTGTGCAACTTCAAAATACTGGCAATGAATCCTTCAGAGTGAGTCAGAAACCTCGTTTTTGATTTCACACACCACATTAGTAATGTTAAAAAAAAAAAGATGCCTTTTAGCATCTACGGAACATTGCCAGAGGGTTATGGTCTCTCTTCTAGGTCAGTACAAAAGCTTTAGGTCTTAACTTGTAAAATAGATTCTGGTCCATAAATACATATATATTAAGTCAACTTTATGTTATCTGCTTTTCCTTCGGTGCAGGAGTTGGTTGAACTGGTGCTCACAGATCTGCAGAGACATCCTGGAGCCGCAGAGACGCGGCGGCAAACATGCTTGGAAGTCGGTTGTGGTTCTGGTGCCGTTTCTCTCAGTCTGCTGAAGAGTCTGCCTCAGGTGAGCTTCGTGGTTGTAGTAAGAAATGACTTTTGAGCCTCACCTAGCAGCGGCCATCATGCGTCATATTGCGTGTAATTCCTGAAGGCTCTTGGCTGCACATTTAGGAATTACATAATCAGTTTGCTCAGGGCCTGTTTTTAAATACAGGAACAAGCGGCGGATGAATCACAAGGACGTTCAGTTTTACAAGAGAGGGGCTTTTCGACTTTTGGGTTTTCAAATCCGCCGTTTCTTCGGCGCAGGGCTACATGGCTTAGATAAAGCAATTCAAAGGCCTGAGATCGAAGAAATATTTCTAGAGAAAGCTATGTGAAAGAAACTTTCAGGAATTTGTTTTGTCTCTTCGCTGCAACTTTATAGCCTAGTTGGCACGCGTGGTTGGAAACTGATTCCTTGAAACCTCCCCTGGCATATTAAATGCCCTGTCTGTAAACTGAGACTTGTAATTAAATATTCACATGTGAGCGCAGGGTTAAAAAGTGCAACATTTAGTGGTGTTTTTCCAGGAGGCTTTCCCGTGGGGAGAAAGATTCTTGATCATTAAAGATTGCTGTGTTTACCTGCATTCAGAACAACTCTGTTTATCTGCAGGAACAAAAGACAGATGTATTAAATAATTAAAAATTACTAACCATGAACTGAAAGTGAGAAAGGAAATGCATTGCTGTAACAATAAAGTATGTTCTGTTAAAATTAATAAGCTGAAAGGCGTGTAGCTGATTTAGACAGTGTGGTTAATACCTACTGCATACTTTAAACCGCTAAGAAATTAGAGGAGTCCTACCTAATTTGGGAACATCAGTTTATCATTGTATTAAATAAACCTTAAAAACTGGAACAGCATATTATTTATCCAAAAGGAGTACACCAGTAATCCTGGACTTGTTTTTTAGTACCATGCAGTCGTTGCTCTGTTTAGCTGCGTTTTCCTTTACTCTCAATAGCGTACGTGCTAATATGTGCTGCTTACGTTTATAGCAGACTTCCAGGAAACTGCAAAAAAAAATAAAAAAAAAACTTAGATGATTTCTTCTTAGTCAAGAAAATATATTTAATTACTGTATGAAAAGCCTTACATCAACTACAATGTACATTTGACTTATTAATGAACCAAGAAGGAACAATTTAACGTCTTTATTTTAGTATAGTTGACTAACGCAGACTCAGCTTTTCTGAGCCATGTATTATTTTAGCTCTTTTTGTAGATAAAATTGTTTCTGTCAAAATTAGTTGTTATAAAACAACTGATCCCATTTGTGCACCGTATGTAAAAGCATAAAATCTAGCTTATTTATACAGTAATGCTTACTTATAGGTTAATACCTGCTGCTTTTTTTAAAAGCAAATTTCCATGAAAATGGTGTGTGTGTGTGTGGGGGGGGGGAGCACACCACAAATTTAGCCAAATCCTACTTAATCCAGAAAAAAACAGTTTATAATTGTTGTTTTTGGTATCCTAGCCAGACTAACACAGAGCCACAGCTCCGTATGTCATTAGCTCTTAGTAGGAACGACTTCATTGGATTCTTAATATATAATTGTTTATGCAGGACATTGTTATACAATATTATATCTACACTAGTTGTAAAATCAGAATAACCCATCTGATACAGATCTGTTGATAGTTAACAAACATATTGCTGCTGCAGTTAACTCATTTATCGTCTGCAGATTCCTTGAATGTTGCTGATTCATGCGGGGTTGCCGCTGTACGCCTCTTGCATACTTTAAAGTAAACCTCCAGGAAACTGTAAAAGATATGGGTCCCTAGAATGGAGATGATCTCTTTATAATCTGGAAAAACAGCTTCTGCTCTGGGAACACCCTTCACAGTGTTTACTTATCATTAATAGGGGACAAAAGAGTAATCCCATGTGTCTAACACCCAGGCATAGCTCTGTTGAGCCTTTAGCTCTCTGTAGTTTTGACTAGATGGGATTTTTTTTTTTAGCATTGTCTTTCATATTTCTATGAGGAATTTGATAAACAGTTATTGATTTGTAGGATTGATTTTTGAGCCTATTTTATCATCTTTCTAAGCGTATACTAGAAGGCTGTTACTGTAATGCGAGTTTGTCGGTCCCGAGACTCTCGAAGGACAGGTTAAGGTGCCGTGTTTTTCCTCCCCACATTCCACCTCCTTGTTAAAACCTGTCGGATCGGTTGGGTGTGTGTCTTTGTGTTGTGTAGGTAGAGGCTCATGTTGGCTTTTGCCTGGAGCGGTGAATGCACACGCCGCATACGTTCAGTTCTCCCCTGCTGCGAATGAACTTTCCCCTGTAATGCTATTCCCAAACCAACGAGGCCTTTATCGTGGAGTTTGTTATTTTCTTCTAAGCATTTGCGAATTAATAGGCGCTCAAATGATGGCTGTGTTTTGACGTCTAATATGTTAGATGAAGGGAGAAATAAAAATAAATGTTGATAGAATTAAAGAAGTCTGAGGCTCATAAAATATGAGGGAAATTACACTTTCTTTTCTATCTTTTGTTTAAATATTTAGTTTAAAAAAAAAAAAAAAAGGAAATAGTTTCATGCTGAGCAGTGGAGAGAATCACGTGTATGAGAAATCTGTCCTGGGAACGGGATGTTTTTTACTCCCCGTGTTTGTTTCTCCTTCACTAGCTCGAAGCCTTTGCCTTGGACCGGAGCCAGGATGCGGTGGATTTAAGCCGAGAGAATGCGTTGAGGTAATTGCGCCACAGCACACAAAAAAAACAAGCTGTGACTTTCCAAGAGGTTTGATTTTACTCTTTCCATGTTTTTTTTTTTGTTTTTTTTTTCAATGTTGTTGTAAGCATCATTGACTCAGAGTACTTTCCTATATAGGTTGGGCCTCCAGGACAGACTAAAGGTTTATCATATGGATGTAATAAAAGGTAAAAAAATAAATAAATAAAAAAGACAGACACTGAGAAAATGCTGTGCTTTTCTCTAAATAACCTGATTCATAAGATTCCTCTTTTTGTTTTTTTCAAGATACAGAAAGGATGTTGGGTCTGTTTAGCTCCATTTCAGCTTTGGTCAGTAACCCTCCATACCTGTTTTCAGAGGATATGGCAACGCTGGAGCCTGAAATTCTCAGGTGAGGTAAAAATGGCAACAAATCTTTACAAGGGAGAGTCTGAAAATGTTTAATAGCTGCTTATTAAGGCTGCTCGTGGCTTGATTCTACATTTATAAAGGCTTGATTGTATCCAACTAGACTTTTATTAGAGCAGAGGTAATTTCTTTGTGGTAATTCATTTAGATATACAAGAATCAAACAAAAAAATCAGTTCAGTTCCAGATTTCTGGTTAACATTTGTCAATAAAGACCTTGAAATAAGATCAAAATGAATTTTATCCTTAAGTGCATGCAAATTAAAATAGCCTGGGTTTGTTATAGGGTGGGTAGCCTTGAACCAACTAATAACTTTATAAAAAGCGCTTTTATGGAATAAAGTTAATTTATTTGCTAGTGAAGATATTAGTTCTCAGAAGATTTAGTTCTCATAAAAAATAAAATACTTTCTACAAATTTAAGAGTCAAAACCAAGCTGAATGTAAACATGCACTAACTGCGCTGTTGACAGGGCAGGTTTTATTATTTGTATTTTATTAGCAGATTAAATACTTAAACTGTTCATTAACAAAGAGTTCTGGCTTAAAAAGTCTGGAAAACTATTATAAGTTTTTTATGTAAGTTTTGGAAAAATACATGTATGGAAAAAAATGTTTGAGTTTCCATTATTTAACGGATCCAACGATCTGAATTTCTAAAAACAACGTAGATTTTACGCTGATTTCTCTTTTGATGGTACCTTAATGTTTAAACATTGATTTGACACATAGCAGTTTGAGTTAAAGATTTTATCGATTCAGTGTGCTTGGGTTTGGGTTCAACATGTGCACAAATAAATAAAATAGCCATTTTACAGTGCTGGTGTCAAAGTTTATAATGTTTGCTTGAAGTCTACCGTGGCATTATTGCTTCACGCTTTGTGAAACGCCACGGATAATGAAGCCTGGCTGCTGTTTATATGTATATGATGCGAATCAAAACAGCAATAAAATATATTTACATTTGGAAAATGTATAGAAATAGAAATATTAGGGGGAGAAAATCACTTTGCTTAACATAGTTGAGCTTAAAGCCAGTCTTATCCTTGGCAGATTTAGATTAAACATGTCTTTCAGCCAAAATGTTTATTTCTAATAAGAAATTGAACAGCTGTGATTTTGAAGGGAAAAAAATGTCAACGCATCAAACCCGTCTAATAATTGCTGACCGGATTTTTCCCACTGGTATTTTAAAGATTATGTCTTTGGTGATGAGCTCCAACTGTTTCTAGGTTGGAAGGCCTCCTTGCCATCACCCTAATTTTAAACTCCCTCTGCTGTTTCTTTATGAGATTCAAGTCGGGACTCCAGCTTGGTCACTCCAGAACCCTAAACCTGTCAGGGGTGTGAATATCTCCGCTGGCTAAACTGTACGAGTCAAACACTGTTTTTATGTATTTTTTTATGGTCTCGCCCTCAAGCCTTTAATCTTGTTGGATTTAGTAAAACGATTAAGTCTGATTCTGAATAAGGAAATCTTTTAGAGGCAAAAGGTGAAAAATGTAGTTCTTTAAATGTGTCACGTAGCATATAAGTACCTTATTGCCTTCATTCTATTGACGATTTCCAGGTTTGAGGATCATGCTGCTTTAGACGGAGGTGAAGATGGACTGAATGTGATCCGACAGATTCTAGCTCTGGCTCCAGACTTTCTGTCAGACCGCGGGTAAGGCAGCCCATTGTGTCCACACACACACACACACACACACACACACACACCTGGGTTTAATTCCTAACGGCACCTTGTCGCTCTCTGAAAAACACGCGTATCGTGTTGCGTGTTTAGCGGGCTCTCTGCGAGGCCTGCCGTGAACACTCAACTCATCTCGAGGTTGCCTCCTGTAAATCCCGTTGTGTTAATTTGATTTGATCATGTCGCCCCTGCCTCCTGGTAAAACAACAGCCGCGTTTACTTGGAGGTGGACCCCAGGCACCCCCCGCTCGTTCGCCGGTGGACGGAAGACAACGTGGAGGGGCTGCGGTACGCGAAGACACGACACGACGCCAGCGGCCGGTCAGTGCCGAAAGCCCTAATTCGGTCCGTTCCAGTTCAAATGAAAAAAACCTGCACTGTAAATGGTGTCGTCATCTCTGTCTGGTTTGTTTTTCGCTTCTTAGGCCGCGGTTCTGCATCCTCCAGAAAGAGGAGTCACATAAGGACCCCGATCAGGATTGAGAAACCCAGATCCTATTACGCTGGCTTTAGCTCAGGTCGCCACAGCCACGGCTCCCCCCCCCCCCCCTGCTCCCCCACCGCCTGATTCCACCTCCTGAAAGTGAACAATTTCTCCCAAATGGTTTCCATATCAGGGCTGCACTTTTAACCTGTCGACAGCAGGCGATCACGCCCCGTCTCACAATGTAAAATCTGTGTGCGACGGCACAAAAGCAGGCTCAGAGCCGAAGGTAATTACCAAAGCTTTTCTTAGAACGCTCCCTCTCAGAATCCGTCTCACTCCTCCCAGGAAGCATTCAGTAGTTCTGTGAATCCACTGATGAACGGTCCTCCCCTTTCACTTGCCCACCCCGCTGACTCAGATTCTGGCCATATGCATTGTTGGAGCAAAAAAGAAATAAAAAAAAAAACGCACAACGCGGCCCTCGCTTCCCTTCCACAGAAAACGAAGCTCAAAGGCCGCGTTTCAAGCCTTTCGTGTTTCAGATGTGATTTGCGGGTGAAAATATTTCGCAACAAGTGTCACAAGGCAGTCGGCATGTGATTGTGAGTGATGATGAGTGAATAATCACGGTGTTTCAAGCAGCTCAGAGGATTGTAATTTCCAGTTTTAATAGAAAAAAAAAACAAAAATGTACACAAGTAAAAAGTACAAAAATGCTTTGTTGACAAAAATAAAACGCCATAAAAGATGCCTCGGTGAAATCAGTGTCATTTCTCACGAACAGTATGTACATCCAGACAAAGTCCACGTCCATATTTAAGGAGATTACAGTACCGTCCTTTGTGGGGTGTGTTGCACCCCCCCTTCCTCCTCAAGCTCAGTCCTTGAAGGGTTTAAGTCCTAAACAGACACGTCAGTCTTCATTGAATTTACTCAGGCACAATTTACCTGTTGTCTGACGGTCTTTTTCTTCCTCTCAGAATAAACGGAGTCTGTATAACAAACCCCCAGCGTCCGCTCCTCCTCATACCTTGAAGGGATAGTCCTGTATGTAGCGCAGCAGAGGCTTGGGGAGTGGCAGCTTGTCGGCGCAGTCCGTGTGTCTGTTGATGACGAGGCGCGTGAGGTGCTGCAAACAGGGCAGGCTCTGGGGCTTGTACACGGCCCGCTTCAGCTTCAGCACCACCGACGTCTCCTGAGCCGACAGCTCGGAGGGTTTCGCCTCGGCCGCCCGCTCCTCCGCCGTCTTCTCCTCCGCTTTCCTCTCGGCGCCCATGTAGTGCTGCACCAGGCTGGGCACGTTGGGGAAGGACGAGAGACTGGCCCGGGCCCCGGAGCTGGAGTCCAACAGGAACTGGGCGCCGCTGTACTGAATGCGTATGCTCGTGGGTCCCCGCGCCGTCCTGACCGACAGGGTCAGCATGTAGAGAGGGTGGCTGCTGTCTCGTACCAGGAAGGCTCCCTCTGGGGCTTCCTGAAGGGCAGCGTGGGCCTGGGCTGCAGTTATCGCCCCCCAGTACCATCCTGCACACACACACACACACACATTGCCAAATGTTAGTTTTGGAACGGTTCTGCTATGGCCAACTCTAGAAAAGAACTGAGGAATATCCACCTAACAATGCTGCATGTTTAAAAAAAAAAATCCTATTTTGTATATAAGACCATTTTACTGATTTTGCATGTTGCCACACAGCAAGAACGGATTTTTATTAAAAAATATAATTTTTAGCTGCAACATGAAATGCAGGCGTCCCCTGTCTAAATTATTAACATTAAAACACAAAACACACAGCAACTCACAATCAGGTAAAAAATAAAATAAAAACTGCAGCGAAACTCTCATTCCTCAAAACCGCAGCCCACAAAAACATGGATCTGGCTGTGCAGATAAAGATCGCTTTACCTGAATTTTCTAGATAGCAGAAGTTGCTGGCAATCGCCCGCAGGTCCTTGGTGGGGTCCCATTTTGGAGGCGCGCTCTGAAAGCATGGGGCAGGGGTTGCTGTTCCCTCCCGCATGCCCCACGGGGCTTGAGTCGATGGAGCAGCAGGAAGAAGAGTCCTGGGACTGGGGGAGGGAAAAAAAAAAAGATGGGGGAAATTATTAGAACTGGCTTAGGTAAACCCCATCACAGACAAACCAAGAGTTACACCTCTAGGCTTTCATCAAAGGGCTCAGTTACTCTGTGTTTCTATTTTGACTTCTGATAATTTTGGTTTTATGGTGTGGAAGAAAGTGAAAATCGTGTTTTAACATGCGTATTTGCGTCGATCAGAATTGCACGTTCACTTTAGGTAATTTGGTCTGCTCTAGATATTTTAATCTGGAAGGAAAATATAATACTATATATATATATATATATATATATATATATATATATATATATATATATATATATATATATATATATATATGTGTGTGTATATGTGTGTGTGTGTGTGTAATTACTATTTCATATTTACAATTAAATATATGATTTTTACTAAGTGACAGACTTTGGTGAATTGGTTTTAATTGTGCCTTTCAAATAAACTTGACATTCGCTTTAACCCGAAAATGTTTTCTTGCGGACAAACAAGCAGGGCAGATATATGTTCGCAGATATGCGCCCTGACGCGAGAAACCAGAGGAAACAAAGAAGGATCTACTCACCCTCGTTCACAAAGAATCATGCTATAAAGTCCTCAGGGGTAAAAAAAATAAATAAATCCGATTTGGTCTTGTCCTCTTCAGAGAATAAACGCACTTTGTCTTTTGGTTTTCTTTTTAATCAAACCAGTAGTGTCGGTTTTACATGAAAAGGTGTAGGCTGAGAGCGACGCGGCGAACACGGAGCCAACCAGGATATGTTGCTGTCATTAATCGTGGTGGTGGAGAAAAAAAAGCCACTTCCCTGTGCGACGAGACGCAGGTTGAAGAATTACAACCGAGTTTCTCCCGGAAAAAATGTCGGTCCAGCAGCAGCAGCGGTTCGGAGTGTGTTGTCACAGGGACGGGATTGAAATTTGTGAAGGACAGAGGCTAAAGGCTTGGCTTTTAAAATTTACCGTTTCCTAGAAGTCGATTCTGAGAACTACTCACAGCGCCGGCGGTTCTGACGTCACAGCTGCCGCATCGCCCCGCCGCCTCTCTGCCGCTGCCGCTTTCGCCGCTCCAGCCGCCGCGCTCACGTCACGACGCAGTCTGACAGCAGCTTCTGTGTTTGTGTGTGTGTGCGCGCGCGTGTTCGATTCGTCCGCGCGGGATTCTTTTCGGGAGCGTGCCCTCCCTCTCCCTCTCCCTCTCCTGGTCTCACGCGGCTGTGCTCTCTGCCCGGCTTCGCTGAAAGCGGCGCGCGGTCGCTCCCAGGAACCGCGCGGCGGCTTCTGCCTACTGGCTTTCCAGGAATAATTGCGGAGCCTGGCTCCGCCCCGCCGGGCGGCCCTGACAGAGCCCTTATTCTGGGAATTCGCCGCCTCGACATTAAAGATAATAGGAATGCGCACAGGCTATTTCCAGTTATATAGATTTCCCTCGATCCTGTTTGGAAAAATACGGCTGGAGCTTTTCGCGGAGCTTCAGAGCAAAAAACAGGTTGTTGTTGTAACAAATAGTCTTAACAACGGCCTAAAGTCTACTGTTAGGCCCGGGAAATTTTCATTTTAGCCATTATCTGTGCCACTTTGTGGATTTTATTGGATTAAGGTTTATGCATTAACACGTGTGGTCCGTTCCTGGAATGATTTTGGACTACTTGAAGTGGCACTTCTGCTCATTTGATCTCTCCTGACATTGCCTTTGGTAATCTAGGACACCCATGCCTTGGGTTGCTTATTTAGTCAATTACAGTAGCTATCCACTATCTTTTATACTGTATCAAGCTAAACAAGACCCAGATAGATCTGATCTGGTTGGTTCTATTCCTTGGCCTATTTATTTGGTGCAAGGCCGTAGATATTCATTATATTTACTCTATTTTTCACTGGGCAAAGCTAAACAAGACTGTTCTATTTTTGCTATAAATCTAAGGAAGGTCCTTTGATATCAGAATCGTTTTTTTTTTTTTTTTTTTTAGATTAGCTATTCTAAACCCTCTCTTGCATGTGTAAATGTAATATTAAAGCTGTATCAAAACACACAACTTCAGAATCTGCTATATTCCCGAAAAAGTCTCCTGACTCCAGTGAGGGGAATCTTAACCTCGTCCCAGGAATTTCGGAATGAGCGTGTTTCTAAGAAGTCTTGTGGACTTTATCTATCCCTACTGGGTGTATTTTTTTTCTTCTTCTTTTTTTTTTTGTCGCTCACAAAGGAAATAGAACATTCACATCTGGGGATAATGTTAGAACCAAAAACCTTTAAACGATGAAAGGAACGTGCCAGGGTAACATTAAACAGGATTTGATAAAATCACGGATTTCATTTTTTTGGATTACATCAGCTTAAAGTCCTATTTTTTGAGTGAGTACTCTTAAACAAATAATTGTATTCACAGGACAATGATAGCTTCAAGCATGAGATAAGCAGGCAGAGTGCCTCTGAACATTAGGTTCAGTCAGGACATTTTAGGATTGTTCTATCTGCATGTTTGCATAGAGCTCCCTGTGAGTGAACAGTCTTTAGTTTCATTACTGAAACCATTTTCTAGAAAGGCATAAAAAAAAAAAAAAAGCCAATAAAATGCTCCTCCTTCTTAAATTGTCTGCCTGTTCGCAAAAATATTTAATGTGCCTTTCCTGGAAGCCGGAAAGAATCTGGTTCCAGCTACTTAAATGTCAACATCTGGAGGTTTTATTACATCCGCACTTGTATCATGTTAAAGCGGCAGGTAATGGTTGTTGACTAATCATTTCTGCTTCGGTTTAGAAGAAGGAAACTGCATTTATTTTTGCATTGTATTAAAATGCATGGATGAATGCCTGTGGTTGTTTGTGTTTTACTATCAAGTTTGTCCAGTTGTCCCGTGTTTGCAGGATATTCTTATTTATTATATTTTAAATAATGCTTGTTCTAATTCTGTACCGGTGGATATTAAAAAAAAAAAAAAACTCAGTTTCTCAGAAAATGTAAGCATTACATAAAACAATTAAAACAAATTAACAGAGAAATGTTTTGCTTAAGCCCACACAGTTAAGGGTAGGTGTGCTGACTCGACAAATGTCCAGCGGGCAGTCAGTGACAACCTCCACAAGTAAGTGTTAGCAACAAATGGTCTTTGCTAAACAAAATAAAAGTGGCCTGTTATCAAGCGTATTAGAGGAAAGTTGGGTGGAAGGCAAAAGTATGGTAAGAATGCACATGCAGTGGGTGTGACTGCAGCCCTGTGAGGATCGTGAGGCCATTTTTATTTTGTGTGTCACAAATGGAATACAAGTGTCAGTTTTTGAATTGAGTGACTCGACTTAATAACCGTTTTGATCAGATTTATTAATCTGTACTTGTTCTTTTAGAGCGCAGGCCACCAGCACATCAATGAGCCTGCTCTAAAAGTAGCACAGCCCACCAGGTTTAATTTAATTTAATTGTTCTTCCTTTAAAAAACAAAAAAACAAAAAAAAAACACTTGCATTTATATAGATTTTAAAATTACAACTTTTAAACTGCATTAAAATGTCAATTTTACATAAAGTGAAGGCTAACTCCTCTAGTTCAGAGTTCAGTACTGGTAGCCCTCAGCATGACACAGTAGCAATTAAAAAGCTCTCAGTTTCAGCAAGGTTGGTGACCCCCGTTTCAGAGCATTCAAGCTCAGAAATTTACGACTTAACTAATAGTTAATTTTTTTTTTTTTTAGAAAGCTGAGTTTAATTTACTCTGGGACATCTGAAAGTGGAAAAAAGACTAAAGGGCATTTACCTTTTTTATATAAATTACCTCCTTGCTCTGAGAACTCCAGTAAATTGGGCTTTTTTTAGTCATTATAGCAAGACTACAAACTTGTTCTTCAGACATTGTCTCTAAAACACTATGGGAATATGAAAATAATCTCCATTTGACCACATTTTGAATGCTGTGTATCGTTTAAGATATCACAATTTGATTACACATGAAGTACGTTGTTATTACTTCATTATTCGGTTTTGGCTAAAAGGAGAGCTTTACACTCGTTGCACAAAAAGCCTAGAACAATCTTTAATGACTTATTAGAAGTATTCACACATTCCAAATCTTTCCTCCTCTGCTCTGTGCACAAACAACTTTCTTTACGTTCTGACTGTGACTGACTTGTTATTTTCCACTTTGCACCACTAGACAGTTGCTGGTAACCGCAAAGCAACGCCACACAAAAAATCCAAGGCCGCACTCACATGCTCCTGAGTTGAATATGTCTAACTTTTCTGGTGTAAACACCCTCCCTTTACCCAGAACTCACTGAGAATCGGGTGCTGTCAGGATACAGAGAATAACAGTTGTCCTCCCTGGGTGTTAAAGAAAAAAAAAAAAAATCAAGGAAATTCTGAGAAAACCTGCCCGCTGCTCAGAATGTGCAGGAGAAACTTGTTCTTTGTGAGTTAGGAGAGAAAACCTTGTTCATCAGCAGGCTTTTAATCAAAGAAGATTGGCCTTGATTTTAAAGCTCAAGTAGGTCTTTCAGGAGCTAGACAAAGTGTTTGTTTCTGATTCTCAGCTAATTGTGGCTGATTTCATTCCCACAATATGTAAAAAAAGTTGTATTTTTTTTTTTTTTCAACTTCGATGAAAAGTTTTAGGTGCGGTTTGGACATTTGTTTTCCACTAAAATACACAAATCACAAGAGCTCTAAGTCTTTTCTTCTAATTCAAAGTTTTAAATGTTGTTCCCAATATTTATTTATTTTTGTATCTCATCATTGGAAATATATTAGTTAATCTCTTTCAGGGTAAATATCATTAACACTTTAATTTTCCAAGGTCATAATAACTGACTTTTTTGGGGGGGGCGGCAAATGTACATATTTTTTTATTTATTTTTTGGTCTGCTTTCAATCTTTTTAACCCACAGTAAAAGCGTATTGTATCGTGTGCTTATAAAAATGAGCGAAGTAGGCGAATGGTGACATTAAAGAACACATATAAGGACAAAAAAACTACACAGTAGATAAAAAAAAGTGCCAGAGCGTTATCTGTTTAGACAAACAGGAAAATAAATCGCAAAGAGCCGACATAATACAACATGTTTCAAGGTGAGAGAATGTTCTTTGTATAAATTTCAGCAACTAAACAATTCAAAGTGCTTTATAGATAATAAATAAGATAATAAGTACATTGCAGTGGTAAAGGAAAGTTAAGTTGGCCTACAGACTTAAACTAAAGATGTTTCAGTGAAGTCAAAGAACCTCTAAACAAATGTGTTTTTAACCTTGATGTAAAATAACTCAGGTTTTCAGCACTTTTGCCAATTTCTGGGAGTTTGTTGCAGATTAGTGGAGAAAAACAAAACTGAATGCTACTTTTTCATGTTTGGTTCTGATTCTGGGGATGCAGAGTCGACTTGAACCAGCGGACCCGTTTGATACGACAACACATCTGTAGATTATTATCTTTAACATTTCTTGTAAATTAACTTAAACTCAGATGGGGGGTGTCAGAGAACTTAATTTTTTCAGGTCTTGCCTCAGATTCTCAGATGGATTTAGGTCTGGACTTTGAATCAAGGATTTTAACAGATTAATCTGTTTTAATCTACATCAGGGGTGTCCAAAGGGCGGCCCTGGGGCCATTTGTGGACATTGGACTGTTTTTTTGCGGCCTCCAACTGCCATTCAACAACGATCTGGCCCCACCAGCATGGGTTGTTGATGCAGAGGGAGACTTTTTAATTTCAATTAGGGCAAACTTATTACAAGCAAATTAAAATCTTCTTGTAATTTAGAATTGTTAGGGCATACACAAAGTATTGTGTATGCCCTGTCAGATGCTATGATATTTGCTCAAAAGCAGACCCTGCTTCAACAAAATTTGCTTTTAATTCATTTATCAACATTGACTAAATGCAGCAGACAATTAAAAAAAAAAAGACTGACCCCAATCCTGTTTTTGTTGCTGGGAATGAACAAAATTAGTTTGATTTTTTTTTTTTTTCAATTCAGCCCAAAAGAGTTTGCAAACTGGATGACCATCTTTTAATGTGCAAAACCCTTTTAGGTTTTGAATATACAATAATTTACACAGAAAAATCTGACTAGTTATTGAATTAAAATGTTGTAAGCTCATATTTTGTGGAGTATAAAAACAGTAAAATGCATGAGTAATTTTTAAATTACTACTTTTTTTTGTTTGTTTTTTTTACACATGAATACTTTTAACTTGAACATTTTTGTCCAGGTGATGAAAGGCGAGTTTATTTGTGTAGCACATTCCAGCTACAACACAATTCAAAGTGCTTTACATGATGAAAACAGAGTCAACTTCAGTGGGATAATGAAGCAAAGTAAAGGAAAGAAAGAATAAAAAGTTGAATCATGGTCTCACAGGTGCAACTTCTTCCACTTTTTTTGCTTTGTCCACATGACAACATACAACTAATAGCTGTCCTGTCAACAGATTCCCCCACCTGAGCTGCAGATCTTTGCAGCTCCTCCAAAGTTACCATGGACCTTATGACAGCTCCTTTGATTCATGCTCTTCTTGCCCAGTCTGTCAGTGTAGGGGGATTTGAAAGACTGTGGTATTCTTTCCATTTTCAGATGATGGATTGAGTGGCACTTCAAATGTTTAAGGCTTACGAAAATCTTCATTACAACCTGATTCTTCTTTAAACCTCTCAAAACATTTAAACCTGACTTGTCTACTTTGTCACTTGGTCTTCACGATGCTGTTCGTTCTCTTATGTCCTCTAACAATCCTCCGAAGCCTTTGCAGAACAGCCTGATTAATAAAAGAAATTAACTACATTCATGGACATTCATGGACTGTAGGCAGGAGGTTGACCTGAATTTTATTTAGGGATAGAGTGAAGCAAAAAGAGTACAAAGCATGCCACATTTTTATTTGCAAAATAAAATATGTATACCCCCCCCCCCACACACACACACACACACACACACACACACACACACACACACACTTTACAGTCATGCACTACTTTGTGTTGTAAAATTCCCAATTAAACACACTAGTATTTGGTTGCAATATGACAACATGAGGAAAAGTATAAGAATATAAAATATCCAGTTTGAAACTGGGCGGTCACAAAGTTTTCCGTTACATGTTCACATCAGCGTTGGCTCATCTGTTGAGTTTTGCAGCCGTTTCATGCCTGAATCAGGCCAAAGTTAAGAGGCTTAATGGACACACAAACAAACAAAATAACATTCTCATGAAAATGTTCCGTCACTGGAAGGAAAACGCTTTAGAAAAAGGAGCCGAATTCCAATGAAAACCATTCAGAAAACCTACAGAAAAACGTATCAAGCCCATTTTAAAATATTACAATAAAGTCTGGTTTCTTGGAATCAGTGGTCAGTGTTGTATTTTCAATTTAAAAGTGTTTAAAATTAAGATGTCATGCTTTTGTTCCGTGCATTGTCTTTGTTAACGTATCTAGAGGCTTGTACTTTAGGCCAGAGAGATTCACAAGCCTGACCTTTCCGCGACATCATTTGTTTAATGATACCAGGTACTGTAATGGAAAAAAAAAAAAAAAACTGCAAATGTCCTTCCATCATTGAGGATCACTGCTTTTAAACGCTTCAGGGGGTTTCTCATTCATTTGTTGACAGATTGGAGAGTTTCTGCAAATCTTTGCTCTTTGATGACTGAGCCATAACCCAACAGCCTGTGGACAACACCTCTTTAAAATGATGTAATTTGTTTTTAAGGTAAATGTCCCCTATTCCTACTTTACCTATTCAATAGTCCATTATTTGAGGGGGAAACTGTGGCTCAGAGGGCAGATGAATCATCTTTCAGCAGAAAAAGGCACTGGCCACTCTGCTGGTTCCACGTAGGATGTCCATTCATTAAGTGTGTTATATAATATATATATATATATATATATATATATATATATATATATATATATATATATATATATATATATATATATATATATATATATAAACTATTTGGAGCCTCTTTTAATTATTTAATATGTTGATATTCTAAAATGCGGAGGAAAAAAGATCTTTCCAAGACCTAACATAATGCAACTGTGTTCATGATTACTGCAATAAAATAAAAGTCAATTCATGAAACATAAAATAATTTCTCAGCCATTCAAGTTTCCAGCTGCCCAATGTCGTCTCAGTAATGCTCTGTGAGATATAACCTTCAAAACGGATGTTATGCACAATGCTCACATATTAATAGCAGTAGGCAACAGACAAATGTAATATTTTTGCTCCTTTTTTTTTCGGTTTTTACCTAAAAAATTGCCTTTTTACAGAGTCGCTCTGAACGAACCCTTTGTTGAACCACCTTTCACTGAAATCACAGCTGCAAGTGTTTTGGTCTTTTTCTTCCCGACAGCACACCCGCAGACTGAGCAAACGGACCATTTTTTCTTTGCAAAACACTTCAAACTCATTCAGACTGGTTGGACGGTAAATGAAGATATTTTTTTTTCCCAGCCTTGCTGCAGATTTATGTCTGAGCTTTGACTGGGCCATGATCCTGACTCTCTCCAACATGCTTTGATCTAAACCATCCTGCTGTAGCTTTTGCTGTGTTTCCCACCCTCTTAATGTGTTTTGCCCAGTATTTAGCTTTACCTCTGACCAGCTTCCTTTGTCTTGATTAAAAAGTATCCCCACATCATGATGCTGCCACCACCGTGTCTCACCGCTGGGATGGCGGGTCCTGTTGTCTCCGCTACACACAGCATTTTGCATGTAGGCCAAATAGTTCAGTTATGTTCTCCTCTAATCAAAGTGCCTTCTTTCTTAAATGCATATTTATTGAGGTGAGATTCCACCTGAGCTGTTGGTCTCTGCAGCCCCTCCAGAGAATCCATTGATCACTGGCCTGATTCCTGGAGAGTTGCTCCACTTGTTTTCCCAGTTCTGGTGGGCAATGCGTGTCTTGGGTAAGGTTGAGGTTTTGCTGTTTTCTTAACATTTTCCGATGATGGATTGCATGGCGCTAAAACCGAAAATAGCGTTTTTTTAATAACCTGTAAACATGTTTTTGAAATTCAAAATAAAATATATTAAAGTTGGCAGCTGTAATGCGAGAAAATGTGAAAATGGTTCAAATCTTATGTAAAAGTTTGCAACGCGCTGTGTGTATATCAGCCTTTTATTTACTGCACTATGTTAATAGTTTTCTATTGAGAAATTCAAGTGATCAGTTGCTGAAATCCCATTTATTGCTGCTTTTGTTGCATTGTGCAACAGATACTTTCGATATTTGCCGTGGACCGTACTTTATTCACCGGACAACCAAGTATGCAGTATGTAGTGTTATAAAACGCAGGCCTTCCTGGAAAACCTTTCTGGTCTGAACGGCAGCATTATTGTTGCTCAAGGACTCGTATTTTTCTTTGGATGTAACATCAGCGAGCATCCAAGACAAAAAGGGATTACTCATGCGCCCTCATGCCCTGTCAGATGCAGGCTTTAAAACTCTGTGTGGGCAGACAGTCGCTCTTCTCTTGAGTTTGCAGGGTTGAATTCAGGCTTTCCAAGAAGAGTATTAAGTTTTTATGCGACAGACCACTGAATGGTTTTCAGAAGTTGTCCTGACCTCATGATGTGCTTTCAACTGCAGTCCTTTCTGCTTTTGGTTTGCTTTTTCATTATTAGCCAAACATTGTTTTTTTTTTTTTTCTCTCCACGCAAGAGTACGGGGAAAATCCCCTGATTCTCTGAACCTTTTAATGGCATCTGCAATTTCTTTGGCAACTTGACATCTTTCACAGAGTGATCCCATCTCAATTTTCTGCCTCTTCAGATGCTCTCTATGTACCCAGTGACCTTATTCAAACCCTTAAAAGGTACTTTCTGTCTCGAGCTGTTCCACCACATGACTTCTTCTCTGTAATCTGCTTTTGTTGATAATAGTTTTTAGCGGTATTGCGTGCCAACATTCCCAATTGTACAAGTTGCTCTGATTTGGATTTTTGGAAATGCAATTATAACACTTCTCAGACTTGACCATGACTTCCATGAGAGAATTATAAATCAGCTGCTCAGCAAAAAAAGCCAAAACCAAACGACAAATCTTCTGAGAACGAGCGACCGCTACATTCGATAATATGACCGAGACACTGAATTACTTTCCGCCAAGGACATCAATCTTGATCGAGACCAGAAATTAATGTGCGAGAGTTTGAAATGTGACATTTGCGTGCTTTAAAAACAATTAAAAAAAAGAAGAAAATGTTTGCAACATCCACACAGGCTGATCTAGCTGCTGGTGTAAGTGCAGGACATTGTTAAGGAATTTGACCTGTTAATTTTAGGACTGTTTTTTTTTTTTTTTTTTTCAGTCCTAAAATAAGCAGAAATTCATCTTGTAACCGAGTATCCTCATTCTGTCTCATGGCTGCAGATTTTTACCCCTGACTTCCAGCTGAAATCCTGATAATTTATTTAACCCAGTCTTTCTGTTTGATTGTCATATGTTGAAGCATTTAGTAATTCATTTTTTGCTCGTTTTATTTCAAAGCAGATTAAACAACAATAATTGAAAAAAAAAAGAATCAGTGGAACATTTCTGAAAAAGGAACAACATTATACCTACATATTCCCATATTTACATACATACATCCCCTCTAATAATTGTATAAACATCCTTACGTACAGAAACCACATGGCTTTTGTTGTCATAAACACATTCCTGCCATAACTTTGTTTGGATAATTGATCAGTCTTCTTAACAGAAATGCTGCAACCAGGTTAAATTGCTTGGTTTCCATTGACTTTTAATAAAATTACGATTGTGAGTATTCCAGATGCTTCATGGGAGCATGTTCTGTCTCTTTCAAACTCAGCTTTGATAAGTTTCATCCCACTGAATCCATATTACAGCAGCTCTAGTCGAATAACTTAGAGGTAACTTACTGTTTTCATCCCTTCGTTCACTTTGTGCAACACACCAGTAACACTCGCGTGGAAACAGCCCCACAGCATGATGCTGCCACCACCATGCTTGACAGCTGATACAGTGTTCCCAGGATTTGAAGTTGTAAAGCTTCTCCTTTTTCTTCATTATCCAATAGTTTTCCCGTCATACAACAGTACCACTGGCAGTGAAACCCCTCCCCTCCCCTTAGTATGATGCTGCCACCACTATACTAAATAATTGCCACGTTGTTTTTAGGTTTAAAAACCTCACTTTGCCCAATTAGAGTGTTTTTCTTCTCTTTGTAGCCAAGAGGCTTAATTGTTGATGCTTGATTTTGGAGCGGGAGCTTATTTCTTTACAGACACTTTCTCTCTCAGCCGACAGCAATCTGAAACGCATGTTGTATTGTGTTGGTGGAGGTGCAGCTTGCTAAGGGACTTTTAGCCAATTATGGGTGGGGTGTCTCTATATGCTGCACAGAGGTGAAGTTAAAGAAATATGAGGCAGCCCTCCCCCTTTATTGTTTCACTCATTATGCAACGCACCTGTATCGTAATGGCAGCAATACAGCCCCTCAGCATTATGCTGCCACCACCATGCAGGACATTTGTTACAGCTCTGTTAGATTTGAAAGCATTACCTTGATGCATCTGAACATACTTGTTTTTTTTATTGTTGCCAGATATCTTAATCCAGGGGTGTCAAACTCATTTTGGTTGAGGGGCCGCATACAGCTTAATCTGATCTCAAGAGGGCCACACGAGTAAACTCATTGCAAGATTAAATAGAACTAATAAAAGTGGACTTGTTGTTGATTTTTATATTAAATGAATTTCACTTTTACACATCATGAATAACCTCAGCATTTTTAAGAAAAGTATGTGCAATTTCAACAATACTTTTACTCAGTTAAACATTTACTTACTGATCACAGTGATTGTACAATGTTGAAAAACATTTATTAAAATTTTTTGGAACTTAAAAACACTGTCCTGCATGACAAAATACATCAAACAGATAAAAATAAATTATTTAAAATCAATTTTCCACATCTGAAGCTCAGTGCTACCATCTACTGATTAAAACACAGCGCCCCTCGTGGACAATATAGGAACTGCAGATTTCCAATCAAACAAAGTACATGTTTTTTTTTCAATAATTGTTTTATCATTCTCTTCCTTTTATCTCCTTTTTCTTTCACCTTTTCTTTTTTTCTTCTTGTTCTTCCTTTCCTCTCCTACTTTCCCATTTTAGTGTCCATATCATTTGAGATATTCCCCGCATGAATCATAATAAAACTTTTCACATTCATGAATCAAGCGGAGCACTATGGCAAAAGCAGTTCTGCTCCACTTGTGAAAATCAAATCTGACGAGCTCTTTTTGCCATTAAGACAACAATTCTTATTGCCACATTGTCAGACTTTTTTTGAATAATGATAATGCATTTAGCCACCGGGCCGGACTAAATTGTTCGGCGGGCCGGAACTGGCCCGTGGGTTATATGTTTGACACCCCTGTCTTAATCTTTGCCTTGTCTGCCCTTAACACCTATAAACCTTAACACCTCCTTGCTGTCTCTGAGCTCAAGGTCTAGATCAGAGACAGCAAGGAGGTGTGTAGGAAGAAGCTGGAGAGCAAACTGCAAGATGCTGCAGATCTTCTATAGGTCTGTTGATGAGAGCGTCATCTCCTCTGCCGTCATCTGTTGGGGCAGCAGCATCAGAGCCAGCGACCTAAAAAGGCTCAACAACCTGATAAAGAAGGCTGGTTCTGTTCTGGGGACGACTGTGGAACCTCTGGAGACGATGATGCAAGGAAGGATTTTGTATAAAATCAAGAAAATTATGGACAATCCTGAACATCCTCTTCATGGCATTGTCATTGGAAAACTGAGTCTCTTCAGTCAAAGGCAACAGGAGGTCTTTGCTGTCGACAGTCATCACCATCTATAACTCCTTGACAAAATGAGTTACATCAATGTTTAATTACCCTTTGGGATTAATAAAGTATTTTTGAGTTGAATTGAATTGAAAACCTTTACAGAAAAGGCATTTCTTTTTTTTGTCATTTTGGTTAAAGCTTGAAGTTTGATTTTGTTGCACAGGCTTGTTTCATGATGGACTCATTGATTGACCATGAAACCTCTCTTGGAAGGAATTTTGGTCGTCTGTATCAGCGGCTACGTTTTCCATTTACTGGATTTGTATCTCTGTTCAAGTGTATATGTATAGTTGTGATTCTGTGGGGATTTAGAAATCTCTACAACAAATTCAAACTTGTTCGTTTAAAAAACAAAACAAAAAAAAAACACCAGTTCCGTTGAATCAATTACAATTAAAACAGCATTCAGTCCGAACTGCAGCGCTCTGAATGTAGAGCTGCTGATCTATTTAAATTCTCCACGTAAATCAAATCCCCAGTCACTAATAAAACATAACACGTCAACATATTGTGTGTTTAATAAATATATTGGATATCTGCAGACAATAAAAATGCAAAAATCTTAAGAAAAAAACGTCTGATACCACAGTGTAAACAAAAGGGTATTATGGATTTCATTCCATATTGTTCATTTCTTCTAAACGTTTATTAAAATTTTTTAATTTAAAGGCTTCCCTGAACATTTAAGCATGCATACTTTACAAATCACAAAGCCTTGAGAGCAGCTAGTCTTATACAAGTGACAATTCGTCTGTAAAACATTATCACAAAGGTCAACAGTGACTGTCTAAAGGAAACAAAAAACACTTTCAATATTTGGAGAAACAGGAAGGAAGGCCTGAAAATGCAGATGCTAGTATAAGATACCCTTTATTTTTCATCATCTGTCTCTAGCTGTCCTGAATGGCCTGTCCTGCCCCCTTAATAAGACGCTTATGTCCCCTTTTCCCCGCAGGGCCCCGGGGCTTTGCAAAGGCCTGTTTGTGAGCGTACTGCTTGGGATGGACCTCGTCGTACAGAAATTCCTCCGTCAGCTCGTCTCCGTCGTCGATCTCCAGCTGCACGGGGGGACGCCAAGCAAACAGCAACAAACAAACACACAGAGAGTTGTAGGTGAGGAAAATGCATGATTCAGAATGTGGAGTTGTCCTTTTATAATTCATTATAAACCCCTGGACACACACAGCTTCGGCATAAATAAATCATCTTCTGGTTGCATAAGTTTTAGCTGGTGTGTCAGCAGGAGTTCCTGTGAATCCGGATGTCTTGCCTCAATATAGAGCTGCAATTTTAGAAATTCTTACTTAGAAATGCTCACCATGGGGGAGAGAAGCACACAGCATGACCCGAGTAATGAATCTGCGTATGAAACTGTGTTATCTAATGTTCTGGCCCATCCCCCCCCGAACCTCTCCATCCATCCATCTGTTACCTTTTTGGCTATTTCCAAATGGTAATCCCTCTCCACTTCCTCCAGTAGTCGACTCTTGCAGCTGGAATACAGCATCCGCTCCTTAATGCTGCAGCTGTATCCTGGCATTGAGTATATGAACACTGCAGAGAGGCAAGCATCACCACAATCAGAAATACACACCGCCATCGGGTGTTTTTTTTTTTTTTTTTTTTGTGCGTGTGTGTGTCTTTAACTTAAACTTAGTTAGAAAAATAAATACGGAAATTATCTGTTTATAGTCCGAGCAAATCTGTGATGACAAAATGCAGATATTTTGCAGAAAATGTGTGGGTTGTTACATTTTCAACTAATTCAAACCGTATTTTAGCTGAAAAAATTACATCTGACATGTATATTCTAAGAAAAAGGTCATATAGGCAGAAAATATAGGCAGAAAAAAGTGTGAACAGCGGCCACAAAAGAGACATGAATGTATAAAAGCTGGATAATCAACAGAATAAACACGTGTATAGCAGCTACTCGGTTTTAGGTTCAAAAGGGCGAGGGCATTAGCATGTAGGACCGAAGAGTGAAAACACGCTATTCAAGCATCTGAACTGTATAATAGGACCAAAGGATGTAGAGAAGCCAGAGAAAATTGAAAACTCCTTCCTGGACGAATATAATTGCTGGTCTTTCGACCCTGCAGAGCATTTTGTTCATGTCTTTAAGGGGAAGAAATTGATTCGGGCGGCGGCAGGAAACATTTCTTATCTCCCCGGCTTAACGAATGGCGTGAAGGCTTAGGTGTATTTTTGAATAGATATCCTGCTCAGGGTAACACTGAACACTAAAGCCACAGGGTAACACTGAAGGATAGATGCACATTTTGGAGTAGCAGTGGCTCTAAAAAGTATGCGGGATATAAAAGAATTATACCAATACAAATAATTTCAAGATTTGTTTGTTCCACATGTAATGTGGCATTTATCCTGTAAAATCCAAGAGAAAACCAAACGAAAATACTGCAGCTGGGTAAGCGTGCACAACCTTGAAGTAACTATTTGTTAAAAGCACCTTTTGATTTAGTTCCAGCATTCTGTTTTCTTTGGCAGGAGTCTATATGCATCTGGGTTTGGTCATGTTCGCCCATTCTGATTTGCAAAAGTTCCCCAAATCTAATAGAACAGAGACTTCTCTCATTCACGGCCCTCTTCGGGCGACCCAACGGATCTTCTGTCAGATCTGGTTCTGGATTCTGGCTCGACCACATCAAAACCTTCGTTATCCTCTGCCGAAGTCAGAGTAGGTTCAACCTCAGGCTCACCGTGATGCTTAAAAACAAAATCCCTCCCCATCTTCACTTTTCAGCAGATACACAAAGTTTTTTTGGGCCAAAACAGGCAGGTTCTTTAGAGCTGTTCCTAACTTTAACCACCTTGACAAAAACTTCTCTTCCATCTGAGGAAAAGTAACCCCAGATCGTGATGCTGGAGATTTTAACCAGGCCAGAGTGATTCCTTTGGAAGAAAATACTTCCTGCTTGCATAACCCAACCCCACATAAGCCTTGTCTTTTCATCAGCTTTAGAAAAACGGTTTTCCCATATTTTCTCCAATTACTGAGAGGCTATCTTCTCTGTGTCGTGGCGTATACATTTAATGCTGTGGAGTTATTTATTTATTTTTACACAGAGAGACAGTTTTGATCTTTTGGTGGTCGCTCTGCAAGCCTTGGTTACAGCTAAAGGATCGAACTGAGTAAATATCCACCAGGAACACATCTGAACTTTATTTCCAGTTAATCTGATTCTCTATAATTGGTGGCAGGCGTGAACTCAAGAAGACCAAATGCTCTAATTGTATCAAAATGTGTTTTCAACAAAGAACAAGTTTAAGGGTTTGTGCGTTTCTGCAATGTTACTGCGGCTTTCTTTGTGACAGATTTTTCTTTTAGTAAATTAGTTTCTACTTAAATTGCACATATGCGTCACATCATGTGGAAGGCAGGGGTTCGTACACTCATGAGCCCCTAAAAGTGAAACCCTACGAAGGTTTTAGGTTTTCCTAGATTAAAACCTGGTACTAAGGTAAATCAGTTTAAAATTGTTACACTTTTATCCTGAACAATATTTTTGTTGGAAAAAATAAGATATATATAAAAAAAAAAGGTTTCAGCAACTTCAACAATGTACAAATATGCACAGCCTTGAACTGATAATGTTTTGAAACACATCTTGAATCAGTTCCAGCGTTCAATATTCTTGATTTCACTCCTGCCATCACTTATAGAGATTCTGATGAAATGTAAATACATTTCTGCTGCTCCAGAAGGTGTTCCCTGGAATTTGCATTTTCCTGAAATCTTTACCTAAAGCCATCATGGGGCATTACTTGACATCAAATTGATTTTGTTGTACAAGAAGAAGAAGGCACAAATAATAATAATCCAAACATTATAAAAACAGGATCTTTCTCCATAATTGATGAAAATAAAAGAGTAAAGACTTGCAAGAAGCTGAAAGCAAGTCTTTCTGGTAAGAGCAGGCCGTGACCTACGTGTGAACGCTTGAAAATTTGGAACTTCCAGATTGCAGAAAGTATGTTTGCTACCACAACAACACTAACAACCAATCACCATGAGAAAACTGAAGTCTTAGAAAGGCGTAGCCAGACTTCAGAACCAGAACTGACAGAATATCTGTGGGGTCACCTGAAGAGATGTCCTCTCAGTCTGACAGATTAAAAGAACTTTAAACAAGTAGAACGGGCAGCTGTTAATGGGTCAAGGTGTGGGAGGCTGATAGACCCCTACCCAGAAGAAAGCTGCAGTTTAAGGGTGTGCACACTTATGCAATCAAATACCGGTTTTGTTTCTTTTTCAGCTGCATCCCCCAGGAAAAGCCCGTTTAAACATATAATTATCATTCTCTCGTTTATTTTCACTTTTTCGCATTAAGAAACCTGACATCCCAACAGGGCTCTGCACACCTTTTCTGGTCCGATCCAATAAGGACCCATTTTTTCCCCCTCATACTTTAACACTTGAAACATGACGAATGAAGCTTTTACTTCTAAAACCGTGTGTTACATCTGCAAACAAGCCTGTCTGCACATTTTGGAGAATCAAGTCGCTTTGATAATAATAATAACAATGTGTTCAATTTACTTTCTCCTGTTTCATGCTCTATCCAGCGCCATAAAGTGATGACAGGAGAAGAACTCGGACTGAGTTCACACAGATGTTTAGATAGAGCGGCGCAGTAAAAACAGGATTATTACGGAACAATGATCAGCAGCGTACCAACTGATTCCAGGTAATCTCCTTCGTGGGAGTGCTTGTAAAGGAAGAAGTGGTATCTGGGAGTGTCTTTGGGAACCCTTCGGGGTAAATCACGAGTTTCTGTCGGGTTGGAGTGGACCAGTTCTATCGTCTCCTTTTCCACATCCAGCCTCTGAAAACAAGAACAAGATTAACCCTCTTACTTTTAAGAAACTAAACTTCTCTTTATTTGCTGGTCTTCGTAAACCTAAAGGCCCGATGCTGGAACATCTATACCAAAGCGTTTGGCATGGTTTAGCTCTTCCTGCTCACCAGCTGCACATAGTTGATGCGTCTCTGGGCCAGCAGATGAAGGCTTCTTTTGGCTGACTCCTGCAGCGGAAAGGCAAGGCCCTGAAGTGTCTGGTGCTTGCTCTCCACGCTGATTTCTGTCTTCACCTGCAGGGGGCAGCACCACATTGCCGGGTTCACGAAATGCCTTTTAAGGGTCCATGGTACAAAACGTGTTTATACTGGAAGGAAAAAAAAAAAAACTTTCTGCTTTTCCAGAATTAGGAGCCAGGGGTCCTTAAAAGCACACAGAGACAGTAACAATTAATAAACATACCTGTTTCACCCAGCCCTGGAAAGGAAATCATAACAAAGAGTTACCTTTAAAATAAGAGTGCGTATGCACAATGCTGTGAAAAAGAATTTGCCTCCGTAAACATTTCTTATGTTTTTGCTTCTTAGCCTCACTTCAATGCTTCAGATTCCTTTTGATATCAGGAAAAGAGGAGCTGAAATAAATATAAAGCCGAAGTTTTAAAAATGATTATTTTATTTATTTTGGGAATAGAGCAATCCAAACCAACATGGCCCTATATAAAAATATAACTGCTCCCCTTCCTAAATAATCAATGAACCTTGGTTAACCACATGTTTCTGGTTCAATGTATAAACCACACCCAGGCCTGATTACTGCCTGACCAGACTTAAATTTAATAAACCTGCCTGACAACATGAAGCCGGCCAAGAGATCTGAAAAAGCAACACATCATGTCCTGACCTGCAAAAATTCAAGGGCAGATGAGAAACAATGTCATTGACATAATCAATCTGGAAAGGTTTATAAAATTCGTTTGTAAATGGTTGACCAATACGACTTCGGGAATGCATGATCAGCTCATCCAGGACGTTACAAAAGAACCCAGAACATCTGAAGCGTTGCAGGTCTCACCTCTGTTAAGATCAGTGTTCATGATGCAACACCAAGAAAGAAAGTTGGCAAAAATGGCATCAATTAACCTCTGCTGACCAAAAAATAAGTACAAAGGTCCATCTTACGTTTGTAAAAGCTAAATAAAAAAAATAAAAAATAGTACACACACACACACACACACACACACACACACACACACACATATATATATATATATATATATATATATATATATATATATTATATACATATAGCTCCAGAGAATTTGTGGAAAGTATTCTGTGGACCTATGAGACAAACTTCAAAGGTGCGAGGCCCGTTACATCTGCTGTAAAACTAACAGCACCTCAAAAAAATAACTCTGTGTGACAGGAACTGGACCACAACACTACGAATTCTGCTCTCTACCAGAAAATCCTGAGGCAGACTGTCAGGCCATGGGTTTGTGACCTTTAGCTCACGCTGGGTTACACAACAGGGCAATAATCCAACAAACCAGCAGGTCCACCTCTGAATGGCTGGGGTTGGAGGGGCCAACTAAAGTCCGGTTCAGGTGCTGCAGAATAACTTCAAACAAACCGTTCATTCTCAGAAATCCTCCAATGTGGCTGGATTATTTATTATGCTATTTATTTATTATTATAAATAATTTATTTATTTATTTATTATTATAAAAAGTTACTTCCGGCTGCGCTCCCGAGCGGCGGCTAAGGGCATACGCTCCGAACCGAACCCGAACCCGCTAGAAATTACTCATCCACCCAGCCACTGTGATTTTTAGAGTGATTTCTAGAGTGTATGCAAACGAATTTTCGTTTGCATACACTCTATCTATCTATCTATCTATCTATCTATCTATCTATCTATCTATCTATCTATCTATCTATCTATCTATCTATCTATCTATCTATCTATCTATCTATCTATCTATCTATCTATCTATCTATCTTATAACAAAAAAGATTATTTCTCCAGGACTCACTGCCAGTTATCTGATTTGATTCCAGTTTGGTTAACATTCTTTCACAGGTTAGTTGTCTGAAAAGTAATGAGTGAAAAAAAAAATATTTAGAAAACATGTTTTTTTTGTTTTGTGCATTTTCTCAGGTTATATTTTTCTGATATTAGCATCTGTTTGATGATTTGATACATTTAACTGTGACAAGAAAAACCAGAAGAAATCTGCAAGGTGGCACATTTTGACAGCGCTGTAACGAACACAAAAGGAGATGTTGCACGAGGTAAAAAAGGGAAGCTGGTCATACGCAGAGCTATGTGCAGCGATGACGGCACCGCTGAGGACACGCTGACCTCTCACCTCTGTGATTTTGATCCTTTGCAGCTCCTGTTCGGCTAACGTGAGAGGGGCCGGACCCGAGCAGGACGACACGTGATGCTGGTAGCCCTGCAAACAGATGTCCTCCTGCGGTGGCAAAGAAAGCAGAATGGCCTTTTTTTTTTTTACGAACGCCATAAAGACACAGCATCAAAGGAGCGGTGCGTTCAGAAGGTTTTTCACCTCCGTGGTGCCAAACATCTCGTACTTCAGGTGGCCGCCGCCAAACTCTTTCTTTACCGTGGCACGCGTGGCGGCGTACAACATCTTCTGCTTCACCTGCAAACAAATCCGAAGAGCATGCATGCATCAATCTTCTTCCTGCATTGATACTCGTGTTTGTAGATATTATGTATTTAGAATATCTTTTTGGTTTTATTCCATTCATACGTTACATTAGAACAATACCAACAGCTACAAAACAATAGTGAGGTGCAGCACCGTGCGCTTACAATGGACAGTTTGTAAATTTTTCATCAGCCTGGGCAAACAGCGTAGTGACTGATACAGATTATCATCATGTTTCATGTGTTATCTAGTAATTTATGTGTTATCTAGTAATTTAGCCTCTATAAACCAGGGCGACTATTAGCACAGACACATTTTGTGTATTTCATCAGGACAAATGTTTTGAAAATTTGTGAAAGATAACCTCAAGAGTAAAAAGCCGCACGACTGGTATCTGCTGTCATTTATCAAACAAGAGTGAAGCCAAAATGGAAAAGATATTTGTAAAGTACACCGTGCGATCTAACTGCTTGAAGAATCACCTTTAGCAGCTCTGACTGGATGCAATTTTTTTTTTTTTTTTGCTTGACTTACATTCTTTTAGACAAAGTTTGGTCTCTTCATCAAAACATTTATTCAGCTTATTGGGGAATACATGCGTTTTTTATTTTTATGCACAGTTCTCTTGAGGTTCCATCGTAGCATTTTATTCATGCTGAATTCCGGCCTTTGACTAGACCGTTGCAGCACCTTGGTTCTTTTTATTTTTCTGTTGTAGATTTGCTGCTGTGTTTAGCATCATTTCCTGTTTGAATGATCCATTTTGTTCCAAGTTTGAGTTTCTGAGGGCCTGACATTTGACACTTTTAATATGCAGAGGACTCAGTGGCTGCGAAACAAGTCCAAACCATCACCTCTCCACAACCACGCTTGATGAGTGGCATGAGGGGTTTGTTTGGATCTGCTGTGTTTGGTTTTCTCCAGAAATGACGCTGAGCATTGAAACCAAAACATATCCACTTTGCTCTCATCTCACCAGAGGACGAAGTTCAAAAGGTCTTGTCCTTCACTCAGCAACTTTCCAAACATGATGTGTGCTCTCATATTTTCTTAAAGTTTCTACTTCATTGAGCTGGATGTTTAGCTTCTATAGTCTCTATTTCCCTTTCTCTCTGTAGTATGATGGCCTTCAAATGGTTTTTAAATCAATCCCTTTATGGAGCCATGGCTGCGATAGACTGGTGACCTGTCCAGGGTGTATCCCGCCTCTCGCCCTTTGACAGCTGGAGATACGTACCAGCACCCCCCGCGACCCCACAAGGGATAGACGTGTTAGAAAATGGATGTTTCTTGCAGGTGATGAGTCTCTGTGGTGAAAACATTCTCCGCTGTGAGATCTTAAAATCTAAATGTATTATATTTTCTCATTTTCACCTAATTACATTAGGTAAATATGTTTGGCTAGAGGCTTTTTCTTCATTTATACCACACAGGTCATTACCATCCTTTTTAGATGGTAATTACATGGTTTGACCATGAATTAGGCAACATGCGTATAGGCTCAGGTTAGGGGACTCGTGTTTTGAGTTATTATTTTTCCACTTCATCTTTTCCTTTTATTCACAGGTTATGAAAACATGATGGCCTTGCAGTAAAATGTACCTTACTGCCTTGCTTAAGGCTTTGACAGCATATTTGATGGCACCATGAGGACTATATTCCCAAGCATTTAAAGTTGAAACTAGATATTTGTATACATTGTATGAAAAAAGACAATGTAATATTTTTCCCATCAGTATCTAGTATTAAATCAGATTAAATATTTCGTGTTTCTGGTCAGTTAGGAATACTGAATTGATTTCTACTTGCTAAATGGCATAACTATAAGATCTTTTTTTTACTTTTTATAATTCATAAATTTAAATACATTTTCATAGCATTTAGTTGGATCGAATGTTTGGTGCATCGTTCCACAAGCTTCTTAATTTTTTTTTGCTGTAATTTTGATCCAGTCCTCCAGACAGAACTGGTGTAATTGTGTCAGGTTTGGGGGCCCAATTTTCAAAACCTGAGACACACCACACATAACAGACTTGCTCATACAGTGTGTGTGGTCCGGTCATAAAGCAAGCACAACACACACGAATGGATTTTACTCAGGATCATACAGGTGTCAGACGGGAAATCTCGCAAAACCTTTCAAGTTCAAAGTAAATTAAGTTGGACAATGAGGAAGAAGAATGGTGACAGTTTGTGGACTAATTTTAACAAAGAAAAATCACAAAAGGAAAAAGCATTGGTTAAAGGAGTGGATACAGTACGAACAGGGGGCTCTACATCTACTACACTATGATATAGAGGTGACTTGTGTGTTTTTTCTCCTGGTTTTCCTCACCTCGCTCTCTGATTGGCTGCACATCACATTCAACAGCTGCTCATTTGTCCTCAAGGAGCACCACACCACACACACTAGGATATCGGCCTAGAAAATCCAGCATGTTGAATATCCCTTATTTGCAGTCAGAGCTGCCCCAACGTTCTTCTGAGCCGACCAGATCACGCTTAACACATCACACACAACAGAAATATCTCTTAAGATTATCATAAGAGCCTTCACGATAATCAGGGCATGTCGGAAGGGGAAGATCTGGGCAAAAATCTAGCCACTTATCTTACCATGTGAAACTAGCATGTTATCCAGGAGGTCTACTGCTTCACTATTGCAGATACAGGAGCTTTACTGACCTTCTTCTTGCTCACAAACATCTGTGTTGTACTGTTAGCTAAGCATGTAGCACTGTTGCGCATTTCATTTTTCTTGTCTGTCTGCCTGGGAAAGTTCCTCCAAACAACGCTTTTGTGTTTATCATGTCTGTAAAGAGGCTCTCATGTTTTCTTCTGGCTGCACTTTACATGTTAGCAGACGTTAAGACTTCCAGCAGCTGCTCATTATTTGGGTCAGGTGAGCGGCTGCAGGGAGGTCTGTAATACAGTGGTGAAACCTAGCATGTTCATGCTGAAGAGCCATTGTACGACACATACAGAGGTAAAAACCAGCTGATGAAGTGGGCGGAGCTGCGCATGGGTTGCTAGGTGAGGGGCAGTACCCACCGACTGTGATGTAATAATAGGCAGGCTTTTGAAACAGCTCATTTCTACAGATGCCAGTAAAATGTTTACTTACTGCAAAAAAATGTCTGGATGCTGTATTGATTTATTTTAGTTTGGGCTGTTTCTAGAAGCCTGCAAAAAGTAAATTTCACATATTAGGTCCCGTTCAAACATAAGTTATATTAACCTTAGTTTATGAACACTTCTTAATTTGAAGAAAGCAATTAAAAGATTTAATATTTTAAATATCCCCCTCTCTCGCTATTGTAGCATTTAGCAAGTAGAAATAATCTTGGTAACTTGAACTGACCTCAAACAGGAAATGTTTAGTCTCATTTAATGTTAGACAACAAGAAAAAAAAACATGTTTCTGTCCTTTTACATAAAACATTATAATGTCTGGTTTCAAATTGTTGCAAGCTAAGAAATAACATACAAGGCGCCATATTGGTACCAGGCAAAAAATAAATAAATAAAATAAAAACCCAGGAAGACAGATTCTAACAAAGCATTAGAATATAGTAAGGTACATTTAATTTAAAATAAAATAGTGTTTTAACTGTCCGCCCTCATCAAGGTTGAGATGCTCAGCATCAGGGGAAAAGTATCTGTCAAAAACAAAATCTTTCACAATCAGTGTTCAGGGGCGCCCTAATGTTTAGCTGTCGTTAGGAACATGCTTTGTGCCTTACTGGAGATTGGTCCGGAGACCATGAGATGAAAATCCACTCGTAGCCCAGAGCATTCTGGGAGTCGAGGCGGTACAGGATGTAGCAGGGCTCCTGGGCGTCCAGGAGAGGAAGCAGGAAGTGGTCATAATCCTGGTCCCAGTCTTGCTGTGGCTCTCTGTAGGCCCCCAGCACCAGCTGCTCTGAAAATCAGACCACTGCTCATCACATACCAAAGCCTCTCTAAATGCAGCCCGCAGGGCCACACGGTCTGGATTATACAGCAGGAATAAACACAGAGAATCATTATGACATAAATATTAATCACCAGGCTGAAGCTGTTTGCATTCTTCTATTTGCTTTACAATAAAAGCTGTTTTTTTTTTATTAAAGAAACAATTTTATGGAGGGAAAAAGAACAAAAAGAAACTATTAAAACATTATCTGTTTTCTGTATCAAAGCAAAAAAAATGCTCAATATTTTCTTCCTCTTTTAATATTTAAAATTTCTGTGCAAAAAATCAACATTCTTTATTTTTTTGGTTACAATAAAAAAACTCTTAGCTATTGTTTCAAATGTTGTAACATCTCAAACACTCGAGTAAATTTTCCAAACATGAAGTGCTTAGCCGAGCTGAAAAATGATGGAAGAAAAAAAAGGTTAAAAACAGATTAAACAAATCAAAAGTGTAGTTGTCCCTCATATATCTACTGCACAGGCCTCAAGTTGTCTGAGTTGTCTGAAATAAAGTAGGGAAAGATTAGGTTCGGAGTTAGAAATAATACAGCTGGATTTTTTTGTGGCTGGCTCAAAACTTCTGACAAGACTAATGAACACAGACAGAAACCTGAAGTCTGGTGTCCTTTGTTGGGTGCAGGGGGGGGGGGGGGGGGGGGGGTTCCCCTCCGACTCTCTTGGGGCAAGTTTCTATTCTGAGCTGCAACGCATTCCTGATCTGCATGCACATACTTTCCATTAGCATTTCGTTCCTGCCTTTGTAGGTCTAAATAAATATGAAACTAGGTATTAACTAAAAACGTTCTCATTTCCTTTTAATGTCTTTTTTTTTTTTGGCCTCAGAAGGAACAGCTTGTTGCATCGGAACGTGAGGGGGATGCAATCAGCTGCAGGGATTTTGTTTTACCTTTGACACAGGAACGGGCAGCAGAACGTGTCTCATGTTGGTTCAAATAGCCGAGCAACGACCAGAGGCCACAGTGCACTGGGGTAGATTTAGGATGGAGTGAAATCATCCCGTTTTTACCACCTAACTTCGGTATTTATGTTTGAATTCATGAAACCTCCCAAAGCATCATCTGTATTACTATGTAATACTTAATGACACCTGCATCCAAGACTAAATATCAGAATGCAACCTAAATGGTATTCATTTGTTCAGAGATAGTCTAAGCACAGATGCCTCACATGGTGTCATATTTGCACTTATTTTCCCAATTTTTAATTTTACTCTCAAATTTGTCATAATAACAGTAATTATGAACAACGTTTTCATTCTGTTCCCACTTTTTTGCTTCACAACTGCACAACTCAATGTCGTGTTTTATTGGGATTTAGAGAGAAAAACACAAAATAGTACAAAGTCAAACCAAAGCACCACAGTTTTAAGCATTTTAGACTCAAGAATGTAAAAAGGTTTGGCGTGAATTTGTAACCAGCTCACTTTACTTCAATATCCTTAAATGAAATCCAGTAAATTTCCTTTAGAAGTTACTTTATCAGTAAATACAGTCCATGATTATGTAATTTAATGTTGCCATAAAATAGCAGTGAACATAACAGCATCATGAAGACCAAGGAAGACACCAGGCATGGCAGGAATAAAGTTGCGCATAAGATTCAAGCAGGATTAGGCGATGAAACAACATCAAAAGTTTTAAACATCTCTAGGGGCACCACTTAATCCACGAAAATGGAAAGACTAGTCCTGGACGAAATAGAAAAAAATGCATGTCAATAAAATGTAAATCTTTTTGATTGATATTGATAATTATCAACAAATTCAAAAAGATATATTTTAAGTGCAGCCCTGATCATTTTATGCTGTTGCTTAGCGACCTATATTTAGATAAAGAACACACAAACACTGAATTGAAACTCAACCCTTTATTTAACCAAGTTTTTACCAAAACTGCAAGTTTTAAAAAAAGGAAAAAGAACGCGTGCTCTCTGAACTCTTTGAAGGGGGCGGGGCTTGGTGACAGAGCCTGTCACCAAGGTCTGCGTTGTGATTGGTTGGAAGGATGTAATAATGCAAAAGGAAGGAAAACTTCTATTGAACTTTTTATTAACCCTTATTTTCTATCATACAGCCCTAGGGAAGAGTACATCATATCTGCAAACCTACCAGCAAACTGACAGGACCCACAGAAAGAACAACAATCATAGAAACTCTGGAGGAGCTGCAGAGATGTGCAGTCAGGTGGGGAAATCTGTTGACGGGACAAAAGTTACTCATGCACTCCTGAAACATTTTGTGGAGGAGTGGCAAGAAGAAATACGTGGTTGAGAGAAACGCCCAGAAATAGCCCTGTTTGTGTCTCTAACCAAACTAGATTTGAATCTTCTAACAGAAAAGCTTTGCAGAGATGATGAGAAGACCAGTGGAACTAAAAAAAAAAAAAAAAAAGGAAATCCTGGAAAACATACAAGCAGGGGCTGCAAAAAGTTTGAGTCTGAGGCGAGGTACACGGTCCAGCAGAATATTCACCCTAAAAATACAACCAGAGCTGCAACAGAGTGGCTTAGTTTCATGTGTTAAAATGGCCTAGTCAAAGTCCAGACCCAGATCCTGTTGATAATCTGTGCAAAATTTTAAAAGTGAGGTTTACAGATGCTCTCCATCCAATCTGGCTGAGCTGTTTAGCAAAGATTGGGTGATAACATCTCTGGATGCGCAAAAAGGACATGCAGCTTTAACTACAGGGACAGATGGTTTTAGTCATTATCCATCCTGAGGGTTGGAGACAAATGCAGACATCTTTTAAGACAATTTATCCTTCTACCTTACAGTTACAAACTACTTTTTGTTGGTCTATCACACAAAATCCCAATAGAACACTGAACGTTGAGGCTGTGTTGTGAACAAAGCTCTAAGGGCATTTTTACAACATTGATAAATGTCTAATCACTTCAGTTCTCTGGGTCGTGTGCAATAAAGAAGTGGAACTTGTATTTTCTTTCTGACTCATGGCTGTACTATTTATGCCGCGTATTTCATTCTATATACATAGTTTTTATTAGAGTTCATCTATGCACCCTACGTGGCCCAGTAGACCAATTTTGAGAAGATTTATCTTACTTTTGTGAGGAATTTTATGCCCATATACCAACATGAAGGCTGTCTGTCACAGTATCAGACTGAAGCTCCTGACCCTTCTCCTCGACACTGTCAATCATCGACCCTATAAATATGTGACCAAATATTACCAGACATCTATTTGGTTGACAACGAGGGCCCCAAAAGCGTCCCACATCGCATCTGGCATGAGTCATATTACAGCGTGACTTTGGTTCGACACAAAAACACGACGTAATCACCTTGTGAAGAAACAGTTGCCTGGAAAGCTGTTGCTTCACGCTGCGTTTTCTGAGGACAAGCCTGACGTTTCTTTTTTTTTTTCTCCGCCTCGTCGCTTCTGTGAACGACAGTCAACTTAGTTGCCCTCAACGCGTTCCCTGTTGCCGGAGGGAGGCCAGCCGTCAAACTGAAAATAGTCTGGAGCCGGTCACATTCGAGTCAGAGTGAATCATCATTTTTCTCTAAGGTTGCTTTAAAAGCAAAAGGTCAGTTTCCAGGACTTGGATTTAGCGCTGAACGCATTTTCCGAGATTTGGAATGACTAAGTACATAAAGGGTCAACTAAGGGCCTTTTAAACTCAACCAGACTTTATAAATAAAGTTTGTATTTATTAAAGTGCTGCAGTGTACAAATAAAGAATATGTAAGTTGCAAAATGTAGAAATAGCATGGATGATTTAAAGAATAAATAAAATTAAGAAAAGTAGTTATTTATAAACCTGAGCCCTATCCAGGTTTTAGGCTGACACATTCAAAGGCTGGGATCTTCCTATGAAGACCATATAAAGTAAGTCTGTCCCTAAAGGCTCCTTTCAGTCAGAGCTCAAGCAATCTGTGCCAACCACAGCCAAGCTGACCCAGAGAGGGTCGGCTCACCCGCTGGGTCACTCACCGTCCTTGATGCAGACTTTGATGAGGCGCGCCGCTCCGCCTCTCGCCCTGGCCAGGAACTGCCTCAGCTCCGGCGTCACCACCAGTGCCAGAAACATGGCGGGGTCAAGTTGCGTCTTCCTCCCGCCAAGGGTAACTGGGCGGCGGGTCGCTGAAGGAGGGAGGCGACGGCGGAACGAAGACGAGGCGCTTGGATTAAAACCAGAACTCCACACGACCAAAACGTTCGGTCCAAAGAAGGATAAAGTATGAAGAGGCCTTCTTCTTTGATCAGGACCAGGGAGCGGGCCGGCTGCAGGGTCTCTCTGTCTGTGTGTCTGGGCTCGGTGGGAGTGTGACAGTAGGAGACAGGACACTGCTCAAGTAACTGGGACAGTGTCATGTGCACACAGAGGTGGAACCTGATCTCCTCTCTCCCAAATTTAGCTCCATCTCTGACTGTCCAGGCCCGGGGGGTGCTGGGCCGTAAAGAGCCAAAGAGAGAGCAGGACACCCTGGCCTGTGAAGCCCCTGTCACACATGCCAGACAGAGGTGATGTAAAGCTGAAGGCCTGCATTTATCCAACGGGCAAACCGTGACCAATCTGGTCAGAGGACGTGGTTACAGGCAGATATGAAATATGATGGGGGAAAAAAAAAACAGGTGTTTGATGTTTGAAGCTCAGTGCGCTGGAAACTTTACCCAACTTGCTTGACTCAAACTTTTCCACGAGACAAATACGACGGTCAACAGATTGTGTAAGATGTTTATGCTCTCATAAAACCTCTGGTCACATTAGGTTTCAACATAACTCTGGCCTCTAAGCTCACTAAGGGAAAAAAAAAATATTAAAACCACGCTTATACTGAACTACATTAAATTCAATTGTCCTAAATCTTTAATTAATAATTTTTGACCCAAAAATGATTTTCCCCCTCCAAATATCTAAAACCAATATAATTCATAAAAGGGACATAACTACATTATTTCAATAGGCATCACTTTAAATAGTCAGAAACACCACAGACAACAAGACATTGGTACAAAAATAAAAAATAAAAATTGTCAGATCTGTCATTTTTACAAAAAAATGTTTTTAATTTTAAATACAAAAAAAACCAAAAAACGTTTCATTTCTACAACTGCTTATTTACAATTTGAGTTTGGTTTGATGTTCACGCTGCCCCCTGCTGGTCAGCGGCTCCTGCGGCTCAGCCTGAATCTTCTCCTCAGTCATCGATGGTCGGCAGCCAGAACGCCTGAAAGATTTAATTCACCAACATTTAAATCACTTCAGCCATAACTTGTTTACGGATTAAGACTTGAGTGTTTATGTCTGCACGCAGAGGCAGGGGAAAAAAACACTTAACGCATATTTCTACTGGAATTAGGTCATAAACCTAATTGGCTCTAAATTTGGCTTTAATAGGAAACTGCATCCCAGTTTCTTTTGAAAATAGGTTTTCCACATCTTAGGGGGAAAAAATAGCTGCGTGCAAACGTGTGTTTGTGTCATATTTTAATTTCCACAGAGACTGAAATTAATCAAAAACAGTATATGAAAGCCCCAATTATAGAAGTCAACAAAACCTATAAATGTAACTGTCCACATTTCCCATTAAATTATTCATCAGTTTATCTAATGGCTACGGCTGAGAAAACATTTAGAGGAATGACGTTTCTCTCACCATGTTGGAGCAGGCGCTGGCAAACGTCATGAACTTTGGATTGAACTGCAGACAGGTGATGGGGCCCGTGTGCTTCCCGTCTAGCAACGCCACCTTCATGCCGCTTTCAGCGTTCCACACGTGGATCTTTCCGTCTTCGGAGCCTAGGACACATCAGTCCGAGATTAGAGTTCAACGTATATTAACAAGATTTGAAAAGCAGAAGCGTCCTTTTTCACGCCTCCACCACTCTGAGCTTGAACATATAATATTTAGCAATAATTAGCCTAATTTCCCTATACATGCGTTTTTAAAAAGCCAGATCTCGCCACAGGAAGCACGGTGGTGCAGTTGTTAGCCGTATTTATTAGGATTAAGAAGGTTCTGGGTTCTTTATGCCTGCTTTTGTTCCCCTTGTGCATGCGTGGGTTCTCTCCGGGTACTCCGGCTTCCTCCCACAGTGCAGAAACATCAACGGTAGGGTTACTGTTACTGGTTGCTCTAAATTGCTTAGATGTGTATTTGTGTGTGGATGGTTGTTTGTCCAGTGTGTCTCTGCTTCTCTGCCTCTCGCCCAAAAATGAGTAAAAATCAAAAAATGTTGGCAAAGCACCAAGAAACCTGGCAGCTTCCCATTGATCAGCTCTGATCAGTGACTGTCAGGCAAGTCCTGAAAATACAGGAATTATCTTATTAATTATGAATAGCCTGACTAACTACCGTTTCCTCCGCCATGGACCCAGCAGAAACTTTCCATCTTTGTTTTCATTTGTTGTTGGATTGAAACTGAATGAACACAAAATCTCTAAATAAAGCTAAAACCTCCTGGCAGCTGCTGAAGAACCAGGAAGTCTTAGATTGTGACATGATCCAAAGCAAAGGCGAAGATTTATCGATCCTTTTTAATGTCTTTACATCATACTGCGAGGTAAAGAAACGATGTAATAAAATCTGACTAAATCTCATCTGAAGGCTGAATTTTTTTTATCCTAAATTAAGAAAATCTTATTTTGTTACACTGCTAATTTAAACCACGGCATACAGCGTTAAATAATCTATTTTTAACCATTATGTGCCCGACAAACGCACGTTTTCCCTGAACTTACCGATCATGACAAACTGAGAATCTGGAGTGAAAGAAGCCTCCAGGGTTACGCCTTTGCTGTTGTTGTAGCCCTGTGGACAGAAACCCCGGCAGCAATGAGCCAAACTATTTCACCCGGACATCAACGTAAAGAAAACAATAAAAACAAAACGTTTTATGATTTGTTCCTTTAGTAGCTTCGTTTTTTTTTTTACAGACTTTTACTAACTCTTACCCCAAAAGAATGCAGCACTGCCCCCTTAAAAGCGTCCAGGATGCGGAGGGCGCCGCCGTTGGTTGAAAGGAGGATGAGTTTCCCGTCGTTGCTGAACTTGAGTCCAGTCCACTCACAGGTCCGGTCGTACTGGAGCTTGAAAGTTGCAAAGGGACCCTGTTGGTGAGAGATTTCGTTCTCGTTGAGTATCAAACTTCTCTCTGACAAACAGAAAAACATCGTCTTCCCCTTACCTTATCAAACGACCGCAGATCATAGAGTTTAACCATCTCTGAGTTTATCCCAGCGGCGAAAATCAGACCCTCTGGGTCAAAGGAGCACACAGGCTTTCCCTGAAGGTGCATCAAGCCCTAAAATTGCAACGATTACAGGAAATTCTGCTTCAGTTTTTTTTTTTTTTTTTGGTGCAAACCTTCAGAGAACTGAAAATCACTGATTTATTTCCGACAAAAAAATGCAAAATTCAGATAAATTCCACCTAAGTACCAACCTGGCAGTTGGGTGAGCGCAGATCCCACAGCCTGATGGTTTTGTCTAACGAGCCGGAAATAAAGGTGTCGTCCACAGGAGACATGGACAGAGAAGTCACTCTAATCACAACACACAGAGGAAACATGAAGGCACGGCGACTTCAAGCATAAACCTTTCACGGAAGCAAAACAGCAAACCTCACCTTTTGTTGTGTCCGGGAAAGTAGCGGATGTATTTGTTGTCGTGAAGAGACAAATACCGGATGGTGTCTTAAAGGAAAAGAACAAAAATAAGTGACACGGACGGACCAAGATGAGATTATTTCATGCAGTGAAAACAGAACAAACGCACAGATTCACAGGCTCCTCTGAAGATTACACTCAACCGTAGGCAAGGCAGTCCCTTGTACAGTTAGCTCCTGTATGGGGTAGAATCACAGACCCTCAAACTGTACAAACAACTACCTCAGCCAACAGCGAGCAGCGCGACGAGCCGCTACGCCACAGCAAACATCAGGGGTTCGCATCCCGACACAATATAACAGCCAACGACGCTACAGAGCGGAAGGCAAAAGGGAAAATTCCTGCACCAAAACAAACTTTATCATATGATACATACCGTCGATTTTGTTGGAACTGTAGACCACTGTGTTTGCAGCATGCGTGTACCTGATCAGGTCCACTCCATACTTTTTACTGTAGAGAGTCCTTTTGGGTCTGTCATAAACGAGGGGCGAAAAAAATAAAATAAAAAATGCAATCAAAATAAATGAATCAATAGCAATTAGCAGCTGAACACTTTTTCGATTCATTCGACGACCTTACAGGGTTCAGACCGGAGTGAAACGCAGCAGATAACTAGAGTTAAAGGAAAGGGATTGATTGTTCTTCTTTTCCAACAACCTAAAATCTATAAAGAGCGTCACGTCCAGAGCGCCTTGAGCCCGCACTTTGCTGCTGTCCCCACCAGCCCGAAGCATCAAGTAACAAAAACACTTCAAAAAATGTGTGGGGTCAGCATTAATTCGGCATTTCGTGAAAGAATGAGAGCAGATCTCCAACGGCAGTGTTGATGAACCTGGCTGGAAGAGGGGATTTGTAGTAGTTCTCTTTGAAACTACTAGACCTTTAATATCAAGATGTTTCGTGATAAATATCAAAAGTGAAAAGGATGAAAAGCGATAGTTTTGTCCATAGCGGCTTGCTCTAACATCTAATGTCATTTTGAGCCATTGAACACGAGGAACATCTAACAACATCAGCTTTTAAGCCGTGCCACCGATTCTGAAATGGATTTAGGTCTTGACCTTGACCGGCTCTAAACCACTCCACTGATCCAGTTTGTTTCGTTGTCCTGCTGGAAGGAGAACCTCCGTTCCCGTCTAAACTCTTTGGCCAATTACTTGTCTTTTTGCTCTCTTTCTTTTTTCTTCATAGTAGGTACACCTGGTCTGATGTTCTGTTAACTGTGACATCATCCAGGGAAGACAGATCACCCACTTTTACCATCTAATGTAGAACAGATTACTGGATCAATGTGTGCTTTTTTGTCTCTCTTGTTGTGTCTCTGTTCTGTCTTCTGTAACCCCAGTCGGTCGAACCAGGTGACCGTTCATACTGAGCCCGCTTCTGCTGGAGGTTTTTCCTTCCTGTTAAAGGGGAGTTTTTCTTTCCACTGTCGCTTCATGCTTGCTCAGTATGAGGGATTGCTGCAAAGCCATGTACAATGCAGACGACTCTCCCTGTAGCTCTACGCTTCTCCAGGAGTGAATGCTGCTTGTCGGGACTTTGATGCAATCAACTGGTTCCCTTATATAGGAAATTTTTGACCAATCTGTATAACATGATTGATTATATTGAACTACATTATGATGGCTTTAATGTGCGCCCAGTGTTCATTTCTGCTACATGCAGGTCAAAAGGTTTAGCTTAGGCCTCATCTTTAGCTCCCCCACCCCGAGATGTTGCTTGTACTATCAGGCACATTGCATGTTTTTTCTCAGCTGCTGTATTTCCTGTTTAACTTGAATATTGCATTTTTAATCTGAATATTCCATATTACCCATAATTGTGCAGTACTTTCATTTCTGCTAAGTGTTCTTCTGTTGCTCTCAAACTTAACTTCATATTAGCTCGGTTTTTCATTGCTAATCTCGTGTGTAACTGGTTTTGCCACTGTCAATGCCAAATTCCCCCATTATTGGACAATAGATGTATTATTTATAGCAACTTCTTCCAACACACTTTTCCTCCACCTGAGCTGTAAATATCTGCAGCTCATCCAGAGCTCTTGGGTGCTTTCCCAATTAAACCTCCCCTTCCCCAATCTGTCAGTATAGGTGGAGGACCACGTCTTGGTAGGGTTACATGGAAAGGAGAAAAAGTCGTGCCATACTCTATTTTTGAATGATAGATGATATTGCTAAGTCACGTCAAAGCTTGGGGCACAGATTTAAGCTCTTCATCGACCTTATCCGTGAGCTGCCTGCTGTGTTCCTTGGTCTTCATAATGCCATTTGTTGAAGCTCTCACAGAGCAGCTCAATTTATACTGGGATCAAAGCGCCCACATGTGGATTCTACTTACTAAAATAGGTGAATTAAGAAAGCAAATCGGTTGCACTGGACTTTATTTCGGGGTGTCAGTAAAGGGGGCTTCCAGATTTTTTGTCTGTGTATATTTTGAAAACCAATGAATCCTCTCTCTCTCCTCCAGCTCACAATGATTCACTACTTGGTGTTGATCTACAAGTTCAAACTTGTGCCTGGAAAGTGAAAATTATCAGTACTTGAGCAAGTTAAGTTAAAGATCTGGACCTTTCCACTTGAACACCCTGGTATTCGTAACTAAATCCCGTTTAAATCGCATTAAAGTTGTCAGATGACCACTAAAAAGCTGCTAAGTTAACATTACATGGCAACTATGTTGTGCTGGACAGTTGTTCCCTTTTAAATCAAAAGGGGAAATGGCGGCAGTTAGAGCAAATATTTAATATCAAGCTATTTAAAAATTGACTAGTTGCAGCAGATGGTTTGTGGTCCTAATTATAGGATTTACTATAAACTCTTGACATATTGGCTAAAGGTAAATAGCCTTTTCTCCATGTAGGTCTTGCCTCCCACTTAATTAAACAGTAATAAAATTCTCCATTAAAATGTTTTGCTTGTAAAAAAAATAATCTAAAGATAAAAAATTTATAGCACGCAGCTTTTAAAAAATATAACAGAATTAATACTGGGCCGGTATTTAACCATCGCTTATTTATTTTACAGCTCTCGCTGCGTCGCCCTACGCAGCGAAGGCCTCCGCGGCTAGCACAGCTAGCAGCTAGCATGAAGGTAAAACTGGAGCCTAAACCGAAAACAAACCACTCTTACTTTCCCTCCTGGCAGTCGTAAAGGACCAGCGAGTCGTCGTCGCTGCTGGAAATGATTGCTTCCCCGTTTGAGCAGAAGTCAAAGCAGTTAATTTTGTCCGTGTTCTCTCGGAACACCTTAGCAACCCTAAAGCTCCGAAGCACATTGTCCGTTAGCTTCATGGTGGCCCGTCCTGGTGTCCGAGGGGAAGCTGGCCCTCGTTTCGCTTTAAATCGACTCAAGCGTCACAGTTGTGGGGATTATACGAAGATATGTGAGCAACAGTGGTGCTAAAAAAAATCTTATAAGGGGGAAAAACGAGAAAGCTTCCCCAAAAAAACGGCGACGGAATCCCGCCTAGGGTGGTTTGAGTCCACGGCAGAGGGAGGGACGAACTGCACCGCCTTCGCCACGTCAGTCGTCACCTGACAGGCGCAGTGGTCCGACGCCGTCTTTTATCGCGAGACTTGCGTAGGACCGTAAACAACATCAATGGCACATTTTTAATACTCGAATAACCACACAGTGTGCCGTTTTTACGGCTTAGTTTCAAATGTGCCAAATGTCTGTCACGTTGTGTGTGTGTCATAAATAAGGACAGCGAGTCGCTTTCTGTCGCAATTTTGCAGCCGCAGCAAAACAAACATGATCATGGAGAAACCCCACGGTGGACTTTTGACCCCACAGAAAGAAAACTCTAAGCCTAAGGTATGAATCATTTATAACTGCTGCTCTGCTTGTTTTTGTCTTTCTGTTGAATGGCTTGAACACAGTATAAAATAACGGTAGTAGTTTAGAACAATAATAGTAAAAAAAAAAAAAAATTAGATTTGCAATTATATTTCCAGTATCTGTTCTGTTATGATTAATAATGATGTGCTTGATCTGTATGCCTAATATACACACTCACTGGCAAAGGAGAGCTGGTACTGGGTTGGAGCTTTTTCAGGATTTTTTTTCTTATAAAACCACCTTAATTCTTTGTGGCACACATTCAACTGAAAACATTTCAAAAATACACACTGAAGTCATTGTCATGCTAAAGAAACCAGTTTGCGCTTTGTGACATGGTTCATAATCTTGCTGGGAATAAGTACTCTGTGGTCATAAAAAGAATGGATCAGGTCGGTAATTCTCAGGTAGTTTTTGTGCAAATTGGTACTAAGGTGCTCAAAGTGTGTCAAAAAAAAAAAAAAAAAACACCCACCACACACCATCATACCACCACCACCAATTAGAGCCGTGGACACAAGGCAGGATGAATCCATGCGTTCGGGTTGTTTCTGCCAAATTGTGCCCTTACCATCTAGATCTGGCAGCTGAAATCAAGATTCCAATTTTGGCAAACCTTGGCGAACTTTAGCATCGGTTTTCTATTTTCAGCTGACAGGTGGGGCACCTGGTGCAATCTTCTGCTGCTGTAGCCCATCTGCTTCTGGGTTTTATAGATGGCAGTCTGTATACCTCTTCTCTTCTGTTGTAGATGACAATCCCAGGAGGTCAGCAGTTTCTGAAATACTCAGACAAGCCCATCTGGCACCAACAATGGTGCCACATTAAATCCCATTCCTCCTTAAAGCATACTAGTGATTAAAACAAATTATTTCCAGTGTGTAAGATAAATTATTTAGTTTGACTAATCCATTATATCTATAATTTCCTAGGCTGTGCAAATAATAAAAGGAGATAAATGGATAGCTGAAATGCAAGTTCACAGGGGCAGCGATCCCTTAAGTTAATCATTAAACACAGTTTAAACAACTCCAGTTACTGTTTGGTTAGATTTTGGCTTCACTGCAGAGCAGGAACACACACAACAGGCTGCAGCAGGAATCTGCAGGCTGTAATCGCCGTACACAACCCAAGCAGGTAGGCTGACTTAATACCAGATTTGAAGTGAGACATAGCCACTGAGTTTGTATAATAAATACAATAATTAAAGTACATCTTCTGTTTGTTTAAACACAAATTAATCTACTAAGCGTACCTCAATTTTATCTATACCGTATAAACTAAAATGTCAGCTAAAGCACATGAAACGTCCTTTTGTGTGTGAGTTTAACTACGCACAGCATGTTGCACGTTTTGATTTGCTAAGATGTAGAGGAAGAGATTGAACTATGCCATAAATCTGTGGGAATTTGTTTTCAAATTTGTGTGTTAACTTTTACAATAATGGATGTTTTGAAATCAGTTTACCCTTTTTTTATTTTATTTTTTACAAATAACCCTCTTATATAAAACTTTGCATAGTTTGTATGTTGGGTTTTACATTTTAGATGCACATGATATCAGGTATAATCTTCCTAAATTACCCATATGTATAATATAGAAAACAGGATTTTCTAACTCAGCACATCTTGATGTATCAATTCCTCAGAGCAGTTGAGGTGTCAATGGCTCGCATCCTTTCCTTGTTCCGGCCTCCGCCTATTCTGGCCCTCCTGGGCAGAGGGAACCCGACCTTCTGCAAAATGTCCATGGACTCGCGGGCACGGGAGATCTTCAGAGCCGCAGTGGAAGCTGTTCAGCCGGACCGTGTGGTCAGGCAGAGCATAGAGCGGCAGGATGATTCCGTCATTATTGACGGACGCAGGTTCCCACTCAGACACAACCTGCACCTCGTGGGCTTCGGGAAAGCCGTTCTGGGGATGGCTGCGGAGGTAGAGCGGATTCTGGGCGACCATTTAGTCAGAGGAGTCATCAGCGTGCCTCATGGGATACAGCAGACGCTACGGCAGCATGGAAAAAGGTACGTAGATGATGTTCAGTCGACAGTGCCCTGCAAAAGCGCTCTTACTGGTTTTTTTTTAATATATTTTGCAAAATCACAACCACCAACTTTTTTTTCCATCCAAAAATGTTTAGCATTGTGATTTCAAATGATGGTGAATTTTTTTTTTTTTTTACTTTTCTACCAACTTTTTTGGAATGATTTCAAATGATAAAAATTGTGAATTTGTAATTTTCTTTACTATTAGAAATCAGAAACCTACGTGCATTTGCGTTGACTTCTCTTTACTGATACCGTTAAATCAAATCCAACCACCTGTCCAGGCGGTTTGAATCTTTTATAAGTCCCCTAATGAGTCAATTTAATCTCAGTTGGAAGGTTTCTCTGAAACCGTGGAGGAGCTGCAGAAATCCACAGCCCACGTGAAAGCATCTGTTAACAACACAGCTATTAGTTGTGATCTCTTCAAATCTGAGGCTGGGGTGAAGATTAACCTTCCAGTGGAAATAAACACGGATGATAATCTATTGTTAGAATGGCCCATAGACTTTAATACAGGGCTGTCGTTGAAGAAAATCCGAATTGCGGCTAATTTTTAATGCAAGTTTCCTTCACTTCACAATTCTGTGCCCCTTTGTGTTGGAAGATGTTCAGCAAATACTTTTTAGAATACCGTAAGCCACCTAAAATGCTACTAAGAATATCAACATGTTTACATTTTATGCTCTATATCTACCACAGCCATCTGTTGCTAAAGGAAGACAGTCGGATCAAAGTCATGGAGGGAGCCAAGCACAACCTGCCAGATGATGATTCTCAGAAGGCGGCTGAAGGGATCAAGCAGTTAGCCAGTGAATTGACAGAGAAAGATTTGCTGCTTGTGTTAATATCAGGTAAAAAAAAAAACTCACAAAGTTCTCTCTAAGGGTCATGCCCGTTTGTTCTACCCCTCAAACAGCAGGCCTGTTTGTGTCTAGGTGGAGGCTCTGCGCTGTTACCAGCACCGATACCTCCAGTCTCGCTGCAGGAGAAGCTTGATGTCACCCGCAGGCTTGCTGCCGCTGGTGCCACCATCCAAGAGCTTAACAAAGTACGTCGAGCCCTCTCTTTGTTGAAGGGTGGAGGGCTTGCGCACCACGCTCACCCGGCACAGGTAACTCCCAGCAATTGTACAAAGATGTATTTTTGTTGGGAAAAAAAAGAGCATATTTCTGATCAGGGATCCTCTAATCATTTCATCAAAGGTGGTTTCGCTCACGCTGTCTGACGTGATCGGGGACCCGATTGATCTGATAGCAAGTGGACCAACGGTGACATGCGAGGTGTGGCCAGAGGAGGTCTTGTCCATCCTTGAACAATACAAGCTTCTCAACTCCATGCCGGCTTCGGTAAAGGAAGTCCTCGCGAGACAGGGTCCCCGTTGGAAAGAGAACGAGGAGGACTCGGGTTCGTCCGGAGAGGCCGTCAATGTCGTGATCGGCTCTAACACCGTGGCGCTCACGTGCGCCGGCCGGCGTGCCCGGGAGCTGGGTTTCCGTCCTGTCGTGCTTTCGCCGGGAGTGTGCGGCGACGTGCGGCTGGTCTCCAGACTGTACGGCCTCCTGGCGCGCTTCGCCTGCTCCCGCGAGGAGCCGCCGCCGGAGATCGCAGCCGAAGTGCTGCGGCTCGGGCCGGAGGTGGGCGCGGAGAGCTGGGACCTGTGCCGAACCATGCAGGTGTTGGGCGAAGGGCGCGCGGAGGGGTGGGGCGCCACGTGTCTGTTAGCCGGAGGGGAGCCCACCGTGGAGCTGACGGGCAAGGGGCGAGGTGGTCGAAACCAGGAGCTGAGTCTGCGCGTGGGACTGGAGCTGAGGGGCCTGGAGCTCCCGCCTCAGGGGCCCGTGTTTTTGAGCGGGGGCACCGACGGTCAGGACGGACCCACGGAAGCCGCGGGCGCCGTGACCGACGGGGGACTGTACGACGAAGCTCGAGCGCAGGGGTTAGACGTCGACAGCTTCCTCAGTAACAATGACTCTTATACCTTCTTTTCTCGTCTGTCAGCTGCACGGCGTTTACTCGTGCCCGGCCTGACCTGCACCAATGTCATGGACGTACACGTGCTACTTATCCCGGCAATTCCCATTAAAATAAGTTAATAGGAAAGCAAACCACTGTAACATAATCAGTAGATCGATTTATAGATATGAGAGGTTTCATACACTGCAAAAACGGAACTAAAAATAAGACAAATTGTCTTGAAATTAGTGCATTTATCCTTGATTTAAGCAGCTAAATAAGATTATCTGCCAATGGAATGAGTATTTTGAGCCCTAAACTAAGATAATTACATATACTGCACCTGAAATAAGATGATAGAGATGAGTTGTTCCTATTTTAAGTGCAAAATATCTCATTCAATTGGCATACCATCTTATTTACCTGCTCAAATCAAGGACTGATACACTGATTTCAAGAATATTTGACTTATTTTTAGTTTTGTTTTTGCAGTGTAGGGAGTTTTTTAAATTTGACAGTCATGGAGTAACCAGTTGGAGCTCAAACTGAGTCCGGTTCTCCTCTAGGTGTATTCCCGTTCAAAGAGAGCCTTTCCTAGGGTCGTTCAATTACAGGAATTTTTCAAACTGGAAACTTTCAGGAGGGAATTATGAGATTTAATAGTAACTCATGGAATCATGACCTGGATGACTGAGAATCTTCACCAACGCAATTCATGGAAATGAACAGGTTTTTAGGTAAATAAACAGTGACAAACCTGGAATTCAAAATATAGGCTTGCTGAAAGTTTTTATTTTTATTTCAATTCCCAGCTCTTGTAACCCCCATGCTCCTCTCTGCCGGCGCCACACGCTTGCTCAGAAGGAGGGATTGCTGCAAAATGGACTGAATACAAACAGCCAGCCTTCCTTAGGTTATTTTCCACCAAATGCCATCATTCATTTGAATTGTATCAGAATTACAGCTCAGTTGGAGTGTATGTAAGGCGATTTAAATCTGTCTGTACGCCTATAATTGTTTTTGAATTAAATCGTCAGATTTTAGTAGAATTTGGACTGAATTGGGTTCTATATATCTAGTTATGAATTTGGCCCGTGTCTTGTATGATTTCTGGAGATTACATTTCTGTTGTGAATTTCAAAAATGAACTCAACTGATTCACCATATAAAGATTTAATTTAAAAAACTACATGCAATATATTTTTAACATAACTAAAAAAAGAGAACGATACTTAAATATGGATATGACATTCTTTTTTACAATAAAACTTGTGCTGCACCATTGGATGCTTCAAAATGTTTACAGTTTTTTCCTTGTTAATGTCACAGTAAACCGATTTTATATTTGATAGCTGACAGCAAGATGGTACATTAAAGGACTGAAATATAATTTGACCTCTTCTTATCATTAACAACAAATTCTAACATGGCACTAATGTTTTTTTCTCAAATACATCTCTTGGTTTGATCTTAGTTTGAATAATTGTTGTCAGTATTTTGTCTTCTTTAAGTTTAAATTGGACAGATAACCTTGGACGCTGAATAGATCTCCTCCAGGTTTACAGCCCAATGAGCAGCAGGACTCCAAAATTTGCTGGTCTGTGGGGATATTTGCCATTTTGTGTTACAAAAAATGGGGCAAGCATGGTTGTGCACTTGTTTAATATTTTGCCAAACACTTTTTGTTTTGATCAGGTTGGGAACTTTGGCCATTGAACTGCCTTGTAAGACTGGGTAAAAAAACAACAACACTTCACTAATTTAATGCAAGCTGTAGCATTTATAATGGCATTCAACTATTTACATACAGTGCCATGCAAAAATATTTACTCCACTTTATCATCTTCAATTTCTTTCATATTATAATACCTGTGTATTTTATTGGAATTGTATGTCACAAATACCAAGCAGTGCAAAATCATACAGTGAAAAAAAAGAATGAATGCTTTGAAATTTGTTTAAATAGTAAACATCTGAAGATTTAAGTGACTGTATTCAGGCATCTTTGCTTTGATACTTCTAAATAAAATCCAGTGCAAACAATTTTTTTAGAAGTCATCTCATTAGTTAATAGGATCCAATCCACCTCTGAATTCTTTACTCTCAGTCTAAATCCAACGGTTCTCTGAAGGCCTCAGATGTTTGTTAGAGAAAATCAGTGAACAAAAAGCATCATGAAGATCAAGCAACACAGCGTTAGGTTAGGGCTGGATGATAATTCAATTTTGATCGATAGGCGTACATCAATGGGAGAAAAAAAGGGTCAATAAAAAGTTTTCCTTCCTTTTCCATTCTAGACATGTCATTATATCTTCCCAAACAATCACAACGCAGACCCAGGAATGCTCCGTCACCATCAGAGTTCAGAGATCACTTTTTTATCTTTTAAAAACCTTTCGGAAAAAGTTTGTTCAATAAAGGTTCAAGTTTGAATTCAGTGTTCGTGTTCTGTATCTAAAAATAGGTTGCTAAGCAACAGCATAAAATGGCCAGGGCTGCAGTTAAAATATACGTTTTGAATTTGTTAATAACTATCGATATTGATCAATATGATTTCTATTGATATGCTTTTTTCCCCAATATCTTCCATTCCTACATTAGGTTATAAAACAACCTGGACAGGACAACAATCCCCTGTGTCCTCTGCAAATCTGCTTTTAATCAGAGTTGCAAGACTTTAAACTGGACTAAGTCCAGTTTAAAGTTTTCCACAAGTCACACAGAGGACATGACCAACATCAAGAAGGTGCACAGGTCAGACGAGATTATAGTTAATTAACATAGAAAATGCTCCATGTGGTAGAAATCTAACAATACACATGACCATAATATCCATGTATTGAAACATGGCGGTGGCAGCATCATGTTGTGGGGATGCTTTTCTTCAGCGTGGACAGGAAAGCTGCTCAGTCAATGGGAAGACGTATGGACGCAAATACAGGTCAAAACATATGGATGTGTTAGAATGGCCCAGTCAAAGTCCAGGCATAAATCTAATTCAGAATCTTTGAAAACACTTTAAATTGATGCTCATGGATGCTTTCCATCCAGTTAGACTGAACTTAAACTATTTTACCAAGAATAATGAGTAAAAATTTCTTCTTTAGATTGACGGAGCTGGAGGAGACATAACCAGCCATATCTGCACCAAATGAGGACTTTAGAAAGTTCTGGCTCAGGGAGGCAGAAATTTTGTCAATATATATATATATATATATTTTTTTTTTTTTTTCCTTCACGTTTGTAACTACACACTCATTTATGTTATATGAGATTCTAATAGCATACATAGAGGTTTGTCGTGACGCAACAAAACGTGAAACAGAGTAAGTTGCAAGAGAGTAAAAATCTGGACGGTTGTTAAACACAATAAAACAATGATTTACACAGGAGAATTTATTTATCAAATTGTATAAATAAAACTGGCCACACACATCTTTTGCTTCGTAGTATTCTTGCCATAACTATTTACACACAGCATATACCGTCACTGCTCATCCAGCTCCACTAATCCCAAACATATTCATAAAATATGTTTTATGAATATGGCACTAACTCAAACCACAAGTGATCCACTCTGACAACACAATTGATTTGATTCCTTCCAGCGGAGAACGTGTCCTGCAGAGAAACCAGTGCTGGAAAAAAAAAAAACCTGATAGCTGTTCATATCCACAAAATAATCAAAAATGCTCCTGTTCATTCAGCATCTCTGACGTGGAAACATCCAGCCCAGATGTCCTCTTAATCCCGGTGGCTCTTCAGAGGATCTCCAGCTTTACTCTCCCTACAAGATGACAGAAAAATCCTTTAAAACAACAACAACAACAACGTAACATATGCGGGCTTTAACATCGGAACAATTAGGCGTTCGACCCCACGTTAGATCGGGCCATCACCATGGAAACAAATGAAAAGAAAGACTAATATAGATTATTAAAATAAAGCTTTTTTTATACAGACAGTAGCGCGATTCAAGCATCGGAAACCCACCATCCGCTGAGGTGAGCCGCTGCCTCGGGGGTTCCTCCGTTCTGTCCAGCCCCTGCAGGTAAACACAGACGCAGTTAGCATATGCTAACGTGGCTAGCATGGAGTGAAGAAGCAAAGGCGTCCCTCCGCGGGGCGGATAACACCCACCTTGTCGGTAATACATGTCGTTCACTGTGCTCCCGTAGACCTTCCACGCGAAGTGGATCGCGACGAGGCTGAAGATCAGCCAGCTGAGCAGGATTTTGAAAATGGAGACCCTCATGTCGTTGGCGAGCCAGTCGTCCACGAACTCGGAGAGGAACGACAGGCAGCCGTCAGCGATGCGGGAAAGGAACTCAAAGTCCCATGACTCCTCCATGCTGGCCGCTTTTAAGGTTAATGCCTAAAGAAGCGGGGTCGGCCCTATGTTTGCTCACTTTGAAGACATCCCTCTGGTTAGGACATATTACCAGCCTGTCCCTCCATTGTCAGCGTTGTTTACATAGAGGAAGATTCTTCTTCTGTGGTTTTTAGTTGTTGTTTTGTTGGCGACGTAAAGGCGCAGTACTGCCACCTACCGGACCCAGGATTGAACTGTGTTCTCAGGTGCGTCACAGTAAAGTTTAATCATTTCAGTCATTTCCTTCAAAAGGTGACACTCATTTATATGACATAGATTCATTACATGCATAGAAATATTTTTCTGACCATTTTCAAAAACAATGAGCATTGTCACTGGGACAGGTCATTTTCTGAGAGCCAAACCTCATCTGGATCTCCGCATAAAGAGTGCAGCTGTTGAACAAGTGGAGGAGGCGAAGCTCCTAGGAATTTTCATAGAAAGTAAACTCTCTTGGGATAAACATATCCTGAGCGTTGTCTCAAAAATGGGTAGTAGATTGTCTGTAATCAAAAGATGTTCAGAATATCTAACTAAACAAACAAACCCATTATGTCATTCAAACTTTAGTATTGTCACGTTTGGATTATTGCTCTGTTGTGTGGTCCAATGCGTCATTAAGCAATATAAAAAAAAATTACAGCTGGGGCAAAATCATGCAACATGTGTGGCTTAACAATGTAGTATTAGGACAAATGTTGCTAAAATGCATAACCAGCTTTCCGGGTTATTGGTGAAGGACAGAGGGTTTTATGCACTAATAAACTTTCGCAATAACATAATTACAGTGAAAACACCATTTCTGTTTTACCAAACAGGACCATTTGGCAAAAATATCCATGATTACTGAACAAGGCACACAGTTAGACTGTTTCACTCTGCCATAAATGTAAAAACAAGTTTTAGCCAGCATGCAGTGATGTTTTGAGCAATGCAGAAATGGAACTCACTCCCACAAAACATCAAACAAAATGCTGCTTATAGTTTTCAGAAGCAACTGAAAATATACTATGAAACAATTTATTATTAATATAATATATGCAAGTCAAATTTATGCATTTGCGAAAGAAGATACGTATATAACTGTGCTTTATGTATGAGAGTATCACAGCATAAGACCGGACAGACTACATATTATGAAGGTATAGATTTATTTTTAATGTAAGAGAAATCTAAAATGTGTCTCTATTTTAGAACTATGTTCTATTCAATTTATCTGTGTGTGCATATACGAAGAGTTGACAAATGAAGATAAATTGATTACACCTGCATGGGCAGGATTCCAAATAAAAGAAATAAAGAAACTCACATTATGCAGCTGGAAGTATATCTGGAATATTTTTCTGTGAAATATCTTGACTGCATGACAATTTCCACATTGTTATGCTTTGGGGAAGTCTGCAGCTTTTATTACATTCTTCTCAGTGTTACCATTTGACCCAGCATAACAACATTCCTATGAGTCCTGTTATGTAGACCAGTAAACGATCAGTTGTTCTGTTTTTGCAGCTAAAAAAAAATATTGTGACATGAAGGAAGCGACTGGAGTGTGTGGCTTTCAAACAATGTGTGAGAATAAAGATTGGATCGTTTAGTGTTTTTCTAGAGCCCATTCTGTTTTAAATCCAGGTTTTATTTTAAAGTTTTCTTGGTAAATTCAGTCTAACACTTGCCTGGCTATATTTCAAGATGGTATAGCTGATGGTGGGAATGTAGATCCACCATCAGCTATTGAATTAAATCAATTGTGTCCATGTTTTGTGGCTTTCCATTTCCTACAATATTATTTGATGCTATTCTAATTTGATTTGTTGTGTTCCCAGCAGTAGTTAGAGCTGGGTGTGGCTTGTGAATTAAAATTCATCCTTCCAAAAAAAAAAAAAAAAAAGCAAGTGGTGAATCACAGCAAAAATCATGATATAACAAAGGAGAGTGTTTACATTTTCAAAGCTTGTTTGCTTTGATAAACTGAAAACTACCTTTTCTATTATCTCTGAGTATGTTTATCTGAATTTAAAATCAATCTGATAATCTGAAGCTCTTCAGTGGCAAATAAGAAGCATTCTACTTTTTACAGCACTGCAGATTGTAACTTTTAGAAATTAATCTCCACACATTACAAACTATTTTCCAACTGTCCCTGTCAGCACAACCACTTAAATTTGAGCCTTTTCTTAACTTTCTCCAGGAGAGAGTCGTGAAATGATGGAACTGGTTTATAGTGCTTATAGTGATTTTCTAGTCATACTGACCACTCAAAACAGTCTCCACTGGGGCCACATTGACCCATTTGCAATTTTTCACACACATTCATACTCCTATAGACAGATCATCACGTGCCTTCCCAGGCTCACATCAAAATGTGAGCGGAAAAAGAAGAAACCTTCAACCTAAGAAGACTGAAGACGCCACAGTCACTACAGTGTACAGTAGTGACTAAACTAAATTTATGTCAGAGAAACACCACGATCTTCAAAAATGATCTACAATTTTTATCTTTAAAATACACTTTAGCCCAATCGCTATTGAGTTGCTTAATAAGTTTAGGGACTAAACTTTAGCGCTGAAACGTGTCTCACATGCAAAACGTGCAAACAGGTGAACCCAGTTTCGCTGTGGTTGCGTGGTTCACGCTCTGATATTGAGGTTTCCTGAGGGGGCGGAACTAACCGGCTCCTACCAGCATTCTGATTGGCCAGCCGCACGCGTCATCGTCGACTCCGGAAGTTTGCTGTTGTAAGAGCAAGATTTGTTTTCGGCTCCTACTTGACAGCTCATTTGCCACCGGGCTGCAGAGGGAAAGTAAATGAAGCAAATTGTAATTTTTAAAGGCGACTTTTTGACATTTTACAAACGTAAGTGCTGTCGTTCGTGTTTATTCGTCCATTTTTACGAAGAGGAGCCGAGGTCATGAAATTGTGTCTGTGTGTGTGTGTGTGTGTGTGTTTCGCTTGTTAGCAGCGGGCGCTGTTAGCTTCGCCTCTACAGCCAGCCTTTTGCTGAGTTGTGTAGGAATCCACCGCCGCACATTTGTCGTTACACAGAGGTTATCTGCATTAAACGTGGTCGTGGTAGCAGATATTGCGGCGCACATTGCTGATAAACTTATTTTGAGGCAACATTTAGCTCCCCCTCGCTCCCTCTTCGTCTCACCGACCTCTGTTGGTGAGTGACACTGGATCTGCTGCTGAAGCTGTAATCTGATTTAAATGTCCTGGAGGTGTTACGATCCTCTGTTCTCATGTGACCTCGATAATAAGTGGCCTCATTCACGAGGACACCCGAAGTGCTCGCATCTCACGCGTGAACGTGTTTTAATCACCAGCCCTGAATGTGGATTCCTTTATCTCCAGTGACTGGGATGGTATCATGGAGGTAGACCCTCATCAAGACAGAGAGGCACAGGCAGCCAAGGTTTCTGGTCCTCCAGCTGAGAGCGATCCGCCTGGTAAATATGAGCTCATTCTGAACAGTCACCCGGCTTTTGTCTTTCTTGTTTAACATATGCAGGTGTATACAGCCAAGAACTTTGCATAAGATACATTAGACTTTCAAAGCATTTGCAGTATGAGCTTTAAGGTTTAGGCATTTGAATTCAAATTAGCCGAAGCAGATTACCATTAAGTGAACTAAAGCTAGGTGGACAGGTGATTTAAAAGTTTTATCTTAATGAGGCTAAACCTTTATTGATGGCTAAAAGTGACAACAACCAAGCTATGGTGATAATAATAATAATAATAATAATAATAATAATAATAATAATAATAATAATAATAATAATAATACAAAGATGATCAGTAATGTGAATTTACCACAAATTACTGCAATGTTATTTAAATTATTAAATGTAAATAGAAATCAAAAATCATTTAGAATGTATTAGTACTTAATTAGTATTTCAATTTGTAGTAAAAAATGAAATAATTTAAACCCAATTGCTCATCAACTGGACCCTAACACCTGAGTGGGGTAACGGTGTTGGAGTCAAGGCGGTTAGTCTGGAGTTAGTCTGTTGCTGTTCAGAGAAACAAGTCAGATCTTCCGGGTCTTTTTTTCCACAATGAGGTTCAATTATTTCCTGAAGGTCTCTGATTCAAGAACTAATAATTAGATGACGCCTGGAACAATTTTATAGAAATGTTATTTTTCACTTGGCACATATTTGAATTTTTAGCTAACAGTATAATTATGTTTTGGAGTTGGGCACCTTTGTTCCTCTATGTTCCTTACTTTACATTGTTTTATGTTTAAATTATTAACAGCTGAAAGGTTTGTTATTACATTCCTTCATGAAGTTTTTGGAAGCCGCTTGGAATCTGAGTCATAATTACGTTAATGACAAAATTACCTTTATGTTCACCAAAAGAAGAAGAAATCTAATAAAGGGCTAACCATACTCCTGAATCAACTCAGATTTAAAGTTTAATGTGTTGTGCTCTGCAACATAAAACCTATCAATACTTTATAGGATGACTGTGGGATCCTCTCCGTTATTTGGAAAAAAAAAATACGATATACACCAGAAGGCTAAGGAAAAACTCTCTGAAAGGTTCACATATCATCTTGTTATTTCATGAAAAGTTGGCCTGGAAGATAAATGCAGTGAAACCACTAAAAGTTACAAACCTTTTTTTGATATTTAGATCAAAAAAAACAAAACAGAAGTTGCTTCCTGAACACTGGGTTCACTGTTTTTATTGCTGAATAATCATAATTTGACATTAGACTATTTGTGATTGTATTTATATACAGGCTCATCCAGATGTTAGTTAAATTGACGTTATGTATTGGTGAAGTAGGTGAAATAACTCTGGGTTGATAGTAATAGTTTCTCTTTACAGATTTCAGACAAAAATGATATTAAAAATGACTAATTGCTATTCTTTTATGACTTTTGTCATTGACCATTTATAAAACCTTTCCATCAGTGTATTTAAAACAACCTTCTCTTTATTTCCTAATGATTCCTGAAGTCCTGGTTGGGATTACTCTTTGTTTTTATTTGGTGAAGACTTGACCTAAAAGTCGCCTCCCAAATATTTATTTAATAACAGCTCATTGAGGCCAATCTGTCATTTTTCTTATTGTTTCCTTATTTGGTTTTGCTTTCGTTGTAGCAGACACCCTGGCCACTTCTCTCTGTCTCTTGGGGAACCACATGTTTCCCGATCCAGTGGCGACGAATGCTTGCACCAGCATTAACAGCAGCGAGCCTGCCAGTCTGCAGCCGTCTGACGTTTCAGCGGAGGATCCGGGTCCGGACGCACGGCCTCCTCCTCTGGGAGCAGAGTCGGTGAATCAGGACTCAGAGTGTCAGAGCGATGCGCCGACCCACCCGGCTGGGAGAGGGACCGAGGACGCCGGCGGCGCTCAGAGCGACTCTGCCGAGTTTGTTGTTACAATGCTGGCCAAGGCCAAGCTAGAAGAACAAGGTATAGGAGTAAAGGGGAGATCGTCTCCTTTACTGGAGGCAGGGATCCCTGAGCCTCCTTCGTTTACGTCTCATCGTGACGAGGATGTTACAGCTGACAGCTGGCGGCGGCACAGGAAGCATGTTTTTGTGCTGAGCGAAGCGGGAAAGCCCATTTATTCCCGATATGGCAGCGAGGAGGCTCTTTCTTCCACGATGGGCGTCATGATGGCGCTGGTGTCTTTTGTCCAAAGTGGAGATAACATCATCCGCTCAGTGTATTCAGGTGAGAGCGCTGACATACATGGTACATACGACCGATTTGATCTGGACTGACTCCAGTAATTACTTCTGTATTATTATTATTATTATTATTATTATTATTAATAATAATAATAATAATAATAATAATAATAATAATAATAATAATAATAATAATAATAATAATAATAATAATAATAATAATATGAATATTATCATTGTTGTTGTTGTTTAATTTCCCATGCTGTACAGATAATTTGACAGTAGACCATCTGTGATTGTATTTATATACAGACACATCCAGATGTTAGTTAATTTTACATTATGTATTGCAGCATTATATTCAAGGTCATTACCATCTGTTGAGGCTAATTTCTGAAATCACTGCAGTTACATTAATAGGGAATATTTTACACACAGGAAGTATTTTTTTATGTTGCAACTCAAAAATATCCATTAAATATGGAATGGCAGCATCTTATACGAGATGTTGTCATGTGTCCAATATGATGGTGACACAAAGCGAGGTCTTTATTGTGAAAACGGACAGAGTGTTTGGTTTTAATACTATTTTTCTCTCTATTTACTATTTACGACCCCAAACTTCAGTGAATTTTATTGGGATTTCAGCATGAACTGACCGCGGTAACTCTGGAGGAGCTGCACAGATCCACAGCTCATGTGGGAGATTGTGTGGACGGGACAGCTGTAGGTCTCGCTTGCCAACATATCTGGAGAGTTGAAAGGAGAAAGCTTTTGTTGAAAGAAGTCCTCTTTGTACATTGTTTAAATTTTAAGTTTTATATGTAAAAGCCACCCTGTATCATTTCCCTCCACAATTATGCATGGCTCTGTGCAAATAAAATGCACTGAAGTTTATGGTCCTGTTAAAGAAATGTAAAGATACATTTAAGGCGGGGTAATTCTTGTGCAAAGTATCGTATTTGATAAATGGCATCAAGCCGTCAGATGCTTTCAGGATCACATCTTCAACCCACTTTTCTTGATTTCTGTCTCCGCTCTGTCAGAGGAGCACACGGTGGTGTTCCTACAGAAGGGTCCCCTGGTCCTGGTGTGCGTCTCCAACAGCCGTCAGTCCGAGCAGCAGCTGCGTGGCGAGCTCCTCTACGTGTATTACCAGATCGTCAGCATGCTCACCCAGGCCAGCATATCCCGCATCTTTGAGCACAAGAAAAACTACGACCTGAGGAGGCTCCTGGCCGGCTCGGAGAAGATCCTGGACGGCCTCCTCAACCTGGTGGACTCGGACCCCAGCTTTCTGCTCGCGGCGGTGCACTGCTTGCCTCTGGCCTCCTCTCTCAGGGACTCCCTCAGCCAAATCCTGCAAAAAGCCATCACCCCCAATCTGGTTTTCTCCATCCTCATCGCCAAAAACCAGCTGCTGACCATCGTCCAGGAGAAGACGGTGATCGAGGACGCGCGGCTGGCCCCGGCTGACGTCCACCTTCTGCTCAACCTCATCGGAGCTTCGTCTGCGTTTCAGGCCGGGGAGATCTGGACTCCCATCTGCCTGCCGCTCTTTAACCCCGACTGTTACTTTTATGCGTACATCTCCTACCTGGACCCCCCGGAATGCACCGTGTGTCTGCTGCTGCTCTCCACAGACAAGGAGGCGTTTTACGCCGTAGCCGAGTGCAAGAGGAAGATCGAGGAGGCCATGGTGGCTCAGAACGCCCTCAGCCTCATCGCCAAAGCTCAGTCGTACAGCGTCAGCCAGGTCGGCGTCTCGGACCTCAGGCACTTCATGTACAAACCCTTCGACGTGCCGGACAACCACCGCCAGCTCACTCAGTTCACCAGGTATGTGCTGGTAAATGTAGTTTTTATTTTGCTTCTGTCGATAGTTATCTCAGTTACTGAGCTCGGACCGTTCTCGTCACGGTTTCAAAAGGGTGGCGTAAATGGAGCTTTTGATGTCCTGATAATGAGAAGCTGGACCCTTGGATACAGAACCATGCAATTAAAATGTCATTTTGGAGCATTTATTTAACTAAAGAGGAAAACTCCTTGGCTCAAATCATTTCTAGGCAAGGCAAGGGAAATGTCTTTGTTTAGCACATTTCAGTACAGAGACAATGCAAAGTGCTTTACATGATTAAAATATATAAAAAATAATAAAAAACAGAATAAAAGCAAGTAGGAATAAAATTTACAAACAAAATAGAACATGGAAGAATAGAAACTAAAAGCAAACATTAAAAACAGTTGGACTAAAAACCTAAACTACTGATGTTTAACAAGAACAGTCGAAGGCAATTTTAAACAAATGTGTTTTTAGTTTTGATTTAAAGGAACTCAGGCTTTCAGCAATTTTACAGTTTTCTGGAAGTTTGTTCCAGATAAGTGGAGCACAGGAACTGCACTGCAAAAACGGAACTAAAAATAAGTAAAATTTTCTTAAAATTTGTGTATCTGTCCTTGATTTGAGCAGGTAAATAAGATGATCTGCCAACAGAATAAGATTTTTGCACTTAAAGAAACAATTCATCTCCATCATCTTATTTTAAGTGCTAGATGTCTAATTATCTTAATTTAGGGGTCAAAATACTCATTCCATTGGCAGATGGTCTTATTTACCTGCTCAAATCAAGGACAAAAACATTATGTTTAAGAACATTTTGCTTATTTTTAGATCCGTTCTTGCAGTGTGAATGCTGCTCCTCCGTGTTTGGTTCTGGTTCTAGGTATGCAGAACAGGCTGGAGCCAGAAGACCTTAGTGGTCTGGATGGTTGATACACCGATAACAAGTCTGTGATGTATTTAGGTGCTAAGCCATTCAGGGATTTATAGACTAACAGAAGTATTTTAGTCTATTCTCTGAGATACAGGGAGCCAGTGTAAGGACTTTAGAACTGGGGTTATGTGCTCTACTTTCTTAGTCTTAGTGAGGACACGGGCAGCAGCGTTCTGGATCAGCTGCAGCTGTCTGATCCACTTTTTAGGCAGACCTGTGAAGACACCGTTGCAGTAATCAATTTGACTAAAGATAAACGCATGGAATAGATTTTCCAGGTCCTGCTGAGACTTTAGTCCTTTAATCCTGGAAATGTTCTTCGGATGATAGAAGAACACTTGAAGAACAAGTAATTTGTTTCCTCTTGAGGTGTAACTTCATATGACTTTGTGTGTTTAACCCCATCGTAGTCCGGAGATGGAGGCTCCGTACAGCAGCGAGGAGGAGAAAATGCGCCTCCTGGATCTGTATCGCTACATGCACAGCCGCATCCACAGCACCTCACGACCCCTCAAGCTCATCTACCACGTTGCTGAGAGGGAAACTCTGCTGGCCTGGGTGAGGAGCTGGGCTTTAGGTTACAGCCTCATTGTTGTCATGCATAATGTACACAGAAGATGGAGACCGGTGTTCAGATCGCTTTACTTTTAAGACTTCTAGCCTACGCTCGCTTTTCTTGATTTTATAAGTGATTGAAGATGTCGTTCGCTCCTCATTGATATGCATTTTATCAATAACATTTTAGCGTTGCCGTGCAAAGGTTTTAAACCACGTACAATTCATTTATACCAACCAAATGGCTAAATGATTCAGGTCTGTTGGAGTGAGTCCAAAAGCTGCAGGGCAGTAGGTGTCCAGGGCGGCACCTGGGAACCCTTGGTTTAAACATACTTGAATCAAATATGCCGTCATTAGTAGGACTCTGGAACTTGATTTGCTGCTGAAGAGCCATTTGATTCAGGCGTATTGGACCAGGGACACATCTAAAAGTTGCATTCCTTTAGCTTAAAGTGATAACCTGATATTTTACGTATACAATCCTTCTGAAAATGTCTTTGAGATTCATGTTTAGTCATCTGTAGGAGAAAATGTTTTAAATAGAGCTCCTTTTGACCCTTTTTCATGCGCCTTTTCTTCTGAATTTGACCCGCGTGTGCGCGCGTTCATGATCTTCCTGGTTAGCAGTGTGATATTAGCACTTTATGTGATAGCGGTCCTTTGCTCAGGCACGCACAAACACGTGGAGCAGTTTACAAACATCCACGTAGCAAAGCAATGAAATGAGGAGATGTTTAACAACAAACGCTAGAAATGTGTATCTGACGTGGGGATGTCGCGTTAGCAACACTAGCAGTTCGCTGTGGTTCGTTCACCATTGTTTCCCGATCTCTTACAAAATAGGAAAAAAGAATCACAACACTTAGCGACTGCACGGCAGATTGAGTCCCTGATTGTTGGGATCGGCCCTATCTCCAAACGCCTGGTATTGTCCCAAGTTAACGAAACACTTAAAATGTGAAGCGCATGCATGAAGAATTGCAGGTTGAGTCAACAGAGCATCGTTATCAGAGATGAACTTAATCCTCTGCTCCCTGGTAGTTTAGTCCAGAGATGCAGGCAAACTGAAAATATTTGCATGTTTTATTTTGGCAACAATGGAGCGCTACGTTTGGGCATCTTTACTTTTAATACAACTCGTTAGTGTCGGCGACGCAACCAGTGATTTCAGGTGGGTTGACGAGAGGCGGGCGTGGCTTACGTTAGTGTCCTTCCACGAGTGACGTAAATCTAGGAGCGCCAAAATCTCGCTTTGTGGAGAACGCGTCTTGTGGGTTTTTCTGGTTTGTACAACGAGCCCACACACACAAAAAACAAAACAAGTCACTTTTCACGCTCCTGATTTTCTGGAAGGTTTTATTAACTGAGGCCCAACACCAACATGAAGAAGTCAGATTTCCAGGTGATGGCTCCTTTAATATTAGCCTGCTTTTTCCATTCTAGAAACAATTTGGATGTTGGTTTGGGTCAAATAGGTCCAACCTTTCGACTCTCTCGCCAGGTACAGTTGGCGAATATGGACATTTTCTTCTCCTCATTATTCCATTCAGTGGCAGTGGGACATGATGCTGCCACCATCATGTCTGACAGTATATTATGTTCTTAGGTTTTAATGCTTCACCTGGACAAACATACTTCCTGTCATCGTGGAAAAGCAGCTCAGTCTTTAAACCTCTAGAAAGGTTTTGTCTTTTCCATGCTGACAGCTGCACATCTTGGATGCGTCGGTATTAGAGAAGGAACGGCTCAGATGTGTCTAAAAAAAAAAGGCTCCGTGAATCAGAATATGTTTCTATTTGCCATGTTTGTTCACACAAATAAGGATTTTGGCTTTGAGAGTCAGCCTGGGGGAAAAACTTTCTCTATGGTGGCTGTTTTTTGTAATTATTGCTCTGTAGCGCTGACCTAGGGTAAGAGGCTAAACATGAGTATATGCCAAGTTGTCACTCGTAGGGGTGGGCAATATGGACTTTAAATTTTATCGCCTTATATTGTGGCACTATTGTGATAACGATAAAAGTGATGATAAAAGACTATTACCAGCTCTTTGTAGTCTTTAGGTAGCAGTGTGGCTGTAACTGCATGTCAATTATAGCCGCTAGGGCTGGGCGATATGGATTAAAAAATAAATCTCAGATTTTATCATACCAAATCCGATTAATCGATTTTTTTCCTCCTTTTTGTTTCATAAAAAGAACTTAAAGAAATTATTTTAAAACCTTGCTTTTATATCAAGCATTTCGTCAGGGAGTTGACCTGAATTCAAAGTGCAACTAAAAACAAGCTGTGAAACATGCTTGTAAAACAAGATGGCAGCCGTGCAATTATAAAAAAAGAAAATATAACAAAACATTTGCTGCTAGTGGTATTACACATTGAGCTAAGAACAGGATTCACTGCACTTGTGAACTTCAAACTAAGTTTAAAAAAAAAAAAGTAAATAAGTAAACGAAGTACCTCGTATTTTGGTAAAAAAAAAGTTTCTACTTAACAATATTTTGACAATATATTGGCCTAAACATATATTCAGCATCACATGCTGTTTTCTTCATGGAAACCCAATAAGTGTATTGGCAAAATAAAATCCAGAATTTCCAAAAAATGACATCTTAAAGAATTGTAAATTCGAATTAATCGATTAAATCGATTTATCGCCCAGCCCTAATAGCCGCACAGATACGAATACTTAAGAAACACATTTAACAATGTAACATGTTAAAACAAAATCTGAAATATGTTTAGTCGGGACACAACTTGCACAAAGAAATACGATTTTTATCACTAAGTTGAACACACTAACAGCATTTAATTATACTTTTGAATTTATTACCAACAGTGGAGAAAATGGCAAACATTACAATCCTGACAGTACTGGCAGTTTTTGGGGTTTTCAGACATTTCTAATTGGAATTTATTGCCAAGATGAACCCAGATTCTTATCACGATAAGAGGCATTAACAATAAAACGATGAGATAAAGGCCAAGCACTAGTGACTGGTATATTAATGTTAGCTGATTTTGAAAGTTAGGTACTGCTAAGCTACTAACCCGAACCAGTTCCTCATCTTGAGTGAAATCTGTTTTTCTTTTTAGGTGACCAGCAAATTTGAGCTCTACACCTGCTTCAGCCCTCTGGTGACCAAGACCTGTGCTATTACTGCCATCACTAAGCTTCTGAGATGGATCAAGAAGGAGGAGGACCGCCTCTTCATCAGATACCCACCCAAGTATTCGACCACTCCGAACCCCAGCAAGAGCTCAAAAAGCAGCAGATCAGACCAGCAAGACGCCACAGACAACGGCTTCTTGTCCCTCCTATAGGACTCTGGTAGCGCCGCTGTAAAAAGAAAAATGGCCGCCGCCCTCGCTCAACAATCATTTTTACACTGACTCGCAGGTGTTTTTTTTTTTTTTTTTCCAAAATCTGTTTTTTTGAGACCCACTGGACTTGACATAAACTGGCGAGTAGAATCGAACACTACGTTTTAGATAATTTAACTTAAGCCTCGGGTGTCTCTCTTCCTCTACACGGGAACGGGAGCGTGTCGTTGCAACACGGCTTTCGTTCGGAGACAGCCGGGGCGAAGCGGGACTCGTACGTTTTAGTTTGAACTGTGGTGGAGCATGATGGGAAGAAGGAAAAAAAAAAAAGAATATTTAAGTGAAAAGGTTTTTATATTGTTTTATTACGGGGAAAAGAGAGGATTTTTGTCCTCACGGACTGTGAATGTATCACCCAGATGACAGTTCGTTCATAAGCTACATCAGTTGTCTTATTTAAGTTCATTTAATAAAAAAAAAAAAAATAGGTCACTTGTAAGCCTTTGGGGAGCTGGGAGTATGCAATAATTAGTTGTTTTTTTTTCCCTTTTAAAGATCCACATAAACTGGAATAATGACACTGGAACAGCCACAGAAAAAAAAAGTTTGACTTTCATGGATGGTGTTTTAAAACTAAGTGCTGATTCAGCTGAGAGAGAAGTTACACGATTTATTTATGTTACATTTTCTGCTGAAACAAAGTAAGCAATCCCATCCTGGTCTCCGCTCGGAGTCACAAGCTGCTGAGTTTGTTCACCGTCTCTCGAGGTACGGAGGAAGACTTCACGACACGTTCGTCTGCAGACCGCCTGAAGAGTTCGGCTGTTTTACCTCTTCTGAGCGACTTTCTTCTCGTACATGAAATCGTCATTTTCGGTCAATTCAAGTCTTAACAAAATTTGTTTCATGAAATAAATTTCAGATTGCACAATTCTTTTTAATTTTTTTGTAAAGGTTTCTTTCAGGGATTCTACATTTGTTATGAAAACATAAACCCACACCGAACATTTCTCCGTCCTCCGTTTATTTAGAAAATATAAAATACTAAAAGTGAAGATAAGATTTTGTCATAACACGCCGTTGTCAGCATTACAGCGAAATTGTGCTGGTTCCCCTGTCTGAGAAATAAAATAAACAAAAGTAAAAATAAGCCTTAGATTAGATGACAATAAAAAGGTTTCTAAGCCACTGATGAATCTTTACCTGTCGCATGAAAGGTTCTAAACAAGCCGTAGCTTAGAAAAGTGAACTGAGGGGTAAAAACAGGCAAGATGATCTGTGCATGAATGAATAAATGTGGCAGAAGCATCAGTTTAAAGAGCAAAATGTCAGAAAACACGGTTGCTTTAAGGCTTGACGTGCTGGTATGAGTGAGTTTGAATCTCAGAGAGGAGACGGTCTGGATGTGTTGGGTCTCCTGGTCCGTCGGATCTCAAAGATGGGACTAACACGTAGTTTACAATAAGATAAGATAGACTTTATTGATCTCACAGTGGAGAAATTCACTTGTCACGTCGGCTCAATAAGCAAAAGAGTCCAGAGTCCAGTTGGAGATGTTGGCGTTCAGGCCAAGGTTGTGAAGTTCAGACGACTAGTTGAATGTCCACGTTGAAGGCAGAGCTGAGGTCCAGGAAGAGATGCCTGATGCTAACGAACTATAAATTAATTAGTGGACAGGCTTTAAATATGTTCAGGAAGGGCAGACATGAGGAAGGGATGGAAGGAAGGAATGAGGACACAAGGAAGAGAAGCAAGGGATAAGGGCACAAGGAGGGACCGAAGGAATGGAGATACGACACAAGGAAGAAGGAACGAAGAAAGGTAAGAAAGGAGGTAGGACAAAAGGAATTAAATCAATTAAAGGAGATGTAAAAGAAAAGAGAAGGAAGAGTGGAGGAAGTAAGAAAGGAAACATGGTCAAAGAAAAGACGAGAGAAGAAGGTAATAAAGAACAAGGAGGCAAGGGCATGTGGAAAAAAGTAACAGAAAAAAGTATATAAGGAAGGACACAAAGAAGGAAATTCCCAGACAAAGGAAAGAGGAAACATGAGAATGATGAAAGTCCAGGGTTTCCTTAGAAAACTGTTTAATCAACCTGTCTGTAGGATTTAATAAACTAACTTTTTTTTTTAATTTAACCTTTAATTTCACCTTCCAGCAAGATAATGACCCTAAACATACAGGCAGAGCTACAGTACCACAGATTAGATCGATGCACAACTATGGTTCTATAAAATAATAGATTCTAGGAGCTGACTACAGCTTTTAAGTTTTTTTTTTTCCCTCTTCTTAAACACAACTAATTTGTTTAAATGGCATCTGAATCGGTGCGAACACTATGAAAAAAAAAGTTGGATTAATCTGCCTAAATACCGCCGGTTCTCATTTAAAAAAAAAAAAAAAAGAATCTCCACAAGGGTTGTTTCAAACAGCTTTTATTCCTGTGAGAAAATATTGTCTGAGGCAGACAATAGATCTTGCGGTACACTTTAAATGACAAGATCCAAAAAAATCTGTGCCACCAAGAAAAATCAAAGACAATCTGTCTGCAGCCACGTGCCACCTGGTCTCCACCCCCCCCCCCCCCCCCCCCCGCTGACACCTGGGTAAACACCGTCACTACCATAAAGAGCTACGCGCCATCGTACATAAATCTTTTCAATAGTTCAGTTTTTAAATAACTCCCTCTACGGCAACAAATTATAAATTAAATTCTATATTTGATTTTTGCATTCCTTAAATTACTTCATGTAAGCGAATATAAACATACATTTACATATTTACAAAACTATACACATGCACTTTTACCACACTGAGGTTTGTATACATAGATGTATAAGCTGTACATGAACGGACACAGCAGGTTTTCGCCACACGTATGGCTCCAGGAAACACCGATCATATAGATTTTCGTTTTTAAAAACTAGACCATTTGTGCTTTTCAAGTCTTTCCAGCCAGATTTAGTAACAAAGTTGTTCGGCGGGTAATCGCAGTGTGTTTTTTTTTTTTTTTGTCTCAATCACTGCTGTAGTGGTATCTGCACCGACCGCTCTCAGTCTACTATCGTATCACAGTTTCACAATATGGAAAATAATCAAAACACAAACAAAGTTTCACCAAAAAGCATGTGGCAACCGGACTTTAAGTTGCTTCAACGTTGGCACCGTCAACAAACAAGAAACCTAGAATATAGGATATAACAGAGACAGCGCTGATGTTGATTTTATATTTTGAATAAGAATCAAGAGATTGCAGCAAAAAGGTTTTAAATGGAAATGTTTGCTGACGTCCACAGTTGAAACCAGATATTTATGAACACTAATAAAAACACAATGTTTCCCCCTCGCTGCCTGACGATAAAGCAGAACGACATTCTTCTGTTGCTCTCTTGTGAAGTCGCAGATGAGACGCGTGAAATCAGGAGCCATCACTGACCTGGCTCTGTTTCTAGACCCCCGAAGGAGACGCCTTCACCGCTTTTAAACATTTTATGGTGTGTGGGTGTTTTGCACCGGGAGGGAATTGGCGTACGAAAAAAAAAAAAATGCATCGAAGCAACCTGTCAAGACATCGGCCACAAATGTAAAGCTTGTTTTTAATCGGGTCGTCCTATCACACGGGTTCCTGTGAAGCCGTGTGTAATAAAAAGCAAAGCGAGTCTCATTTAATGTGATCTGAGTCTTTTTAGGACAGTGTGTTTAAATATCTGGTTTCCACCGTGTGTAAAAAAAAAAAAAAAAAATCCAGGTGTGACACACATGTAAAGGTGAAACTTTCACACTTTTCAACAAACACGGTGACTTTTCAAATACCAATACAATGCAAAATATATATGTCTCGAAGCATAAACGATCCCTTTGACAAATAAACCGTCACGCGTCTCCCGATCAGGTCTGGACTCACTTTGGCCTGATGCACAAACTTCATATGAACACAGCAACAGTGGTTGTGGAAAAATGTCCTTTCTAAAAAATGTACATAGAAAATAATTAACAAAATCGATTTATGAAAACATATATGGAGCCTCTTTCCTTCTGCAGTTTAAAAACCAAGCAAAAACTCTTTTATGCAGAAACCTTCAAATACCATCACCAATCTTTTTTTTTTTAAGAACTTTGAGGACGCGTCTGTAGATTTCTACGGACAGCTCGTTTTAAGATGATAAAATCTTATATAAAATTGGAGGGAGTGAAGTTAAGGTTTCGTCTCACGTGGGTTAAATGCACCATGGCCCGGTCGTACGCCGTGTGAACGGACTTGCGGACGCTGGGTTTCTTGCCCTCCATTAGGCGCAGCTTGTCCACGGTGTCATCCATCCCCAGTGGCAGCAGCTTGTTTCGAGGGAGCCACTGCCTGCAAACCAACACAGACGGGGGGGTGAAAACCTCGCCTTATTACATTCAGGCTTAAAGGCCCGTGTCAGATATCTTACCAGGTTCTCTTTGTGTCAAAGAAGAGCACCAGGAAGAGCTTGTGGCCTTCCTCCGTGTGTCTCCATTCACCCAGTTTGAGCACCTCTCCAGGAGGCACAGGGATGGGGATGCCGTTATGGAGGAGTCCTTCCTGAGGCATGTCAGGATCAACAATCTGTAACAATGACTCGGGTCAGCTACGTGGCCGTGAATATTTAGTCGGTGTTTTGGTCAGGATCTCACCATGGCTGGATATGAGGGGTATCCGCGACATTTCGCCCAAACTAGGTCCAGCGGTGAGAGTTCGGCGTCGCTGTCTAAAGACAGAAGCGTCGACTTCCCTGTGAACAGGATGCTCCGTTAATATCCTTCGTCTGCAGCTCTTCAGCTCAGAAATGGGGAGTTATTTGAAAGCTACGAGGCGCCGTCACATTCGGATTATCTCGGCATGATACGCACCAGAACTGGAGAGGTCTCCGTTTTCTTTGCTGGGAACCTTGGCCAACGCTGGCTTTCCTCGACTACGCTTGGGAGGGGAAGCGCTGCAGACGAGAGGATAAATTCAGTTCTACGGCGTTTTCCTTTGGTCTGAATGAAAGGCATGCACTCAACCGCTAAGGCAAATTACTCGCTGACTTCTCAGAAGCACTGGACGATTTGGGCTAATTTACTGGATTTATTCTGGACCGCTTGCTTGATTAAACTCAGTGCTGTTTTGCAGGTTGTGTTTTTATGTTTCACGACCACTGCTGGAAACCAGATTTCCCTCTAGGAGGCAATAAAGATCTGAACCAAAGTAAAGAAGTTGCAAGAATTAAGAGTCCCTAAGCAAGTTTTCCTTGAAAAGACCTAGAAATTATCTCAGAGCCAAAGGTCAGTGACAGGTGGAAGCACGTCCAGCAACTAAAGCGGCTGGAAAATTGTTGGGGTTTATCAAATGGGCTTTGAAAGCTTAGGCTAAAGTTTAACATGAAAAATAGGCTTAAAAAAACAATTTGCTTTCTTTTGGGCTAAAGAAAGACGGCGGCTGGCCTAAATGAAACAGCCATTATAAATATGTTTCTGGACGTCTGAGATTTGCAGGTAGCATTTATATGATTTTTAATCTAGTAATCAGGTCCTATTTTTATTGCAAAAAAGACAAGTGAAACTGACCGAACCCCTGTACCTCAACAAATCCACCTTTAGACTGTAAAAACTAAAAATAAGTAAAAAGTTCTTAAAAGTAGTGTTTTTGTCCTTGATTTGAGCAGGTAAATAAGATTATCTGCCAATGGAATGAGTAAATTGACCCCTAAAATAAGATAATTAGACATCCTGCACTTGAAATAAGATGATGGAGATGAGTTGTTCCTATTTTAAGCGCAAGAACCTTCACCAGCAAGAACCTTATTCCTTTTTTCTTCTTCTTCTTTTCCCCCAGTGTCCTGTCTAGTAATGTGGCAATAAGAATTGATATCTTAATGCCAAATAGAGCTCAACAGATTTTACTTTCACAAGTGGAGCAATCAGCTTTCGCCATAGTGCTCTGCTTGATTTATGCATGTAAATAGCTTATGCAAGAACCTTATTCCGTTGGCAGAATATCTTATTTATCTGCTCAAATCAAGGACAAATACACTAATTTTAAAAAAGGAAATTTTACTTATTTTTAGTTCCGCTTTTGCAGTGTAATGGTCAAACCGTTACTTTGTCAGAGTTGTTGTTTCATTGATAAACCCTTAAATTTAACCCAATAGGTCTGTTTGCTCTGTAGGTTTTAGCAACGTCTAAAAAGGAAACATCAGTTGCTGCTGCAGATGAACTTGGCTGTGATCTGTGGGATAATTACACACAACACATGGGTGTAGGTATGGGCCCAGTTATTGTCATCAAGATTTTAAAAAGCTACGGTTTTAAAACCCCAGAAATCTTCTACAATACTGTTTCTAGAGTTTAAGCTTTAAAGTCGTTGAAATGAGACGGCGGATGTTTTCTTCGGCTGTACGGAGCATAAAGGGACACGCCGCTATCCCTTCCCCACCTGTTGCTGTGCCCTGTCGGTCAGCTGGCTGAACGAAGGCTCCCAAACTTTTCCTCTAGCTTATGAGAAAGACAAGTTTGGGCTGCTCAGAAACATTCATGTGTAAAGTAGGAGCGCCATGAATCGCTCTTCTTATTAAGCTAACACTGAGTAGTAAGTCTGTTAATCAGCTGACTGCAGGCTGGCTTATCTGAGACAATAGCCTGACCAATTATTATTCTAGAAATCTAGCAGCTGTTTATTATGGTGGCAAGATAATAAAGTAAAACAAGTTTAGTTGTTCTGGTTGTAAAATATTGAAATAAAATCCCTTTATGTGCAAATGTTCTTTATCACCAGCACCATACTGGTACTGAGTTGTTCGTTCATGATGGTTGGATGCTCTACACTCACCTCAGGTTTGGGTCGTCTTCCTCCTCCTCTTCCTCCTCATCAGCACCGCCTTGGTTTCCAGACGTGTGCTTTCCGTTCGTCAGGGCTAGCAAAAGCACAAGTTCAAACGAGATAAAGCTAAACTTTAAGAAGTCTAATGTGTGTAACGGAAGAGATGTGTTCTTCCTTACCTTCTTCTTTGGGGGGCGCAGGAGGTTTATCGTGTTCGCTCTCCGAGCTGGGACCTCTGGACCTCAGGTGGTGTGAGGAAGGAGAGGAGGGGGCCGGGGAGGCGTTGGGAGTAGGAGGCAGGGCGGTGATGTTCACACCGGGGGAGCTCGGATGAACAGCCGTGCCGTCCAGGCCGTTGGTTTTCTCCTCGGACGTTTTCCCGTTTTGCCACTGGGGCGACTTGTTCTTTCGTGCCCCGTTTTTAGCTTTCTTAAACAACACGGAGGTGCGCCGGCCGACCCCGACCAGGGGCAGAGTCGGAGGCGTGCCGAGCGGCGTGACCTCGTGAACGGCCTCCGGCTGGGAAGACGGCGTTTCGCCGACCTCCGCCTCCTCCTCGCCTTGGGCTTTGCTTCCGCTGCGCGACGACCTCTGACGCTTGTATGAGCGCCCGGGCGACCTCTGGCCTCCTGTTACGATGCCCAGGACCGGCGGCTCCAGGGGGGCGTCTCCTGGGAGAGGTGACGACACTGGACAGGTGAGCTCAAGCACGGGAGGAGAGTCATCTGTATAGAGGAGAAATGAGTAATAATAGGAACATGTTTTATTAAAATGTGTAATAATTGTTGTCTTAATGCCAAAAAGAGTTAATCAGATTTGACTTTCATAAGTGGAGCAGAACTGCTTTTGCCATAGTGCTCCGCTTGATTTATGAATGTGAATAGTTTTATTATGATTCATGTGGGGAATATCTCAAATTATATGGACACTACAATGGGAAAGTAGGAAAGGAAAGGAAGAACAAGAAGAAAAAAAACTAAAAGGTGAAAGAAAGAGGAGATAAAAGGAAGAGAATGATAAAACAATTATTGAAAAAAACATGTAATGTACTTCGTTTAATTGAAAATCTGCAGTTCCTATATTGTCCACGAGGGGCGCTGTGTTTTAATTAGCAGATTAAGCTTCAGGTGTGGAAAAATTTAAATAATTTCTTAATTTTTATCTGTTTGATGTATTTTGTCATGTAGGACAGTGTTTTTAAGTTCCAAAAAATGTGAATAAATGTTTTTCAACATTGTATAATCACTGTGATCAGTTCTTATGCATAATGCACAAGTAAATGTTTAACTGAGTAAAAGTATTGTTGAAATTGCACATACTCTTCTTAAAAAACGCTGAGGTTATTCATAATATATTGTGTAAAAGTGAAATTCATTTAATATAAAAATCAACAACAAGTCCACTTTTATTAGTTCTATTTAATCTTGCAATGAGTTTCCTCGTGTGGCCCCCTTGAGATCAGATTAAGCTGAATGCGGCCCCTAAACCAAAATGAGTTTGACACCCCTGCCTTAATCTCTAATTGAGGGAATAATATTGCAATTCTGAAAATAAAATATAATTTTTTTTAATAATATATTTCTCCTATTTTTTCTGAGATGCAGTAAGGACTCACTGACCGGGTAAAATAATATGAAAGCATAACTTTATTTCATAAAACAGATTTTGTTGCACAGATTTAATCAAGTAACCATTTTATTTCATAATAATGATAAAATAAGTTTTGTAAAAGAAAAGAAAAAAAACAATCCTACCTGACCCGGAGTTTGGCACATCAGACAAGGGCTCACTATCCACATCCGCCTTGTCCTTTTTCTTAATTTTCTCCTTCTGTTCTTTCTTCTTCTCCTCCTCCCTCTCTTCTTCTTCTTCTTCGTCGTCCTCCTTGTTATTTCCGTTGACAGGCTGAAGGTTTTGCTGCTGGCTCATCTTCTGTCTCAGAGCGTTAATCTCCCGGCGCAGCAGCCGGATGCGTTTGGTGCGGCCGCCGCTGGTGCGCATGGACGTGACCATGTCCAGTCTTTCCAGTAAGGCCTTCAGCTGCTCTTCTGTGGTTAGGTGCAGTCTGTTCTCAGGGTCCAGCAGAGAGTCGACTGTGGAGAGCCAAAGGGAAAGGCCGGTGAGCAGATCAGGGTCAGCGCCAGTCAGAAGTTAAAATACGCTCATCGCTGGCATGGACGTCGTTATTTTGGGCTTTTAAAATATCTCTAGGCCATTCCTTTTTTCAGAAAATGATAAAACTAACTAACTTTTTTTTTTTTTTACATATACCCCCATTAATATTTGGACAAATGTCGTTTAACAAGTTGCAGATATACCAGAATCTTGTTGATGTATCTTAAAACAAGAGCCTGACATCTTTTTGGCTGGATATTATAATTCAGAGAAATGTAAAAACTAATTTTAATTTGGAATAGGCTCAAAATGACCATAAACTGAAACATTTATGTTAAGTGAAACAGGTTTTATGTCAACTGGACTGAGAAATTAGCAACAAGAAAGAAGCGTTGCTCTAAAATCAACACGTTAAGCATGGCTAAAGGTTGGGATCTGGTAGGATTGGGCGATATGGCTTGAAAATGAAATCTCTTTATTTGACCAAATCCGATGAACCAATTTTCTTCCTTTTCATTTTACAAAAAGAAATTAAAGAAATTATTATAACTTGCCATTACGTCAAGCGATTCATCTGGGAGTTGACCTGAATTCAAAAGTGCAGCTAAATACAAGGCGTGAAACCTGCTTATAAAACAAGATGGCGACAATGCCGTTGTAAACAATGAAAATCTAACAAAATGTTTGCTGCTAGTTGTATTACACAGTGAGATAAGAACTGGCTTCACTTCACTTTAAAATAACTTTAAACAAAGTAAATGAGTAAATTAAAGTGTCTTGTCTTATGGCAAAAATGTTTCCTCACTATTCTGAAGATATATTGTCCTAAACATATATTCAGTATTGCATGCTATTCTCTGTATGGAAGCCCAATGGGTGCATTGGCAAAATAAAATCCAGATTTATCAAATATAATCTTTAAAAAAAATTGTAAATTTGAATTAATCGATTAAATCAATTTGTCGCCCAGCCCTAGGACCTGGACATGTCTGGGTGTTGCAGAACAATGGTCTCAAACACACGTCTGAAGTGCTGTGTAAATTGATAAAGACAGCCAACATCAAGCTTCTGCGATGGACCCGACGTCAACTCCATTAAAAATAACTGAATTATTGAAATTTATGATTAAAAGCTGAGTTCATCCACGTTAAATAAGCTCGACCAGGTCTAACAGAAATCCAGCTGGAGTTAAACCAGAGGCTCGTTGATGGCTAAGAAGGTCTAAAAAAGTGTTGGGTTTCTCTGCAACTTGCTAGAAAACATCCGCCCACATATTCCTTGGGATCTGTGCATTTACGTGACCTTGTAGGAATAATTTTAACCCTGTGTAGCTCAGAGAATATTCACAAAAACAATTTCAAGTTGCATCTTGCACTTAAACTGGTTCTGATACTGGATGACGTTCATGCTCAGGATGAGCGTGTGTAGATTTCGCCGCAGAACAGCGCATAGGGCGTGTTCAGGAAAAGTGCGCAGATCTCATTTTTCAGCTCACCATCCTCCCATGTGCACTGGTAGAAACCGTGTTTGTTCGGCGCCTCTTGCAGATGCATGCCAGTGCTGGGGTCAAGGCCAATGCTCTGATACTGCCTCTGAGCATGGCGGAGAATGGCTCCCCCCACCTCCCTCAGCTGTAAGGCTGTCTTGTGGAACAAGGTGTCCTTGGAGTTGTATTTGAGGCAATTAGAAATCATGAGCTCGAAGTCTCTCTCTAGGTCTCCGATGGAGCAGTAGGCATGTCCCTCCAGTTTGCCTCGCATTGTGGAGAAGTCCATGGGTTCGGATATAAACTCTAGGTAATCTGGGACCTCAGTATAAAATTCAAAATAAAAAATGTTAGCCGGTCATGTTCGCAGGCTACAGTGTTGCAGGAGAAAATGCGTGTGTTTCAGGAACTCCACCAACCTCTGACAGGTCGACGGGCTGGGAGAAGATTTTGGCCGTGTCTTTCTCCTGCAGTTGGTCCAAAGTGGATCGCAGGAGCACCTGTGCAGGAGTCAACGTCAGTTCAAGGGCAGCCTGCTGGATCTTCATCTGATGGCGCCGTCAAGACACATAGGAGAGAGCAGAGGAAAACCAAAGTCCTGCTTCAGGATTTAAACTGAAACGATGCAGAGGGAAATAATAAAACTGCTCATGTTTTATTATACTTAGCAGCTCTAGGATATATGCAGCACTGATAGTGATTAATATTTTGACTGCTGCTGAATGACATAAAGATGTTTTGCCTGTTGCGTGGAGCGACGCTTTGAGGCAGACCCCTCCTCACATACCTGTTCTCTTTTAAGCCTCTCTCTCTTGCGGATGAGTTCCACTAGAAGTCGAGCTCTTTCCAGGTCTTGCCTCAACTTCTGCCAGTATCGTAACTCTTCTCTAGCAGCACTTAGCTTCTCATCAGGTTCCTTCTGAACACCAAGAGCACAAGAAAATATTAGCTGTTGGCTAAATCTTTAGGTATAAATAATATCTCCTACTGCATTTGTATACGAGGGCGCGGTGAAGTCTGTTTGTACTAAACCTTTGAGACTTGTATGATGCTGTCAGGGTCAGTCTGCAGAGTTTCGGTGACGCTACTTTAAACAATGGCAAAAAGGTATAAAATACGAACCTAAAAGGTGCTGTGTGCACTTGTGTTCAGCCTCCTTCTTTCTGATACCACTAAATAAAATCCAGAGCAAGCAAGATTTGGCCGTCCACCTAAACTGACAACCTGGGCAAAATGAACACACTGCAAAAACGGATCTAAAAATAAGCAAAATGTTCTTAAACATAGTGTTTTTGTCCTTGATTTCAGCAGGTAAATACGATCATCTGCCAATGGAATGAGTATTTTGACCACTAAATTAAGATAATTAGATATACTGCACTTGAAAAAGGATGATGGAGATGAATTGTTCCTATTTTAAGTGCAAAAATCCTATTCTATTGGCAGATCGCCTTATTTACCTGCTCAAATCAAGGACAAATACACAAATTTTCAGAAAATGTTACTCATTTTTAGCTTCGATTTTGCAGTGCATTTAGAAGAGAATCAACCAAGAGGCTCATGATAACGCATGAGCCGCAGAGAGAAGAGCGTATTGAGGACACGGTTTCACAAATCCAACCGTTATGAAACATTGACAAGGAGACAGCGATTGGAAGACCTGTTTGCTACGAGCTAGAAAACGTATGCCTCAAACGTGGGGAACATGACAAAACGCTACATGCAGTGGAAAAAGTAACGCTGCACATCGCCCTGAACTCAGTTTCTATGGTGAAATGTGGCGGCGGTGTCAGTCTGTACAGATGCTTGTTCTTCTGTAGGGAAAAAAAAAAAAAAAAAAAAAAAGAGTTGACGAGGAGCTAAATACAAAGTAATCCTCGAAGGAAATCTGTTAAAACACTGCAAAAAGGGAACTCAAAGTATGTAAAATTTTCTTGAAATTTGTTTATTTTTCCTTGATTGGAGCAGCTAAATAAGACTATTTGCCAATGGAATAAGATTTTTGCACTTAAAATAAGAACAATTCATCTCCATCATCTTACTTCAAGTGCTGGATATCTAATTATCTTATTTTACGGGTAAAAATATTCATTCCATTGGCAGTCTTATTTAGCTGCTCAAATGAAGTAAAAACATACTAATTTCAAGAAAATTTTACTTGCTTTGAGTTCCCTTTTTGCAGTGAATCTGTTAGAAGCTGCAAGACTTGACTTGGTGTAAAGCTTCATCTTCCTTACCTGACTCCGCCAGATAGATTTGCTCCGCATATCCATCTGGAAACCTTCCGTTGAAGTAATTTTGGGAAGCGGCGAAAATACTGGTTAGCTGATTGGCCTATGTTGGTGATAGACGGGCCAAATAAACCAATCAGATTCGTTGTTGCTCGTAACAGAGCGACGACGAAAACACAACCACAAGCCAAGCTACTCTTGCTGCTGCAGGTAAAGGCTCGTTAGCTCAGCAAAGAAATACTCTGTAATTCCGATAAAACTTGCTCGATAGCCACGCTAACGCTAGTTTAATCGGCTGAAGCCGCCATGTTGTTTAGACTGAACTGTCGCGCTTCCCGTTGCGTCACACCTCAACCCGCCTCAAAGCCAACGCTGATTGGACGTTCGTTTGGTGAACGGCTCCAAATTTTCTTTAACGGAGAGTAGCCAGACTGATCTGCGAGTGAAACCTTGAAAGCTCGCGAGATCAGGATGGTCTCACGAGGCTATCATCTTCCAGCCTAGCAGCGACTCTAAACAAGCTGTCAGAACTACAATTACATTAGTGAAGTCCAAAGTCGGTCCTGAAGGGCCAGCGTCCTGCATCTGAATCAGACGGACGGTTCGTTAGCAGACCTCTGCAGGACTAGGTGACACGCTAAGGAGGGGATTCCTTATTGCTTCATTTGCTTCAGCTGTGTTGAAGCAACGGTATATCAAACACCTGCCAGACACAGGGTGTTGAGGGTATTATTGTCAAAGAGTATTATTGTGTTGGCCTAGTCAAAGTCCAGACCAAAATGAATCAGGAATCTGTCGGAAGACTTGAGAATTATTGTTAAAAATACTTCCTGTCCATTCTGACGTACTCGGAGCTAAAAGGTGTTTGTGTTGGTTTCACTTGGTTTGGGGCGGTGGCTGTACATAGATACTATTCAGATTAGTATTTGCATAAAACTTTGAAGCCCCATGCATCCATTTCCTCACACCTCACGATTATGCAGTGCTTTGTGCAGCTCTGGTATAAAATCTCAATCGAATACATTGAAGTTTGTGGTTGTAACACAGAAAAAAAGAGTGAAAAAATATATAAATGCGTCTAAAATGTAGTGTATATTATTATTCAAACACTTTTGATTTTGTTTGAAAATAGTGAGGGATTATGCTTCGTCTATTGCATCCTCGTGTTTATCTTTGGTAGTACCGTTTCATGGATACACTGCAAAACGGATCTAAAAATAACTAAAATGTTCTTAAAATTAGTGTATTTGTCCTTGATTTGAGCAGGTAAATAAGATTATTTGCCAATGCAATGAGTATTTTGACTCCTAAAATAAGATAATTAGACATCCTGCACTTGAAATAAGATGATCGAGATGAGTTGTTCCTATTTTAAGTGCTAAAATCTTATTCCATTGGCAAGTCATCTTATTTACCTGCTCAAATCAAGGACAAATACACTAATTTTAGGAACATTTTACTTATTTTAAGTTCTGTTTTTGCAGTGTAGAAGAGGACAGCGGGGCTCACCTGCTCCGCCGTCTTGTGCGTCTGTAGATGGGAATGAAGCCGGCGTATTAGAGGCATGCCATTTCGCGACTGTCTTTTCAGTAACCAATAATTATGAAGTCTCTGCATGAACTGATTTTTCCTCTGCACTTCAACTCCTGTGCAGATCTTGTTTAGCCTGCGGTGAACAACGTCACAATTACATGTCAAAAGCAGTGATTGTACATCAGAGGGCAAAAAACACTTAATGGATTAGAATGAAAGAAGATTGAGGTACAACAATTAAGTGATTCTGTAGATGTCCGACCTGTGAGAGGGGATCTGAGGCACAAGCAGCACAGGAACATTCGAGCGGCGTGTTGACCCGGACCCTTTAGTGTTCTTCTTCTTCTGGCCTTTGGTTGGCTTTTTGTTGGTTGGGGAAGGGGGGCTCTGAGTGTATGATCTCTGCCCCCGGGTGCCCCTTCCCCCGACCAGCCGTCCTTCCACAGACTCATCCCCAGACCCCTCCCGCTGGAACCCAACAGGGGAGTGATTCTCGCAGAACGCAGTCTTTTTCACTGAGAAGGTGGTGCCGTTGACCCCCGTCTCTCGCACCGGGTCTATTTTCATGAACAGACCGGCCTTCTGGGCGCAGGTGACGTGGAAGGCCCTGTAGCAGTTAGCTTTGTGGCACTGGATGGAAGCTCCCCTGCCTTTCTGCTTACAGAGGTAGCACATGAGCTTCCAGCGAGCCGGGGGGATGTTCTTCACCCCCTCGACGGGCTCCAAGAACACCGTGTTTGCGAAGCACACCTCGGGGATCCATATGGCGCAGACAACGTGGGCCCATCGCCCGTCGCTTGTCTGTTTGAAGGCACCTCCTCTGTTGGGACAGAGAACACAGTCTACGGGGCGGGAGGGGGACTGCAGGCAGCAGCGGCACAGCCACTGGCCTTCGGGTACGTAGGGCACGCCGTAGCACTCCTGGTGCACAGCCAGGTTGCAGATGTCACAGAACAGGATGACGTTGCTGTTCAGACACTCGTCGTCCAGGCAAACGCAGCAGAAGGCATCCTCGTCGACGGCGTTCTGGGATAAAGCCTGGTTGCGCGACTCCAGAACGGACTCCCTCTCCAGGCGGTCGATGAGAAGTTCGAACGTGTCTGGAGCGACGGACGCATGGCCGTCGGACACTCTCTTTTGGTTGACCATCTCCAGCCACGCCAGGTCCTCCTCGTCCATGTCGTACTCGGCCACGTTGTCCTGCTCCTCCCCGGACTTTTCTATGTACCGATAATAGGCTGCCGGGAGAGGAGGCGCTTCGCAGGAAGACACAGAACTCAGCTCGCGGAAGGTGGGCTCAGGCAGAGGGCTTTGGTGAGACGGATGCTGCGAGGAGTAAGTGGATCCCGTTTGCTGCTGGGAGCCCGACCGCTGGTTCTGCTGAGACGCGTTTTTAGGACTCCTCCGGCTCTTGTTGTTAGGTTTCCTCCATGATCTGTTTTTCCCCTGCGTTTGTTCGCTGTTCTCTTTGTTGCTGTTGCACTCAGCAATGTCCTGAGCCATCATCTCGTCCTCCGTGATGACCGGCAGAAGGTCCGTGATGTTGATCCGATGGAGCCTTCCATCGAGATCCACTTCCACAATTTTCTGTGCCTGAGCGTACGTCAGAGTCTCCCTGGACGGGGAGAGCTGCAGTCTGTAAGGCGAGGGAGGCCTCGGTTGACCGGACAGCCTGCCTCTTCCTCTCCCTCTGCCTCGACCCCTTCCCATGTTGATTCCTCTAGCAGTCGTCTCACATTCCCACCTTTTCAGGTTCTGCATGAGACTTCACTCCTGCTTTCTAAAAGATATAAAGAAAAAAAAAAAAGCCATGATTCAAGTTGCTGCAAAAACACGGATGTTCTGCTTTCAGAAACTAGCTGTAAAAATCGGAGGATGTTGCTATGCTACAGTGGTGCAATAAGCCCTAAAATACTTTATATTTCAATGCAGTAGCAGCGTAATGAAATGTTTAAGAAATAACAGAAAGTCAACACTTAATTTCAATGTATTTATTCAGAAGGGTAAAATAAATCGCATAGTACACAAGTGGTATCCCTGCCATCAATACTTCTTGCAATCTTGCTTTTGCCAGTAGGACATGCTTTAAACTTCTCCTTTACCATTTCACAAGGTTTGACCGTACAGGGAGAAAGATCTTTGGCCATTTATCTTTGCACAATCTCTCTAGACTGTCCAGAGTCCTGAAGTCCTCTTTTATTTTCTCTTCTATTCAGCACCGTCCATAGATTTGCTACAGCATTCGGGTCTGAGAACTGGAATGGCCACACAAGAAGTTGATTTTGGTTCAGATAAACAATCTATGTGTTGTCTTTGCCGTATATTTTTGATCATTATCCTGTTGCTAGACCCAGCAACGACCAATTTTCAGGTTTCTGGCAGAGGCCACCAGATCAGCTTTCAAAATGCGGTGGTATTATAAAAAGTTCATGATGCCAGAACAAGGTTCCCATGGCTTTTGAAATAGGAAGCATCACAGATCCTCCACAATACTAAACAGTGGGTAGGAGGTGGTTTTCTACAGATTCACTTGTTTTATCACAAACCCAACATAAGGGTTTGTTGCTGACGATTTCCTAAAGGTTTCAGAAACTCTACATGTTTATGTTTGTGATGGTGTGACAGAAACGGTATTTCCTGACATTACTCCCAAGCAACCGACAGAGTTGAAGATAGCATCTAATGGAGATTTTTTTATTTTATATCTCCCTTAACATGGATATGGATCCTAGTCCAACCTAGAGGCCAGGGGTCTTCTGTCATGTAATATTTATTATGATATAATCTGGTGTATGTACGTCTGTAAAGTGATGGATTACAAGTTCAAAGTGCAGAATCCACTTTAAAAATCTTGATCAGGTGCTATTTACATTAAAATGTTTTTTAGGAATGCTAACATTTCTGTCACTGGCAATTTTGTAAAAAATAAAATTATATATATATATATATATATATATATATATATATATATATATATATATATATATATATATTTATTATGGGATTGTCCCCCACCCCCAACAAATACATGCACTCAAATTAAAACTAGGATTTTATTTCCCTCAGACTTTCATTGTGAAGTCACTATACTGCATTTAAAAAGATCAGTTGATTGACTGTTAACTAATTAGTGACAATTTACAAATAAACATTTTTTCAAACACATTACTGATATTTACAATGCATATATAAGAATGTTATGAAATGGACAAATTATGTTCCAGATAAAATGTTTCTGAAAAGTAGTATAAACAACAGATTTATAAAAATCATTTATCTATAAGTAATTCATATATGCTATCAGAAAATGTAGAACTAAATTGTAAAAATGTATTTCAGCATGTGTCCATGATGTATCTCATTCTAGAACACCATAGTTAACCTGGAAAAGAGGTTCACTCTGTAATAACACAGCTTGTTACCTCAACCAACCTTGCTGCACAAACACAAATACAGCATACAACCGCTTGCATGCGTTTATCTCTGCTCTCTCCCTATTGGTCCCTCTAAACACTCCGCGACATCGCTGTGTGTCTCGTTGACCAATCACAAAGCAGCGCAGTGTTTTTTTTCCTTCTTGTTGCTGTGCATAGTTAGGTTGTAGAGCGCTAAATACCAGCCCGAGTAGCTAACAACTGTCAGCCATTTTAGGCGCACAACAGCAGAGACAGCGCCTGTATTGCAAGTTCATTAGCAGCCCAATTATGCATTCAAACAGCACTCAGAGAGCAGGTGCTCTCCGCTGCACCGTGCCTTGATGTATTAACTGGCAGGATGCATACACTAGATCACGACAAAGTGCCGAGCAACGTCTCGGGTATTTCTTTGTGCTCCAGACCCCTGCAAAAGGCTGTCTCTCTGAGGTGATAACGTTGCTCGGTCGGACAGGACACACGGATCTGGTGCGGGGGAAAAAAAAAACGTCCGTTGCTCTAAACGACGCTGAAAATGCCGAGAGAAAAATAATTCCCCGCCTAGCTTACCTTGCTGAACCGTCCTCTGCGGTGCCAAGCAGGGGGGGTTAAAAAAAAAACTGCACCTGGCTAAATGTCAGCTAGTGACAGACTCCGACCGAGGCGGACATGCTAGCCGTTAGCAGCGTCATCTTCAGCGCTCCGCTCCTCCGCCGCCGCTCCGCTTCAGCGCACGAACGCGACCCGGTTTCATTGGTGCGACTTCAGCCTTTGGAGCGACGGTGGTGGGAAACTCTGGGACGGCAAAATCCCAAAGATATCAATTTAAAGTACCTAGGATGAGGCTAAATATTCAGTCAAGATGGCTTGAAAATACGCCCCTTTAGGGGGAAAAAAACACACCTCGGCCAATTGTTGGTCGCCGCTTTACCTCGCACGCGACGCGCACCGGTTAACGGTTGGTCCGCGAGACCAAGCGGACTCATCGAAGTCTTTGCGGAGCTCATCACAGACGGAAGCGATGAGAAAAGCAACGGGACGGCTACTGCGCGCCCTCTGGCCTCATCTACATCCACTGCCACCTTATGCAGCCCTATACACTCATACAACCAATGTATTATTTAGCTATACTACATACGCGGTGGCAAGAAATATGCATATTTGATGAAAATCATATTAATAAAACATGTTAAAAATACAATTTTGAACTCAAACACATTGGTTGCTTTTTTTTCTTTATTATAACAATGCCTTTTCAATAAATTGGACACAGTTGCAAAGGCTGTTAATTTCTCCTTAAATGGCACCACATTTGTAAGATAAGGTGCATGTGTGGGCTATGCGTTGCTTCCCTGAAAAACGTGCCAAATACACTCTGCCATTCCCAAAAAAAGATGATTTGCCGACTGACTGTCGTTTGGTGTTGTTTGTTAGATTGGATGATTGAGGTTTGAAGAAAAATAACATTCTGGCAACTAAACATTCACGTTATCCAGCAAGTCAGCCAATGTGGTTGTTGGTCGTGGTCAGTCCAACATGAACACCGCACCCAAACTAATCCCACGTCTTCTCATTGAGGTCAGGACTGCAGGCAGCCTGTTGCATCCTTTCCTTTGCCAAATTATGCAGGAAGTCTATATGATAAAAACCCAGCCGGTTGCAGAATGCTGACTGTCTTCAGTGATGAGAACCATTGATTTTCAGTGAGGGAGGTGGTGCCCCGCAGCATCACATTGCATCCCCCAAAAGCTGTTTGCCAATTCATGAGCAAATTCCATATATATATGGAGGGAGGGAGGGGTAAGAGGATATGCGTGGGTTTGGAAGCTGGATATATTTGAATCTTTGTTTTAACAACGGAGAATAAGAATATTGTAAGAGGCGAGTAGCTGGGCTGGCCCCAGCATGGGGCAGATGATGGAAATTGCTGTAGCCTTGGCTATAATCCTGCATTTTTTTAGTGTTTCTGCGGATTGTATGTATACTATATAAATGCATTGTCATTGTTTTAAAATAAATAAATACAAATACTCAACTATGCCGTTCAGCCCACAAATGCATTTCCTTCACAATCATGGCAAGAGAAAATAAACTGGCTTAAAATTATGGCAATGAACCGTGGTTATAGAGCAAGAAAAAAAAAAAACTTTCACACTGAAATGTCCTTATATTTTGTGGTTTATTTTGAATAAGTGAAATATTTTATCCGATGAAAAAGTTTGTGTACGGGACTAAAAGTAATGATCATCTCTCATAAGATGGTAAAACAATGTATAAAGAGAATCTATTTTGGGGGGTAAAAAAAAATTGGTTTTATTTACACTTTTATACTTACACTTATATATTTTCAACCATCTCAATCTTTATTGACAATACCACAATCAATCCTATGATTTAACCAGCTATTCGCATGCTCCCACGGGTATTTTGATGATTTCTCTTTTGCGATTATCCTTAGATTACCCTTAGATTACCCTTAGATGGGCGATAACGCCTCTTGGTTGGATACCTGCTCTTTGTGTTACTTGTAGTCTTTGTGAGAATTAAAATGAAATTAGTCAGAGAATGAAAGCAGGTGGACAAGTATCACTGAATTATAAAAATCAGCAAAAAAAACTAAACAAAATAATTTGGTATCTAAGTATAAAAAGACTTAATCAAAGTTGAATAAGTATCAGAATTTTTTATTTCTAATTTTCCACATCTATGATTAGAAACTGCTGTTAATCCCACACTTTAGCCAAGCTATTTCTAACTCTACAGCGACCTGCCAAAGGTGCACCAAACCTATCTCAGCTAAAATGTAATAAATATGTTATTGTGCAGTCAGCACTTCCTCTTAATGAATTTTTTTTTAAATTATGTTCAACAAATATTTAGCCCTTTGGTCATATATTGAATACATTTTATTCCTTTGTGAGAAGTTCAGTGTTTGAACATCATGCTGCTTCTCTCCGCCCTTTCAAACTAGCTCCAGAGTTTTTATCTCCACCCACAGAAACTTCACCGAGTCTCTCCTTATAAATATCAAGCTGCAGAAAGTTCGGCTCACAGCGTACTGGGGTCTGTCTTCAGCTGATTCTCTTGGACTCATCTCAGGTAGAACTTTTATCTTACCATCCCTAGAGATTCTGTAGATTTAAGCATAAATATTCTGTTAAATTAGCTCAGTCTTAATTCGTTTTAAACGTGTTAATGCCATGTTCTGCAGACAAATCATCCATCTATTGCTCAACAAGTTATTAATTCTTTTTTTTCTCCCTTACAGGTGAAAAGTAAACAGAAAGCCAGGATGCTGTTCGCCTTTCTTCTTTTGTCCTCTGGGTTTTTCCTGGACCTGGTGGTGTGTGCTGCAGGTAAGAAACGGCTTTGTCTCAACAGAAACGGCACGTTACACCACCTTAACATATTTACTGTACATTATTGTTGAGGACGGCGCGCCAAACGGTGTCTGAACAAAACAAGTTTGTTTTCCTCGACTCATGACCCGGTCAGAGCATTTTTCATTTGGTTGTGGTGGCAGCTTTCCCTTTTTGTCCTCTGCCAGATCCCTCATGTTTCTCCACAGGCTACGGTGGAAATTTCTCAAGCTTGACAAGACTTAAACGCACGCACTGTCAGCTCGGATGAATATAAAAGTTTAGCGCCGCATCCTGTCCAAATCTTGTGGAAAGAACGAAGAGGGAAGCAAGCCAACTGACAATCTGACAAAATTGGTAGTAAATCGAGTCTTTGATGCGAACAAAGGCCCTCTGATTCAGAAAGGGGGCCAGAGAGTGACAGGGCCTTGAGGAGCCCTTATAACATGTCATCGTTTGAAAAGGAGGATCTGATGGTTGTCAGGATCACCCCGTGGTGATGGATCCCCACGGCCTTGGCCTGGATGCAGGCTTTTGATACTCTTTGTCTGCGCGCCGATCAAACACTGCCATGCCACTGAGGCCATTTAAATCAACGCTCTGCTCTAAATAGACTGCAGAGTCTACTTTCAGAGGAAGAAAGTTGGCCAGATCTCCAGGATACCAGAAGCACTTCATGATCTCGCCACAAACCCCTAATCCCGCTTTGGATCAGCCAAAATTACATCAGTTGGTCAAAGGATTTTAATTCAAGAGCAATTGGTGAAGACCAGAAGTGAAAAATAAACCCGGAGTAGCTTTTTGACTCCTGTAGAAGTAGCTTAAACGTTTACATTTGTGACAGTACAGCCACAGCTTTGATATGTTTAATAGGGATTTTATATGATAGACAAATTCAGCAGTTCATATTTGTAAAGTAGAATGAAAACACTATTTCCACATTTTTCCTTACATAAAAATCTAAAAAAAAAGGTAATTTTTTTTGTATGATTTTTTTAGCAGATTTGCTCATCTAAACGCTGTAATTTTTACCCATTTTTAATCGCAAACCAGCCCATGCTGAGTAAGATTGAATGGAGGCTGTCTTGCGAACATCAATTTTCAAGTCTTGTCGCAGAATTTGAGTTGGATTCAGGTCTGGACTTTGACCGGGCCAAGTCTCCTGCATCCTCTAACTGGGTTTCTCTCCTGAATTGTCTTGCATTTGGTTCCGTTCATTGTCCCTTTAACTCTGAGCAGCTTTAGTGGCAGTGATTGAAACGCACATCCCCAGAGCGTGATGCTGCCACCTTCATGTTTCATGGTGAGGAAGAGGAGTGTTAGCTTTCTGGAACTTCTAGAGTCACAATAGGCCTCTTTGTTTCTCCTCCTAACAGTGCTTTCCTCGCACTGCCTGTCAGTTTTGCTGTATGTTTGTGTCATACTCTTTCCAGAGTCAAATGTTCGAAGTGAATATCTGAAAATCAAGAATCAAGAATCTTTTATTGTCACCATGTTTTACCGTGGTGAAATTACCTTTGAGGCAGACATCGGCTTATGATATTAATTTTGAGATATTGTTTTATCACAAAACCTTGTTCTAATGTTCTCCACAACGTCCCTACTGGTCTGTCTGCTGTGCTCCTTGGTCTTCATTATTCTGCTGGTTCTCCGGTGTTCTCTAAACAAACCTCCGAAACCTTCAGAGAACAGCTGGATTTATATGATATACAATCTTACCCCCGGGTAGATTCTGTTGACTAATTAAGTGACTTTGGAAGTCAATTGGTTGCACTGGATATAACATAGTGTATCAGAATATGGAGGGAACAAACAGAGAATAAAGTGGGCTGGTTACAAATACAAATACTACAGAACTTTGTGATGCCCTCTGACATAGAATCCCAATAAAACACATTGATGTCTGTTGTGGCAATATGACAAAATGTTTAAGGGGTTCTTATGAATACTTTTGCAAGACATTTAGACATAATCAAGGTTTTATCCTTTGAGGGTTACAAAAGAAATAAGGTTCACGCTCTGAGTAAAAAAGGTTATACCACTGAATGCCTGAGCTTCGTCTCAAATCAGAAGCAATTATTTGATGAAGCTGTGGGGTTATTTTGTCAAAACTTTGGGGACAACTAGCGTATAACATACTGCGGCGTCTAATCTATTCTATATTTCCCATTTCTGCTTCCAACACCAGCCCAATCTGAACTGAGAATCACAACCATAAAGGTAGTCGACCTTTGCCTGTTGTTCTTTCAATTAATCAGACAGTTTATATGCATGAAATACAAGGTGCACGATGCTTGAAAATGTGTCTGTCTGCCTATTCCTTCAAGCAAGAGCCATATACAATGGCCAAAGGAAGTCAGCTGGAAGGCTTCTGCATGGACCTGCTCTCTGAAGTGGCCAAGAAAGTTGGGTTCAAGTACAAAGTGAAGCTGGTGAAAGACGGCGCCTATGGTAGGCAGGATGAGAGCGGGAGCTGGAATGGGATGATCGGAGAGGTCCTGAGAGGGGTGAGCGCAGCAAATGTTAAATCAATTCAGGCACTTTTCAAAAAAAGAAAATAAAAAATCCAATTGATGCTTTTCCTCATACAGGAGGCAGACCTTGCGATTGCTCCGCTGACTCTGACTGCAGCGCGGGAGAAAGTCGTGGGCATGAGCAAGCCCTTCATGCAGACGGGGATCAGCATCCTGCTGAGGAAGGACATCTCAGAGGGTGCTGGTTTCTTTGACTTCCTGACCCCCTTCGCTCCAGAAACCTGGATCGGCATACTCATTGCCTACATGTGTACTGCTGCTAGTATCTTCATGGCTGCCAGGTTGGTAATAAGAGTTATCTGATTGCTTTAACAGAGGACAGGGACGAATGTTGCTGTTGCTACCTGAATTCTTGTCTGTTGATTTTTTTTTTTGCTAGCAATTATTATTTTTTGGCCAGATGTATTCTTTTAACTACTATTTTGTTAAAAATAATATTTTTTTGTCATGCTAAATGCAGACTAAGCCCATGTGAGTGGAGTGAGGCTCAGAGTGAGAGAAACAGATTCAGTTTCCTCTACAGCTTGTGGTACACAGCTGGAGGTCTGACGCTACAAGGTAAAGAAAAAATACACAATTAACTTTTTTAAATCATGAACTAGTCAATTAACTAACTCTAATGTATTCCCCTATAAATCAAGGGTTTATTTATATACCAGCTTGATGCATCTTGATACCGTGGATAAAGAGGATCTTTGTGAAATCTAAATAAATCTAAAACAGCAAAATTCTGTCTATATTTATCTATTAAAACTGAGTTTATCTCAAATGAACAAATCAACCCACAAAACATTATGTAATATTTTCCACTATAGTACATTGTAGCAAAAGTGTCTATCAAATTATCTTTCACTGCAAATATGTCTAAAAGTTTTAGGCCACCAAATCATTGGTAAAGTGTCCAGTTAAGGCAAGATCTTGTTTTGTGCATCTCAGGTGCCGGTCCTCATCCTAAAGCCCTTTCAGGTCGCGTCATCTGCAGCAGCTGGTGGTTGTTTTCTGTCGTCCTCTTGGCTTGTTATTTCTCCAACCTCAGCTCCTCCAAAACCGCGGAGTCCAGTCACCTGACCGTGAAAGGGTTCGAGGACTTGGCCGGTCAGGACACCATCGAGTACGGCTGCCTGGCTGGTTCCTCCACTCTTGCTTTCTTTAAGGTGAGTATTTCCTAACATTGCTCGTCTGTCCCGTTTGGACACACAGGAAGCGTTCCCGTTTCTTTCCTTCGCTCAGAATTCGAACAACCCAGTGTACCGCAGAATCTACGAACACATGGAGAGAACACAGAGTTTCGTCTCGTCGATGGATGAGGGGGTCAAACGAGCAAAAGAGGGAAACTTTGCCTTCATCGGAGAGTCTGTTTCTCTGGACTTGGCCGTAGCGCGTCACTGTGAGCTGGTGAGAGCACATGAGGTCATCGGCATGAGGGGATACAGCATCGCTACCCCACTAGGTAAGGATTTACCAAATGTTCATCAAATACATCAAAAACACCTGCGACAGTGGCGCAGGGCAGCTGTGGCCACTAACATAGCTCACCACCGTCTGGGTGTGAACGACTGATTGTAGTGTAAAGTGCTTTGGGCTTGTTGGTTAAAGCACTCTACAAGTTCCTATTATTATTATTATTATTATTATTATCATTATTAAAGTCTCATTATCAAGCTTGAGTTTTGCCAAAAGTGAAGTGATATCATGATGTCAAAATATTCCATTTAATCAAGGTTCCCCGATCATAAAGAACCTCAGTGTGGCCATCCTTCAGCTCAGCGAGGCAGGCGAGCTGGCCTATCTGCGGAGCAAGTGGTGGGCCAGCAGCTGCATAGCAGACAAGGCCAAGCCTGCAGCTGTGCAGCCACACAGCCTGAAGGGGATGTTCCTGGTGCTCGCTCTGGGCCTGGGCCTGGGGACTTTGGTGGCTGTTCTGGAGCTCACCTTTAAGAGTCGCAGAAAGGCTGCAGAACAGCAGGTACGTTCCAGGTGCCGTCGCTTCAGACATGTAAAGTTCTGAATAACCTTTTTCTCCCAGAGCGTGACTGTTAGAGCTAAAGCGAATAAAAGAAAATGGCACTCAGTTTTAGAAACTTTATCATCTGGACAAATTTGTTTGCATTTTTTAAATGACTTGTTGTGTTTTTATTCTCCTTAACCCGATGCCTGCAGAAGCCATGTTGCACCGTGCTGACCGAGGAGCTCAGTCTGCGCCTGAAGAACAGTGGCGCAAACAAACCCCAAGAAAATGCTGACAAAGAAAAACCATAGAGGCTCTTTCAAACATGAACTAGCCCGAAAAAAAAGTTGGTGCCCTTTAAATTAAATCAGACTTAATTTTATAGGTTTTTAAATTTAACCTTTACTGTTATAGGTTTTTAAATTTAACCTTTACTCAAAGCAAACATTGTTAACTCACAAAACTCGTATTGCTTGTTACGCCTGTGTTCTAAGATCAGAAATAAAAATCACTGTTGGTTTTTATGAAAAATAACGTTTTTAATCCAAGTTAACATATCAAATCTGAAAACATGACTCACATATGAAGGTTGACTATTAATTTAACAGTTTGCAAGCATTTCTGTACAGTTGGCAGAAGCGTCATGTGTTTCCAGTATTTTACTTTTTTTTTTTTTTTTACAATGTCTCATAATAAAAAGGTAAGGAACGTAAACATCCCAGTTGATCTAAATATAAATAAAGTTTGTATTTCTGCTCCAAGTTCGATATTATCGGCTCAGCCTCCTTCTTTTCTTCATGCCTTCAGTTGTGTTGTCTTACACGATTTTCTTTCTTGAAGACTTTGATGTCCTTGGTTTCGTCATTCAGAGTCGTGATCTAATCAGAAAGAAACAACACAAAAATCAAAACAGGGAAAATAGAAATGACCACCTTGATTTCCAATCATTCTACGTTTTCATACTTTGTCATGTCACTACCGTCAGCCTTAATTTTTTTTTTTTACAATCTATGTGATAGACAATTAAACATTAGCTTAATCGTGAGGTGGAATGAGAAGTACATGGCATAAAATTTTCCTTTAGATGAACAAAAATCTTAAAACGTTGTCTTATTTACCCCCCTGAGTTAATAGTTTGAAGAACCATCTTCCATTACAGCTGTATTCTCCTTTTGGTATGTCTCTGCCAGCTTCTTTTTGCTCTTTTTTGTTGTTGTTTTTTGCAAAATAGCACAAGCTCACTCAGGTTGAATGGAAAGCTTCTGCGAATATCAGTTTTTAGGTCTTGCCACAAATTCTCCTTTGGATTTAGGTCTGGACTTTGACTGAGCCAATCTAAAGCATGAACATTGTTTGACATAAACTTGTCCACTGTAGCTCTGTCTTAATATTTAGGGTCAGTGTCCCATCGCAGGGTGAACCTCTGCCCTGGTATCGAGTCTTTCGCTGCATCTAAAAAGGTTTTTCTCCAGGATTGGCCTGTTTTTAATGGGATTTCCCTTCCCATCCAATCAGAGTGGCTTTCTCATTCCAGCTCAAGAAAGGCATCCCCACAGCATGATGCTGCCACTACCATGTTTCATAATGGGGGTTGCTTGTTAACGGTGCTTTGCAGGGTTATTTTTTACCCTACACAGAGCGTTTTTACCTAAAAGTTGAATTTTGGTCTCATGTGGCCGCGGCACCTTCTTCTGTCGGTAATGGCAGACGGCCGTTCACACTGAGCCCAGTTCTGCCGGAGCTTTCTTCTTCTTGCTACATGCTTGCTCAGTATGAGGGATTGCTGCAAAGTCAACTGTCCACCGTGGCCACGTGCTCATCCAGGAGGAGTGAACGCCGCAAGCCAATGACTCGATGCATGACTCGGCTGTGTTTCTCTACATAGAAAACCTTTTAACCAATCTGTCTGTATGATTCGATAGAATTTACTTTGCAAAGTGTCTTAAGATGACGTGTGTCGTGAATTGCCGCTATATAAATAAACTGAATTTACTTCAGTGTGTCTGCGGTGTCCCGTGCCTTAATCCTCCTGCTGATAGGTTCTCCCACCTGAGCTGTGGAATATTCAAAGCTCGGAGTTTTGTTTAAAAACCTAGCCACCCTTTAAACAACTTTATCCCTGACCTCTGTGCTGTGCTCCTTAGTCTTTGTGATGCTGTTTCTTCCCTGATCTCTAGCAAACCCCTGAGGCCTTCACAGAACAGCTGGATTTATACTGAGATTAAATTACACACAGATACAATTTATTTATTAATTAGGTGGCTGCAAGGCCACACTTTCAGTTTTTTATTTCTAAAGCATTAAAACGGTGCCCCCCTTATTCTTCCACTTCACATTACACACTGTTTTGTGTCTATTCATAAATACACATTAAATCCAAGAAGAATACACAGCTGTGCTGCGACAAATTGTTCTGAATAATTCTGTACGGCTCCTGTCCTTGGGAATGGCACTCACCGTCAAAAAAGAGAGGTGATTTACAGCGAATCTCTTTCATCCTCTGGTCGAACAGGGCCTTCATCTCCCTCTGCAGGGTGCCCTCTCGCTGTTCTGACCCGGCTGGCGGACATCTGGGCATAAACGGCAGGCTGTCGGTGCTGCCGTCGCTGTTGCTGGATGAGCTGGCCGACAGCCAGAGGCCGTTGGGAATGCGTCTCACCTGGCTGTCATGCGTCTGCTCCTGCTGCAGTTGCCAGTGGAGAGCCGGTCTGCGGGCCACGGCTGGCGTCTGAGGGGAAGAGGCCTGTTTTCGGGGGCAGCTTTGTGAGCGGGCCTTGGTTCTCATCAGGGTAGACGGCAGATTGGGTGAAGGAGAAGCCTCTAAGGTGCGTCTGACCCTGGCGGGGGATGATGGAGGGACGAGTTTAGAGAGTCTGGCTTCGAGCTGCGGCAGAGGTTGCGACTTGGGGACGGGGTCAGGCTGAGGTTCCGGAGGCTTTTCAGGTTCGACGAAAACCTCAATGTCTTCTTCTGGCTCCTGCTCCTCCGGTAACTCGGAGTGCTCCGGTTCGAATCTCTTCACTGAGTGTTGCTCAGTGCAGTTTTGCTCCGAGTCATTCTGAACCGGTTGAGGCTGGCCACCAGGAGCAGGAGTCTCACAGGAAACCTGAGGAGGGGTGTCCAGGTCAAAGCTTTCCTCCTTCACGCACGGAGCCGCCCCGCCGCTGTTGTGGGATTCAGTGGAGGACATCCGGCTGAAGAAGCCCCTGCGTGTTTCTGGAGGTTCATGGATTTTAACTCGGTGGGCTCGCCTCACAGGCTCGCTCATGACCCCTTTGTGGACGGCAGCCTTGGCTGCTGGGCCCTTTAAGACTGGAGACATTTCCCCGTTCCTGCTGTCCTGAGATATGGTGTCCAGATCCCTGTGGAATAAAACAGCACGTCCATCTTCGGAGGACAGGACGGAGACGTCGACAGACGGATGCCTTTGGTGGCCTCTCATGTGCTTCTGGGCTGCTTTCTGGATGTGCTTCCTAGCCGCATGCATAGCATACGCAGGTTTGATCTGTTTTTACAAAGAAAGGGTTATTAAAACCTAAAGAAGATGACAAATAATATGAAGCTATATTTTAAAGTACTGTACCTTTCCTGTCATGTCATTAATACCAACATGAACAAAAATGGATGACTCTGCCATTCCCTCCAGGTAGACATGCCGATAACCTGTAAACCCAATCAAACTGGTTAGAGACTTTATCCTTCATCTACTGTCAGAAACATTTTTATACGCCATGTCGGCTTATCATTATTATGTATTTAGATTTTTTTTTTTAATTAGAAATTTGTAGAAGTGATGCTTTTAAATTTCTGCGAAATCCAGCAGGGAATTATGAGGCTCAGATTGTAAAGGGCATCCAGGAAGTATTCATGGCAGCCCGCTTGAATTTGGCATGCAAACACCCTGAGCTTGTGAGAACGTCAGGAGAAACAAAATGTTCAGGCTTGATGAAAGTAAAATAAAACCTCATTATCACCATCTTCTTTGTGAAGCATGGTGATCGCAGCATCATGCTGTGAAGAGATGTTCATATTGCAGAAACTGTGCGAGTTGCTTAGGGCATAAGGTAACAGCATGCAGACATAGAGAGAGTTCTCTAAGAAAATCTGCTCTAAGGTGCTCTAGGGCTCAGACTAGAGTGAAGATTAGTTTTCTAACAAGACAGGGTGAACAGGCTATGAATGTCTAGGTGTGGCTCTGCCAGAGCCAGAGCTTAAATCCAGTCGAACAGGAAATGTGTCAAGCAGCTTTCTATCAACCCTGCTCATCCAACCTGGATGGAATTGAGAGGATCTGCAGTGAAGAATGATTGAAACACCAAAAAAACAAACAAACAAACAAACCAGTGTACCGAGCGCACATACCCAAGAAGACATGAGGCTGTGAATGCCACTAAAGACTCATGCCCTACATGAATACAGTCATATTCAATAAATGAGAATATGCATTTCTAAGAGGCTTGTTTGTCAAATTAAAAGTACCTTTTGAAAAAAAAAACAAGAATCATTTTGCCGCTATTAAAAATACTCTTCATTAAGCCCCCATTTCTGCATGAAAAATGTTGCTTTCTTATTGGTCTGATGCAGTTTTGTAATCTTAAATGCTGGAGGTGGAAAAAGAATCCTAACTAACAGAAATGAAGGCTCTAAAACATCATCAGTCTGTGTTAATCTATAAATTGTGTTTACCCTTAGTGAATTGAGTTAGTGAAATAATTTAACTTTTCAATAATATTTTAATTTATTGGACACAACTGTATAAATGTAGATGTGTTTTGTTCTAAAATAAACAAAAAAAAAACGTTTTTCTTTGTCATTATAGGATATTGTATGTAGAATTGTCAGACAAAAAAAAAAATAATCCATTTAGGTTTAAAAGCTTTTGCTTAAAATGTGGGAAAAAATTTAAGTGCTTTGATTACTTTCAGGTTGCACTGATTCAATGAGACAAGTTGCAGGTTTGCTGCACCTGGTTTATTGACATTCAGTATGAAAAATACTACCATGCTACCAAAGATAACTACCATAAGAAAGAATATTGCGTAGTAAAATATATCATAACGAGAACAAAGCATGCATTTTATTTATTCGGATGTATTACCCGGGAGAACATAAGCAAGTTTACTAAATAAAGAATATTTTAAAATATTTGGGGCACAAATTATCAGTTTACTTCAAATATAAGTTACAGAGCTCCTACCCCTCTTTTTCCAACTATAGACCTTGACCTTGGTTAAGTGCATAATTTAAGGGGAAAGCAACGAAATGTGATCCAGCCCAATGCGGAATATGTGGACAACCTCCTCAGGTTTAGTACAGTTGTGGGCCTATGATGATGTGGGCCTTATTCTCTCCCAAATACCGTGCAAACTTGTCAAGGTGCATAGTATCAGGAAATATTTTAAATACCAGGAGATTTCTAATAAAATCTTGTGACATCTGACAGAAACCTAAAACATAGTTTTCATTGGGTATTTTAGCAGGATTATGACCCTAAACATCAATCAGACAGACAGTAAACCCTCCATTATGGTCACAACATAATCCCTAGATTTAAACACTACTCCAGTCCGACTCTGGAGATATGACCCAACATCATACCCGGCATCATGCTGGTGAAAGCCACCGTCCTCTGGCCGATGAAATCTCGTCCGATAGGATCATGATCCCAGACTTGGAACCTCACGAGGGCAATTTGAGGCATTTGGATGCTGAAAACGAGGGTCTCCTCCCACATTGGATTGAAGCCTAAATGACAGAAAGGCACTAAAAATTAAACAGGAACAAAAAAAAAAAAAAAAAACGATTTTGAACTGTTGTTTCAGCACCCACCATTGTCATCGACCACTCTGGTTTGCTGCTTGGAGCAGTCGACAGGCAGACCAATGATCTCAACTTCAACGAAGGGATCGATTATCTGACAAAAATAAAGCCAGAGGTTTGTTTTTGAGTGGATAATTAATTGCTGTTCTACTATGAAAGCTCTTACTTCTCCTCTGTCTCCAAACATTGAGTCTTTGGGTTTGGGAAGTTGCTGTCCACTGATGATCTTTAGCACCAGCTGAGTTTTTTTGTGTCCTGGCACGGGATCCTCTATCATTGGGTTAAAGGCAGCTGAGATAAAAAACAGCAGAATCGTATCACTCCCTCACATTGTCATCCATAATTTCATGAATTTTTATCATGTTCACATACCTTTACACATGCATTTAGGCTTTAGAATATATCCACAGTTTCCGTTGCTTGAGAACTTGGCTCTGTTCAGTTCAAGCATGCGGCCCTCTGTCTGGTAATTCATTGCAACTAAAATTGAATAAAAACATGCAAATTAAATTTGGAGAGCATTCTGGTAATATCACACAGCATTTAAGGACATAGTCTATGTCTATTACCCATATGGCATCCTGTGTTCCAATATGGCTGCGGGTTGAAGTTGCTCGAGTCCACTCTGAAGTTTGATGGATAGACTCTCAGTAGCTGCCGTTGGTTGAAACGGACCAGCTCGCCGGGTTTTAGCTGTAAGATCTGGTTCACCACAGTCTCATTGAGGGATGACACCTGCCAGCTGCTCAAAAATCCTGCAGACAGGAATCCATGACAACATCCTGATGTCCATGACAACGTTGAAACGTGTTTAATGTGATGATTTTAGCTAAATACATTGCCACCTTAGGGCTCTTGGAATTTACCTTGTGATTCTATATCATGCACTCGGACAGATTTTGTGTACTTGACCAGGTCAGACAGAGCTCTGGAGAGTCTCATGGTTTTCCTTTTTCTGAAGAGATGTTGCATAAACACAGATGTAACTTCAGATATTTAACACCAACATGGATTAGATGCTCAGTTCAATGACCTTACTTGGGATGGTAAACGATCTGAGCTCTCTCCCGGCTGCTGTCCGATTCGGCGTCAGACAAAGCCTTGTTCTTCACGCGTATCTTCTTTTTTCTCTGAAAACATTAAAGATAAACTAAGCTGTTTGAAATATGACAAGTTTTTTTTCATTACATTAAAGATCATGGGTGAGAGAATCTAAAGAAATGGACGAACACCTTTCTTTTAAAGCTCCTTATGATGGATCTGCCGAACCTTCTCTTCTTTTTTGGCTGATTAGTTGATTCTGCGCCGTTCCCATCCTGAAAGAGGTTAATGCTATTGGTTAACACATCCATCCATCCATCCATCCATCCATCCATCCATCCATCCATCCATCCATCCATCCATCCATCCATCCATCCATCCATCCATCCATCCATCCATCCATCCATCCATCCATCCATCCATCAATCAATCAATCAATCAATCAATCAATCAATCAATCAATCAATCCATCCATCCATCCATCCATCCATCCATCCCTTAATTTGCCTGTAAGTCGTTGTCACTATCATCATCATCCTCTTCCTCATTCCCGGAGTCTTCATCAGATACATCTCCTTCCTCTGCGTCAGGATCAAGGTTTGCTGGAAGTTTTTTCCCCTGAAAATGAAGGATTTATACAGTTTTTTTTAAAAATACTTTATTAAACAAATTGCCCACAGTCTGAACTTTTAAATAAAATAAGATGTACCTTGACTAAAATTTTCCCTTTCAGGATCTCAGGTGAAGGCAGCTTCTTGCATTCATGCACACTGACATTAGTCAGATCCAGTTTATCCTGCAGCACCTCCTTCAGATACTCAGCCATCTTTTTCTGCTGGGGCACCGTGCAGTGGTTCTCTATGGACAAGATGACGGGGTACCTGGGGAAGAGCCAACATGATGTACCGAGGGTTTAAAATCACCCTGGAGCACATTCAACACAACAAGGACACAAGGCAGCTTACGGTGACTTGGTAAAGGCATATTTGTTAATTGTTTCAACAACGTCTTTGAAGAGAATTTTGGACGTCAGTGTGTAGCCGTGATGGATAATGGGTTCCCCATCAGGTCCATCCCAACAGTCCACTGAAAGAAGGGGAATGCATAACAAAGAGGTGTTGAATTCTCTGCGATGTCATCCGAATTTAAAACAAGGACTCCCAGTGCTTTTTGCAGTTTCTTACCCTCCACACAGCGACAGCCTGCCTGCAGAACATAAGCGTACATTTCCACCCTCGACTGAGAGAGCAGCTGGTCTCCGGTCAGGTAGGTGTTGTGTGACGTGGCAATAAAGTAATTAGTGAGAGGCTGCGTCATGTCCTGGTTCACCTGATTGTGCTCAGGGTTAAAGATGTCACCTGCAGGACTTCGCATGTAGTTGGTGAAACCTGAAAGAGTAGAGGTTGGAGATTCATGAGTGTGAATAATTTAACTTAACTTATTTTTCTCTCATCATATCCTCAATAAACAACATCCACCCACCGTCAATGCCCAACACCATATGCTGTAGGTTCTCTGGACAAGGCTCAAACTTGGCTACAATGTCGGCTAGATGCTCTCTGGTCAGACCACGCATCTATGAAGAACATAACACAATGTGTTGACACCTTCTGTAATCAAAATACAGTAAATATGTTTTTATTTTAAATAAAAAAAATTTCCCAATGTTTCAGTAGTAGTTCTTTCACACATTAAAAGGATTCTGTGTTTTTCTCATAGATTTTGGCTCAGTTTACACAGCGCCTCCTGCAATTGTTGGGAAAGCCAGAGAAAATGTGTAAAAAGCTTTGAAATAACGTCTTTTTTTTATTGGTGTAACACAATCTCACACTGAAAAAATGTAGAGGACCCAATATTGTCTTGAGTACGTTTGTTCAGGAGAAATAAAAGAAACTACACAATTGAATCATTGTTTTTGCAAAAATCCCTTTCCACAGTTATTGCCACCCCTAACCTTTTTGATTAAATAAATTGTAATTGACTCATTTTTTTATTCATACTTAAAAAAAATCACTGTTCGAGATCCCTCAGACCTTACAACAAACTATTTGGTTGTAAACAGACAAAAAATATGTAATAATGAAGTTTTACAAAACTGCACAATTAAAGATGCTGTAAATTGCAAAAAAATGTCAATATAGAAAATATTCACATATAACATAGGATAAAAAGAACAATAAAAATGCCAAAGGTAATTATTTCAAAGTACAAAATTTAAAACAAACGTGCTTACAAATATATTGCACTACATTTGTAGGTTATTAGCACAGTTAATTAAATCTGCAAATTTGATATATACATTAAAATTGTGATATTCTTTACTGTTTCTGGAGTAATGCTCTTGTACATATATTATTTCCATTGAGGAATTTTACTGCTATTTATAACAAGTTTTTGTTAAATTAACAATTGGTTTTCAGGTATATTAAACCAGTTTTGTGTAATATACGTTAATGTGTAAAAAAAAAAAAAAGAAAAGTAAACAGGAAGCAGATAAACTATACATTTGGAACAAACTTTGATGGAGGCAGATCACATACTGTCACAAAATTCTTGATTGTGAAGCTGATTTTAAAGAGTAAAAAAAAGTTACATTTGCAACAGATGTGCTATGATAATTTCATAGTTGCATTATCACTAATAAACTTAAGACTGAAAGAATGAGCCAAAAATAACTGAGCTGAACTGCAATACTATATTTATTTATTGTGTAATGTAAAAGAAATTAAATTTTAGTTTTTCCTAAATTCAGTGAAGCTTTGTCTCATAAATAAAGTTACAAACATTTATACAATCATATACGTATGTTTTCTATAGAGGACATCCTAGTTTCAGTCAGATTATTCTAACCACATTTCACCTTCTGTTCATTTTCCAGAAAACGTGCAAGGTCGTGTAGATCCAGTACTTCTTTTTGATTGCTGAAGGAGATCATGATCAGGTAGAGATCTCTGCGCGTGGAAATCATCTTGTAAAAAGAGCAAAATTCATCGAAGCCCAGAGAGCCCTGGATTTCATCAGTGTCTGCTTCCTGCAGACAATAACAGAGGAGTTTTATTAGCCAGGGCATAAATCGCTTATATAGACTTGTTGGAAAGAAAAAAAGACAAATAAAATATAGCTTGTACATAGTTATTGTTATCAGGAGAAATACAGTTAGCTGCTAAACTAATGCAATAATACAGTGGAGTCAAGGCCATCTGTGGTCGCCATATGGCTTTCCTGTGGCAGTCTGTGGTCCTGTTCTGCCAAGTTGCTAAATAGATGGGTTATTTTTTCTGAGCTGCCATCATTTGATCTTTCTGTAATTTTGATTGAATTTATGGTCAGATCACAGAGAAAATAACTCTTAATAGATTTTATGTTTTCTGTTGATGTCATGCTAACCTTTGCCTTGATTTCTTTATAGTTTTCCACTGGCATTTTACCTTAATTTCAATAAATCAGATAATTACTCTGAATACACCCTTCTTGTGAGGGATGTTCTGTATTTAATAATTGCACTTTGTGTGAGGTTTTCTCATGTAGTCCAAACCATGTGGAAGTTTGTGGATTTACCTTGGCAAAATGTGAAAAAGCATGACTACTTCCTTATTTTTTTAAGGAACTATAGATTTTTATGATGGAATCCTTGCTTTAAAAAAGGCGACTAAACCCAAACACTCATTTAAAAATACCTGTAAAAAGAAGCTAAAGATTAGTGTATTATCGCTGACTACTTCACATTACTCACATTTTACTAATAGCTAATTGTTGTTAAAACATGAATTTGATGTTTGTTAGTTCGTTTTTCAGTCTCTAAAACTATGAAATATTTCAAATTTTGTTGGAAATAACATTAATGAGGATGTGTATTTGCATTTTAACACAACTACAGATCCTCTTTTTGGCTGTTCTTTGCTAACAATTAGGAAGCTAAACCTGTGTGAAAGTTTTAAAACAATGTATCCTTTTGATTCTACTTCACAATTCTGCTTTACCAATTTCTGTTGGTCTGCCACATAAAATCCAATAAACATTTTGTAGTTAAAACATGGCTCAAAAGGAAAAAAAAAACATGGCCACTCTTGCAAGTCACTGCAGTTAGCTAGCATGCTAGCTAATGAATTTGTTCAACTTGGTCTTGACCACAAAACTACATTTCTCAAAATTGTTTTAAATATCAATATCATATATGAATAAAGAACTTTAGCTGTGTTTCTATGTGCCATCTACAACAACTTGTGGAAATATTCTCACTTGAAACATGTCCCTGACTTTCTGCTTGGGTAAATTCACATTAAGCTTGTGGAGCAGCTGGTGAACCTCCCCGATGCTCAAGGTACCATCTCCATTTTTGTCTGCTTCAGAGAAAGTCTGCTGCAACCATGTGCAACCACAGTTAAGGCTCAGACAGACACAAAATCTAAATGTACAGTGATTTCAGATTTTAAAAGTTAATTGTATAAAGGATATTGGTCCCGGGTGCGCTGTCTGCGGGCCAGACTGTCTTCATCACTGATCCCTGCCATGAGGTACTTCAGCCCATTGATCCAGGTGCGCACCTCCTCTGCATTGTTGGACACCAGGTCCAGGGACTTAACTCGATCTCCGTAGTAAATACTGAAACAACAGTTTGGGTCGAAACGGTTTTCTGCATAACGCCTGAAGATCTCTGATTTCTTCCCCTCACAGACCTCATGGATGGAATCAATGGATACTGGAACAGAAAAAGAAAGAGTCAGGCATTCAGACCAAAGTCAGCACATAAAAAAAAAAAAAAATCTCACAGGAAGAAAGTGAAAACATGTTTTAAGACATTTTGTATATAAATAGAAAAAATTAAACAATTAAGTATAGCAACTCCCTAAATCCCCCATCCCCCCCCCCCCCCCCCCCCCCCCCCCCCCCCCACTCCATCGATTGATAATTTGTCAAAGCACTTTTGGCAGCAACCACAGCTTCCACCCATTGTTATGTCTCTAAATGCTTGGTACACCTGTTTTGGATGTAAGCTTCCATTCTTCTCTACTGATCATCTCATATTTGTACAAGTTGGATATGCAGTGTTAGTAGACAGACATGTTTAGGTTTTTCCAGATATGCTTAACTCTAGCTTCTGCTTTGGTCTAACAAGGACTGCACATGAAGCCACTTCTTTGTTGTCTTGGGTGTGCTTTGTCTCATTATCCTGTAGGAAGGTAAAATGTCACCTAAGTCTTGATTAAATACCAGTATGGAACAGGTTTTCTTGAAAAATCTTGTTATGTTTCTATGTTGTAATCACACCCTATGTGCAGACTACTTGCCCAGTTCCTGCAGCAGAAAAAATATCCACATGGCATAATTCTGCCACCACTGTGCTTCACAGTCGGGATAGTGTGAGCCAGGTGATGAGCAGTGCATGTTTTTCTCCAGATATGGTGCTTGGTGTTAAGGGTGAATTATTATTTTTTGTTTTTCTCAGACCAAACACTTAAGTTTCCATTGTATCAATATTCGGACAGGGTGCCATGTGCCTTTTATTAAAGAATGGTGTTTCTTACTGGCCGTTATAACAGAGGCTTGATTGAGTTTGCAATGGTTGATCTTCTTAATGGTTCCTCTTTATCAACAAGGGAACAACTGAGCTCCAACTTAGTGTCCACTGGATTGTTGGTCACCTTCTGATCAGGGTCCATTTGGTTTTGTATCCTTGAAAAGGCAAGGAGGTTCCCCTACAAAACCTCTTCAGTCGACTTAATTTACAATAGCTGGGCTGCAATAAAGTTGCAGAAGATTCTCAGGGATGACCATTAGAAAACTGATCCATCTGAGCTGACCTCAAAGCAAAGGGTGTAGATACATATGTACCTCTTATGTTTAAAGATACAAAATTTTCATTGTTCATTGATACAGTGGTATATGAATAAAAATGATATTGAACTCTCACTTTTGGCCTTGTCCTGCTTTTTGGAAGGCCGCCACCGGATGCAGGACTTGTGCTCATCCAGGTAGAAAAAACGGACCAGACGTTTCTTCTTCCCCTTCAGTTTGGTCATCTGAGTGCCAATCTGCATGGTGCACATGCACCTCTCCACTACAGGGGAGATAACATTAAAGCATCATTTTCTGAAGAATGGAGGCTAAACGTGATGCATAGGAACTGACAAAATAATTACGACAAAAAAATACTGTGGACAGATCTAAGTATTGTGATCAAATATCTAAATGAAAAAAAAAAATGAATAAGAGCCTCAGTTTTATTGATACATGATGTAATTTGTAACATTTGTACTATTGCGCAATGTTGCTATGATTTTGTGTTAATTCCATGAAATACGTTTAAAAAATACATCACACATGGAGGTTTACCACTGAGCACTTGTAATATCTCACTTTAAAGAGCAATAACTTATTTCTGAGACCAAAATAAGGCCTTTTGTCCGCATAGACTTATAGTACATAGGATAAGCATAAAGTAAATAATATTATCCTATGGTGTTCATTCAAATCATGGTCAGTTCCTTGTTTTTATGTGCCGTGAGCAGGTAACCTTTGTTTGTAATCTGAAGCTCAGATACATGTGACGCAACCTGGCAAATCATTCAGGCTAATCCTACAGGATTGTCTGCAGTCCATATGCTCATTATCTGCTTCTCTGCTTTCCAGCTCTGTTGTTTGTGCAACTGACAACCTTTAAAGGTCAACTAAAACCTCTCCAAAATATTTATTGGAGGACGTATTGTTTCCCAAAGGTTCAGAGGGGGCTTACCTATCTGACCCAGCCTCCATTTGGGTTGTGCGACCACACTGCCACCGATCCAGAAAAACTCCTCGGCGAGTCTGGAGACGGATGCTTTCTGCCAAAGTTTAGGTGAGCTCATGATGGAATGGGTGGGGGAGTTCACGGGGCTTGAGGCGCACTTAGCTTCATGAGGGGAGCGTTTGGCCGGCGACGGGGAGAACATCCCTGATGATACAGATCCAAAAGACTGAAAGGTGGTCTTCTTAGGGGACCGAGAGGACAGTGGTGGGCTGGCGCTCTGGCCAAGAGATGGCGGGGCCATTGCTGAAGGCCTGTTGTTCATCTCTGAACCATACATTTGGTTCCGGCTCTCCTGTCCCGTTCACCCAGCATGAACCTGCCTTCCTCCTGTGTCCAACACAAAGGTGTAGAGTAGCATGGCTTGTCTCGGTGTCAGCATATCCTCCTTTTCCCATCAAAATCTCCCCACACGAGACAGAGCAAAGTAGTTCCCAAAGGTTCGTTCTCGGTTGGGATCCGGTGCATCGTCCGCCGGCTCTTCTTTTGATTTACTTTCGTCCCATGCAGCGTACTCTAAGTGAGGAAGCGTGCAACTTGTTTGAGGCACTAAATCTTCCTCAAGCTGTAATCCCACAGCGAGGCTTCAGCCTTACCTTGATGGAGGGATTTTCTGTGAAGCCAGTAAGCTCCTGAGAAAGGAGACTGGGACTGTGAAGGGTTCACACGATCATTTTACTGCACATGTTGAAGTAGCAATTTAAACTCCAACAAATGTAATATATTTTATGATATGTCTATGGAAAAAGAGACTTGTGATTTAGGGTTTGGCTGTTGCTGCGAACAAGGTGGAAGTATTTTCTCTCAAACTATGAGTTTGGATTTCCCTCTTGTGGCAACAGCACGATATACAGCTCCATTACACCTATTTATCCATGTTTCTCAAACGGTGGTACAAGCTACTTAAAAAAGAGGAGCGAAAATTACTGTTTTACATTTTTCCTTCTCATTTTGATAAATAAGCCCAAGCAAAAAATATTAAAAAACCCACAACATTTAGTCATAGTTTTTATTGAGCAGAATATTAGATATTCTGCAGTCCTGTTCTTCATAGAGCGACATGGAGACGCCACACTGCCACCAATCCAGAGAATCTCCTCAGCGAGTCTAGAGACAGATGCTGATATTAGCTGGATAATTAATTCAGCTAGTCTGCAGTCAGCTGCTTAACAGACTTGATGCTTGTATCTTTCTAACTGTATTTTCAGAACATTATTGAATAAAAAAAAGTGAGTGGAAATTTTACACCACAATTGTCTGTTATTTTAAAAACAGCCAAAACTAGAGGCAGAGTTGAGAAAAGTAGTAGCCTTCTTTCAGCCATCTGACCGACAGTGTGCAGCAACAGGTGGGAGAGGGGCAAAGCTGCGTTATTCAATGCAGAAAACTCTGGCCATTCACAGCGCTTTCTCTCTTTAAGGGATTTTAAATCGTAGGAACGGTTTGATGAGCATTTTTTGTTGTTGTGATTTTAAAACGCTTACCTTTTAAAACATTTGTTTGACACTAGAAAGCGACCCATGCCTGCTGATATAAAATGTGCTTTGTCGAACTATAATTGCTCACATTACCTTGAACCTGGTAATTGTCGTCCTGCATACAAGGGAATATGTTGATAAGTGTAAAGCCAGTCGGGGTTTAAATTATTACTTCAAACAGCTCCTTGAACATCAAAACAGACCACTGTTCAATAGATTGTTTCAAAATGTAAATGTGTGGAGGATGATAATCTGGTCAAAAGAGACCAAAATGTAACTTATGTATAATAATAATATTAATAACAATCATCTTTATTGCAACATACTGTACATTCCAACAAAAAATTGTCTTTTGCATTTAACCCATCCCTTGAGCAGCAGTAAGCTGCCACTGTGCGGTGCCTGAGGAGCATTTTTCTTAAAAATGAATAAATAAATGAATAAATGGACGTATATGTAGTGGAAGAAACAGTGCATGTCCCCCCGAACACATTAACTTCACATGCTGGTGGTGGTAGCATCATGCTGTGGAGATTGTTTTCTTCATCTGGGACAGGGAAGCTGGTCAGAGGTTCACCCTTCTGGGAGAACAAGCTTAGGATACAGAGTATATATATATATATATATATATATATATATATATATATATATATATATATATATATATATATATATATATATATATATATATGTGTGTGTGTGTGTGTGTGTGTGTGTGTGTGTGTGTCAAATTAAACATGTTTAAGACATTCACACAACCAAACAAGCACAAAAAACTGAACTGAGTAGAACTGGTTTAAATTTTAATAGGTTTTATACACATTTTCTGAAAGGAAAAGGAAAACACTGAAAGAAGAGGTCAGTGAAAACCCACTTCCAGACCCCAAAAAAGAACAGGAGCATCAGCAAACAACATGGATACTGCTATTACACTGTACCCAACAAATACTGAGTGAGGGTATCGTAAGGATAAGACGTGAAAGTGTTTCTTGTCTATTACACATGAAAGCACCAACAAGGTTCAAAAAAACCATCAGGAGGTCTCAGTTAATCTGACGAAAATGCTGGAAGTGCTGAGAATTATATCATATATTTGTCAGTTTTTGGTCAGAGGTGAACTATATAATGTATAATTCATCAAATAATTAATCTTCTATAAATCAAGTCAGAGGGTTTAAAGTTGTTTTGGTGTGAGAAACTCACAGCTACTAATAATTTTAATTGATAAGTCTACCCTGTGATTGCAGTGATGTTCAGGGATCAGCAGCAATCAAATTACAGTTTTGCTAATTCAAATAGAGTCTCTCTCTTTTTTTTTTGGTTTCAAGTAAGAACAAGAAATAATACGCATAATCAACTTAAGTCTGGGGCAAGCAAACATACCATACCAACAAACATCTTATTTACAATACTGTATTTACATCAGATGGTATACTGAGAGAAAAGTGAATTTAATTTCAGAGTTCATGTTACTTTCTGGTTCTAAAAATGTAACAGGGAGTACAACGCTAGGTTCTGTCTTTAAAAAGTGCAATTACTTTTCTCAAAGTAAAAAAATAGATATACATATTTTTATATATGTAAAAATGTTTTTTTTTTTCATACAAACAGCCACTGTTGATTTAAGAGCCCTAAAACTGGAGAAAAAAAAAGAGGTTCGCTATCTCTCAATAGGCAGCAAATTACAAATTATTGTAGATTATAAATTATTAGACAATCAGAAGTACCATTTTACAGCTGTTTAGGACTTTCGCTTTTTGAGGAGTGGGTTAACAGACTTATGTAAACTAAAGTGGGCAAAGAAATCCTCTGAATGGCTTGAGAGTGAGAAAAAAAACCCAGAAACAAAACGACAACGAGCAACAAAAAGTAACACTTACATAGAATATCTAGGAGTTAAACAATGGTGAGCATGAAGGCAGCCCGCCAAAACACCAATACTTCAGGTTTATATCAAATACAAAAGGTAGATAAGCTGCTATATATGTTCATATAAGGTTGTTTTTTTTTTTCCTTGCTGGTGGAACTGAGCGAGAAGTGTTTCTTAAAATGCTCCACACGTTTATGAAAACCGAGCAGACACCTAAAGTGAGTAGTGGTGAGCTTCCAGTGGTCTGCGGCGACGCCTCTGTGCTGCGGCACAAAGACTCGCGTCGTTTGCTCCCGTTCCACCAGACGCAGCCTGCTCCTTCCCTTCATATTCAAGTAGTGTTGTGTAGCTGTGTTTGTACGTCTCAGGATAGCTTATACCGAAACCAAAAAAAAACTCTCGGGCAGCGTCAGGAGGAGGATCTCTGACGTCACTGAGACTATGTGTGTTTATCGCTGAACGAGTCTCTCGTAGTTTCACTCCCTAATAACATGCTCATGCTTCTTTCCAGTTCATGTAGTGATTTCTGTCATATTTTCATAATAATATTGATGTATACTATAACATATCATATATGACAGATTCATTTCCTCTACAAAAAGTGACTTAATTTTTATTTTTTTTTATTCCCCCAACAGGATCTCCTTTTAATTGAGTCTATCCGTTCAGTTTTTATTTCTCTTTTTTTCCTTTTTTCTTTACAGGAACATCTTTAGGATCCTTTGCTGGGCTGTGTGGTTTGGCTTTTTGTGTCTTTGTTTGCGTCCTTGTAGTCTCCGGGAGGGCTGCTGCTAGCCTGCAGGGCCAGCTGGGTTTGTAGGTCTTTCACCACGCTCTCCAGGCTCTGCCGAGCTTCTCTCTCCTGCTGCAGTTCCTGCCTCAGCTGCTCTCGGTCGGCCTCCGCCTGCTGTAGCTGCACGTGCAGCTCCTCGATCTGCGCAACACAACCACACACACACGTAGAGAGTTCATTATAAGTGCAAGGGAATTCATCAGGAAATACATGACTTTAGCGTGTTAAAAATCTCCAGAGAGGTTTGAAAAGACTTGGATGGCAGAGCAAAGCTCAATGCGAAAAAAGAGCTGACGGATGAAACGGCAATGAGATCTCCGAACGACAGAATTTTTTCCATCTGCAGCAGTTTGGTAAACATGCCTACTGTGATATTAGAAACATTTATGGAATCCAAGAACCAATAATGAAAGGTATCTGGTCCTGTAACGGTGGTGGACTAAACAAGAACATCCCCAACATGTGCACAGCACATGTGCCAGTCGGCACGCTCTGTGCTTTAGAACGCACCTCGGTTTCCCTCTGAGTTTTCAAACTCTTCCCCAGCTCTATTCAAACTGGTAGATGTAAAACTTTTGACCTAATGGTGTTGCCGTAGAAGCTCAGTCACAGGTCTGGTGAGTTTCAAACAATGAAATTTGACTCGGAGCAGAGGACAAGTTAGCCACGTGTATGATGCTAGGTATAGCTAATGCTAATTGTTAGCAATGCAAAGGATTATACACGGGCGATAGCATTAAGCTAACAGTCCTGGCGCCATCCTTTTATAGCGTTACTTTAAACATATTAACTATGATACAGCAACATAGTTCAATGTGTGGGTGTGCATACATGCCATTTTTGGTTTAAAACCTGCTTAATTTTCTCTTTAGTTCTATAACGTTTTCATATGGGAGAGGATAAATCTTAGTAAGGGGACTAAGAAGTAAGAAAGAACACAAGGGAGGAAGTGAAGTAGGAAACAATGGTAAAAGAATGAAGGAAGGACAGAGATAGGAAAGGATACAAATAGGAAGAAAGGAAAATAAAAAAACAAAGGAAGAATAAAAATGACACGAGGAAGGACACAAGGAAGTGAGGAAAGTAAAAAAGGACAAATGAAAGAGAAAGGGTAAAGAAGCTCACAAAGGGTTTGGGAAGGAAGTAGACAAAGAAAAAAGAAAAAAGGGGGAAGCAAGGAAAGAACAATGGGAGGGTACAAGGAAGCAGACAAAGGAAAAGTACAAGAAGGAGAAAAAAAGAAAAAACAATGAAAAAAGGACAGAAGGAAGGACAAATCATTTAGAATATGGAATATTGAATAAAGCCTAGAAATTATAATATATTAAGTTTTTCTATGAATATATGATGTGGTTATTTTTTTTTTTTTTTACCAATTATGATTCTGAGGGATAACTTACAAACAGTGAGAATAATTACTTTTCTTAATCATTAATTGTTCCAATCTCTGTTTCTCTGAGTCATACCTGAGTGGAGTACTTGACTCGAAGACGCTCAGCTTCGCAACCTTGATCGCAAACCCGAACTTGTCTCTCCCTGTCCAGCTCTCTTTTCAGCCGCCCACAGGATTCTTCTGCGTCCCTCATCTTCCTCTCCCAGTCCACACGGAGGCGCTCAATCTCCTTCCTCAAGTTGCGCTTGGCTTCGATGGCATCTCGCAGACGGCCTTTCTTAGCCACCCTCACAAACTCCAGCTCCTGGGAAATCACAAGTGTCGCGCACGTTAACGCCAACGTTCATGCAGCCTGTCTCACTGGCATCCCTGGTAAAGACGTGCCTTTAAAGAAATGTGTGGTTTATTGAAGTGGCATAATGTCAGATTGAAAAACGTGCAAATTTCAGCATTTAATCGTAGAAGATCTATGCTGCATGGAAAACAAAATTAAGAAATAATTATGTTTTTTAGAGAATGACTTGTGCCACACTTATTGGGACCCCTAAATAAATGCAACAGGATTTTATCCATCCATTAAATTTATATAAAACACACACTTGCTTTCAGGATCTATCAAGAAATGTACTTTTAACTGGTGAATAAAGAACTCCAGTTTCTCTGGGGGTATTAATTTGCACAGAACACAAGTCCATTTATTGCAGCTTCGTGCCACTCACCAGGACTAAGACTTATAGTAAGCTGGCCACCATGCACAGTGAGCAGGATAGTTATAGAGGTTAATACAAAACTCCTAAGGGTCATTATTAGGCAGTAAAGGGAGGCATCACCAGGTCTCCAGAACAGATATTAGAGCCTATATTTATATGCCAACAAGAAAAAGCTTTATCTGCCCCAGAGTCACAAATGGAAAAACGATACTGGGTCTTTAAGATACGTTTGGTGTAAAACAAATGATTCAATTTAATTCAATTTTATTTATATAATGCCAATTCATGAAACATGTCATCTCAAGGCACTTTACAAAGTGAAAATCAATCATATTATACAGATTGGTCAAAAATTTCCATGATAAATATGTGGAAAGGCTTGGCCCCTCCACTTTTCAGTATGGTGGAGGATATCTAATGCTTTGGGTCTATTTTTTTCTTTTAAAGGGCACCCTCAAGTGCGTACCATCATTAACTATTTTTAATACCAGGAGATTTTAAATATAAATCTGACCCATTTTCATTGAACTGCAAATGGGTCAGATTTATGTTCAGTCTCTTTGGGTCTTTGAGCAGAATAATGATCCAAAACAAGTGACCAGCTCAACAAAGAAATAGTTCGTCGGACACAGAATCCTCCTTCTTCCACGCCAATCAATCCCCAGACATACAGCAGTTCTGTAGAAATCCAATGGACTGAGATTCAGGACTGAAGAATCTTAAAAGATTGTTCAAAGATCTTTCTGTATTCTCAAACTTTTTGAATTGTAATAGGAGAAAACAATGTGCTGCCCTGTTAGCAAATGTACAGTATTTAACCAGCAAAGATGATAATAACTGATATTTTTTGCATCACCGATTATCTTTTCTTATTGATTTTCTCAGATATTTTGCTGCTGCGACAACATTTGAATTTGCTGAAGGCTTTTTACGGCCTAACGCGTCTGCAGAACAAACTTTCTGTATGAGACGAAACGATACCTGTTGCAGGCTGCGTTTGGCTTGCAGGGCGGCCGCCAGCTTCTCCTCCTGCTTCACTCTCATCCGGACAATCTCCTGCAGGACTTTTTCCCGGGTCTCTCTGGTGTCCGTTCCGGCATACAGCATCTGTCTCATGGCGTCTATCTCTGGACAAACAGTCCCCGACTGCCAAAGAGCTAACTCCTGGGCCAGGGGAGGCCTCTGAGGAGACAGGCTTTGAGACATGCCGGCACATACCGACAGAGGGGAAGTCAGGGAGGAAGCTGGAACTGGACCTGAAAGACATTGCAGGAGAATAAATGTATAGTAATGTGGTCAAAAGATAACACATAAAACAGACAACGGTTTGCTGTTTTGTATTTTTAAACTTGAGAAAAAAAACTGCATCTCTGGAAACAAAACCAGTTTTTATTTGTACTTCAATTTTTGACACCAGATGGCGCAGTTGTTCTGAACTCACTTGCCTGTGAACAATCTCCTTTGCTCACCGTGAAATACACTTGTAACTAAAAAAGAAATCTCTTCGGGAACTGATTGTGCTATGCTGAGTTTATCGCTTTATTTTTATATTTTTGGCCCAGCGGAGGGTTGAAGCCTACCGTCGTCGCAGTCGTCCACGTCGATCTCTCCGTCTGTGTCCTCGGCCTGAGTGGAGGAGATGGAAGGGGCTGGTTTGCTGTTATGCGGCTCTTTTATGGAAATGGTTTTGGATCCTGAAATGTGGCTGTCGTTGGGATGGACGGGAAGGGCCGGGGTATCGGCCAGAGCGTCACGATTCCTTATGCTGGGTCTGCGGAGACAATTATGTGTAAAAAGAATATAACAATTAAGCCACAATCAACTATTACGCTTAATAGGTTGTACTCAAACTGATCCGTTTAGAGGACGCACCTCTCAGCTTCCTTTTGAGGTACTGGCTTTTCCTTTTCGACAGCTTTTGGAGACCAGGGGCGGAAAGCGGAGGGCCTCTGTTTCAGCTGGACCTGTTTCAGATCCTATTGAGAGCAAACAACAACCTCCATTAAACTCAGCGAACCACCACAGGAAGATTAAATCAGCCACGGAGAAAGAATTCAAAGGCCCCTCTATTTTAAACACGGCCATATAGTCAGAGGCCGTACATACGTGATAATGCAATGGATGAAAGGAGCGTTAAGTCTTGTGATCTTTAACCTTAACAGGCACGCATCGCCGTGTAAAGAGGACTCATAACCCTTGAGCTTTTTCACATTCTGTCATGCTTCAACCACAACGTACAATGTGCTCTGCTGAGATTCTACGTGGCAGACCAACACAGAGGATTGCATCATTGAGAAGCAGAAGGGAAATGGCACGAGCTTGCCCGACAACCTCGAAACATGCGGTGTGCGTTTGTGTTCAGTCATCCTAAGTCAGCTGAGTGAAGCCATCTTTCGCTTTTGTATATTTAGTGTTGCTGTTCTGCTGGAAAGGGAACTTTTGCATCTTTCTCAACTCTTCTGCTGCCGCTAACGGGTTCTCTTCCAGCATTGCCCTGTTTTTAGCACCAGCATTGCCACGGCATGATGCTGCTAATACCTAGCTAAACTATGGAGAAGGTTTGTTCACAGAGATGTGTGGTTAGTTTTCCACCCACCAAAGAGCTACCATGAGCTTCTTGCCTGCTTCTCTGATTAATGCTCTCCCTGTGAGCTTAGGTGGATGGTCATGTCTTGGTACTTTTTAACTTGCACCTTCCTATTTCTATTTTTTCAGTGGATGGACCGAAAAGCTCTATTTGGATATCCAAAACCTGCACTCTTGTTTTAAAACCTAGCCCCGCTTTAAATTTCTTCACGTCATCATCCCTCACCTGTTTGCTGCCTTCCTTGCTCTCAAGGAAGCTGTTTTTATTCCCCCCACAAATGTCTACCAAAAAACCTTTAAGGCCTTCCCAGATCAGTTGGACTTTTACTGACATTAAATTACAAACAGGTGGACTCTATTCACTGATTAGACGATTTATGAAGCCTGAACAGTTGCCCTCAATTTTATTTAGGGGTATCGGAGTACAGCGGATTAATCCAAGTGCATTCCACATGTTTCACAATATTATTTGTAATACTTTTTTTAAATTGTGTATAATTTTTCTCCTGCCATCTCAGATATTTGTTACTTTCTTGTTGATTCTTTCCCATAAAGCATAAAAAAGAAAGAAAGTTTGTGGTTGTAAGGTGACACATTTTTTTTTCAAAGTGCATGGGGTATGAATACTTTTGTGAGATACTGTAAATCATCCAAACCTTATGTGCAGACTTGGACAGCGACTGTAACCACTCAGGCTTCCTGTCTTTGTCAGCTGGCGGAGACTGTAATTTGTCAAATTTGGACCTCTTGGCTGGGATCGGGCTCGGGGACTGCAAAGAGAAGCAAAGAGAGTAGATGTTTAATCATCGACATCCATGCGGAGATGAAGTGCACACATTACATCACAGAGCGCAGTGGATATTTCCAGAGCCCACAACTTCTAAAAAAAAAAATAAATAAATAAAAAATACTGCCCTATGACTGTAAAAGGTGTTATTCATGAGTAGCACACAGATTTGTCAGAACATGAAGATATGTTTAAGAATTCCTTCCCACAGTAAATAAGAGACGGTCATGGAAAGGGAGCAAATTATAGAGCCACAGTGAGGCAAGGAGGATGGAAGATGCGTCTGTGTAAGCATTCAATCTCTGGGCTTGGCATGCCTGCATCTGTGTGTGTTTTTGTGCGCTTGTGTGTGAGCGGGTCTTTGAGCTGAGCAGACACTCAAGCGGGCCTGGCTGGCAGCCAGCGCAGGGCTACACTGCTGCCTGCCAAGGAGAAGAGGCGCCGTCAGGTGGAGCAGATCGACTCCACGAACCACAGAGACACCGCAGTCCAAAGGCAGACAGGGAGGAAGACAAATTAAAGTAATTGCACTCGGATCTGACTGCAGATGGGAGCGCACCGTTGACGCAGAACTGCAGAGTCATGTGCAGTTCGAGGGCATTCTCAAAACCAGAAAGGAGTCGAATTATCCGTCTGGGTGCAAAGTGCTGAATCCCACAAAAAAATGTTTTTTTTTTTTTTTTTTTTTTAGTGTTCTTGCATGTGTGGCAAACTCCAGGGAAGCTAACCTGCTCACAGCCCTCAGGTCTACACTTGTCAGACAGAGGATATGTTTTCCTAGTCAGGCACATAGGCCAGCACAGGCCTGCCTCCCGCTCTCTTACTCACTACTATGACATCCTGCCTGCAGGAAGGGCCAACACTCCCATCTCTCCGAGAGTGATTCAAGAGAAATGATTACTTCCCCTCAGAAATCCTCAATGAAAAATACTCCTGCAGACTTGCGTGTATTTCTAAAAAATCTTTATCGCTGCTTTGCTGTAATCACCTAAATATAGACATTTCTTGAGAAGCCCGGCTGCTAATGAATCACGTCTAAAACAGTTTTCTACACAATGCCACGCTGTGTGCGTGGATGCGTGTGGATGCACGTGTGTGTGTACATGCAGCTGTGAGTGGGATGTGTGGTCATGTGGGTGGCTGAATGGGTGTAGACACGTATGTGTGTGGGAGGGTGTGTGTATTCATAGGAGCGTGTGTCTGTCTGATGCAGGGTGGAGGTGGTAAGTTGGGTCTGGCACAGCGCACCTAAAATAAAGACAACAATGTCTCATGCACGCTGTAAAAAGGAATTTATGAGGGTGTTAAATATCAGTCAGGTGGCTTAAAATTCTATTCAATGATTGAATCAAGCAGGTAAATTTGTGTAGGGTAGGCGTATTTTTAATGGTGGTAACTAAATGAGGTTAAAGCTACTAGCCAGACTTTCCTCTAAATCGTTTAAACTCAGTTTGTCTACAAATGAACCCTTTCATGGTCAGTTTTTCATAATTATTTAATCAAGATATGAAATATTCCTGCTAAAAAATGAGCTTCCAAGCCTCTGGAATCACCACATAAGGCATAAGGCATTTGTATTTAATCATTTTTTTTGTTTTACTCGTTTGCATTTAAGAAACATGCATATGTTCTTTTTTTTATCAATATAGCCCATTATCAGTAATAGGAATAAATATGGAAGGGTAATAGGGCAGATTAAGGTGGTCAGATTTCATCATCAAAGATTTTTAGTGACCATACTAGTGGCAGATATGCATGGAAACCAATTAGAATAGGAAATTCAAGCAGCAACATAAACAGAATTGTGCTAGTTACAGTTCTAAAGATGATGATCATTGTCATCATCACCATTTGCTCTCACTTCACCATCCAGGGCAGTATCACAGCATAGATGTCAAAATGTAACTTAAATGTTCAATCTGTGTTTACATCTGTCAAATCTGCTTATTCAGCACAAAGTTTAGTCATGCCACGTGATTGACTCATAGACACGATACAGAATTAGCAGGTTTTTTCTCTCAGCGTACTTTAAAAATAATTATTTTAAGAAATCCTTTAATGGAAATAGTTTTTTTTATCAGGCAATGTTTTAATTTTCAAAGTACATTTGTTAGTGAAATAAATATTCCTGTGTAATGTCTTAATTTAGCAATTTCAGCCGTTTCATTGATGTGATAACTCAAACTTAAACAAGACGTTGCTTGACCATAACCTATTCTCAGTTTCTTTCCCCCAATATCATGCTACGGCCACCTCTATGTTTCACAGTGGGGATTGTGTGTTTAGGGTGAAGTAGTGTCCTATAGGGAATGATGAGGCTTATATGTTTCTATGTGTTGTCTTATGAATGAAAACATCAACTTGGTCAAAAATTTGGGGTTTGCATACAGCTTTACCTTATTTAGCAACAAAAGCTAAACTTGGTATAAAGTTACCTGAGCTTTTTGAACACTGAGGTAGTTGTTGCTTATAAACAGAAAAAATATTTAACCGTTTTTTATGCCAAACTGCTATCACAGATTTAAAGAGTTTATATCCATTTTTATATCCATTTAGGTTGTTTAGCAACAGCACTGGGGCAACCAAAATTGGCTAGCAAACTGAGCTTCATAGTCCTTTGGCAGCCTTTGCCAGGAAACTGTAAATTTTAGCTGTGGTTAAATGGGACATTTTTAACATTCCTCCTTGTTAAAAGGGTAAAGAAATTAGCATCCATTTTTAGCTAGCGTAGCATGAGCGCTAATGCTAAAGCCTGCCATGCTAGCAAGCCTAGTTTCTTAATCCTGGGACAGTCATTGCTAATAAGCTAAAATGTACTACTCATTTATACTATTTTAGCAGCATGTTAATAACAAATACATGTATTTTTCATGTTTCTTTTTAACGTGGAAAGATAAACCAGATAAAAAGAGGGAATAAGTAAAGTGTAATAGCTGTTAAATTGACATTATTTCTAACCAGAAATGTATTCAAATCCACCCTCATACACTATATGCAAATTGCTGCATGGATTTTATTGGTTACATTCTAACAGTCAGTTTTATCTGTGCAAATCACTAACTAAATAGAAAATAACTGGAAAGGTTTTGACAAGTGTTTAATAAATAACTCCGGTAAAACATACAGTGATAAATTCCAGTTTTTTGTTTGCTTTATACACACACAACTATTGGCTCGGCGCTTCATGAGGTGTGCATATTTGTCGGGACACTCCCGTCTTGTCTCCACCTGTCCAACCAGTTGCCACACCGCACACCCTTCACACACAAAGCTTTGTGTTTGTCTTTGCTACTGTAGGTTAACTCCTTTCACCCAGACCTCTTCCAGACTGCGGCGACTCGACCCCTCACCTGCCTTTGGGTCCAGGCCAGTGGTATTCTAAGAGCCGCTGTAATCAGAGTCTGTAATTACTGACGTGACTGCTGTTTTCCTGACAAAGGATGTCTGCTCGTCTGGTACTATTTCTACCCTGAGGTTTCCAGCTCCAGGAAGCCTATGAGCACTAGACATAATAGAGCCAGAAAACAGACACTCCCAGACACCACAAGGGACCTGCTGGCTAAATATGACACTGACCTCACAGGAGAGCAGCCGCACGGGCTTTACTCACCACCACATCATAGACACAGCACGGCCGCGGAGCCATAACAGCCTCCCCGCACATCCTACTGCCTCACAGGTCCCACAGGGCCTGGATTGGACATGCATCCCTCTCTTTCCCCCTCGCACTGGAAGGAGAGGGAGACTTCCTCTGAGGAGTTTGCTTTGGCTGAGTCCCCTGTGGGAACTGAGTCTTGAGTGGGAGGGGGGAGTGAGCCAGAAGCGGGGGACCACAGAGGAAGCACTGAGCCGAAGGAATGTGTATTTGAAGGCCAAGTACAGCCTCCCCTTTCAGACTCCATTCAAGCATTGCCCTTTTCAACTCACTATTGTATGATATTTCTTTGAGGAGCAGTAATGAGGGAGCTGTTCAAAGCAAACCTGTGGGCTAAACAGGGTCTAATAGCAGATGGGCAAGAGCAGACATGCATTATTTTTTAATTAGTGCTATATAACAGCGAGGCAGTACTGTACAAGCATAAGACCTTGGCAATTTTCATGCCAGCGTGGCTTATAATCACACACACGGCTTATTGCAAACATATCAACATCTGAATGGAAATCCTGCTGTTTAACCGACCTGCTGAATAACAACTTGAGGCTTTTTTTTTCTTTTTGACAGCATATCAGTGCTGTGCAGTAGTTTTGCTGTGTGAAACATGTTACACCGTAGAGCTTCAGCAAAACATCCCAGCCCAGAAATTAATAATTAAAACCAAGGTTTTGTCAAATAATGGTAAAAAAAAGGGACGCCCAATCATTAGCCCTTCTGTTACAGCAGCGATTTTAAAATGACTTTGACTGGGTTATATAGCTGAAAAAGTTTATTTTAAATATTGCACAACTGATAGAGTATCACCAATGTGTCGAAAGCGTAGAAGACTGATACAAAAGGTAGCTCTTGATGATCGGAGGATGGTGTCAAAACATGACGGCAGTAAAAAGGTTTTAGGTCTGACAGGTTGTTACAAGCTGTCAAAAATAATTACAGCCTCACACTGCAAGAATTTACTAAGGAAATTGGGCAATCTGAAAAAACAGACAAGTCTCAAATGACTTGCCTAGCCAAAATAGATTTTTACAATTTTTTGGAAAAACAATAAATCTGTTAATGTGTAATGTGCTCCTTAGAAGCCTGTATTCCGATTTAGAAAGGCAGGCATCCCTGCACAACCTATGATTTCAAGTCCAATATGGCTGCTGCCTTATGATTAAATGCAATAAAAGTTCCAGAAAAAATCCTTTTGCGCACATCGTTGTCATAAAATCAGTCACAAACAACCAACTAAATAATAGGCCTGACTTGACCCTTAAAGCTGCATGTACACCTAAAAAATAAGTCTGTACGTAACCCAGTAAGACCACACATCACACCTGTGATATTATCATTACTTCCATAATAATATCAGTGTGTGGAAAAAATGATTATGCATATGTATTTTAGAGCTAAAAGTTGAAAATATAAGGATAGATATGAGGAGATATTTACTTGGTAACTCTGAACTGGCAACAATAAAGCATTTTTACTGAAAAGCGGCTGTACAGACTCAAGATGGACACACTATGCACAGATGACAAGAGGCTTTCTGGATATCTCTTAGAAGAAGTTAACATATTTTTTAGAAAAAGATTTGATCTGTCTAAAAACTGTCTCCTTCCAGACAGTTTAGGAGTAAAATAAAAGCCTAACCCATTTTAATAGCAATGACTGAAATTAATTCAATACAGTGGTTGTGTATATTTTTAGGGGTTGGTTTATGTGCATTTGTTTGGTGTAATGAACATCAATATTAATACCAAAATGAGCATTTAATATTGTATATTCAAATGAAAGAAAATAATTGAAATACTTTAGTGCTTATGTTATAGGACAAGCCCCAGTTTGCTAGCATATTTTCAAGACAACCATGCCACTCTAAAAAACTGTTTCTACTGGGCAATGAAGCCAGTGTGGCGTCTATTCTTCTCCGTCTATTGATGGAAACTGCTAGCTTGGCTCTGTAAGATGACACAATCCATTAAACTAAACAAGTTTGACAATAAGCTTTTGACAAACTCATAAACTGTTGGTTTGAGAGTTCCCCTTCCCTTCCTAGAGCTGCAGCTAAATGCCTGCTGGATGCACGGCTTATATTAATTTTACACATGAGAATGTTCTGCTGCTGAGAGCACAAATGCGAGCTAGGATGCTTCACTTTATGTAATCTTGCCAAGTCTGTAAATATTTCATGCTTTTCAGAAGCATACACACACACACACCAACACACACACACACACTGCTATGGAGGGCTAAAGTATAAGCCACTCACATCTGCTGTGGCTCTAAAAAGCACTAATGAAATTAGGAAGATACTAAACATGCTGCAGCACTCATCTGGCGAGACAAAAATAGTTTCCGCAGATGAACTTCCTCGGGCAGCGGTCATACAATACCAACGCGCGCTGCATGATAGCGCGGCATTAAGAAAAGTGCACAGCAACAAGACACAACAGTTTCAGATTACATCCTCCTTTCCCCTCCTAAACCCCTGAATGTAATCCGCAGATCGACGTGTGCTTAGTGGGCCGCTGTCTCACTCAAGGGCACACCAACTGGCAGGGCTCATTCGGGTGACAGCCTTAGTTGGAAGTGGGAGAATACTAGGTCCAGTAACGTGATCCCCCTCGGTTCGATGTAGATATAGTCACAGCGATGCCTTGATCCCTCCATTCAGCCGCACAAATCGTGTGGCAGTCCCTTGATTTATATAAAGCCCCGTGGTCACCTCGTACAGTAACAGCTGGTAGAAAACTATCGCCGCATGCTTAGAATATCCCTGAAACCTCATCCCCCGCTCCATGCAGACGCAGCTCCCAGCTTCCCTCTCTAAATCTTATCAATTTACTCTGTCTCCGCAGCGTCCGCTTTGAGGACGTTTTATTTATGTGGGCTGGTTATCTGAGTCATGGGAGCAGAGTCACAGAAAGGCAGCCGCAAAGCTCGCCATAAGGTTGGCATTAGGGTAAAGCTTATTGGATTGTCCTAATTGTCTTTGGGATTGAGAATTGATGAGGGCTGAGGTGGATGGAGGACAAGCTGCTCTCTCCCTAAAGGTGGAATATCTCGCCGGAAACACAGCTTTCTTACTACAAGGCAGAGAAATGTAAATTAAACCACTCTCCAAACTTCACTCCAAACAATCATTGTTTCTAATATCACATTTTTGCAGTCAGGTTTTACTTACGGAATCAGCAAAGTGAAACACAAACCTTAAATGTACCAAATTAGAGAATAGTGGTCAATGTAACGACAGTTCTAACAAAAGGATCAGTGCTACATTATGCTTCCAGTAAATATAAACCACGTTATGTCCCTGACGGCTCCTCGGCCGACAACCTTAAAAGCTCAATGAGCTGTTGGTCCTCATATGCTTTGGAGCATGGTTTCCTCCTCTCAAGTGAAATTTTTGTTAAAAGACAGAAAAAGCGTCAAAGTCCTTCGTCTAAGCAATGTCACAATGTGGCTGAATGGTCAAATGTGAACAGATGTCCACATGAAGACGGCCATCCATGTCTAAATGTGTCGCTAACCAAGTCTTACTTTCAACTTCCTTTAACGTCTAGACTGTATTGTGACAAGATAGTTAGTTAGTTATCTTAAACCTTTTTGTCTGGGCTAAATAACGAAAAGGAGTAGCCGACTTGCCCATAAATAAGATGTCCTCGAAAAGTCATTGTTTCAGGATTGAATGTATGTCCCAAAAGAGTAATTTCTCAGTTTTTTTTTTAACACCTGTGTGCGGTAGTTGGTTTTGTGGGATCAATTGTGGAGCCTTTTTTTGACAAACGCTTTGCCTCATTTTTTGTAAAAAAAACAAAAAAACAAAACAACACTATATGAGCTGAATTTATATCAGAATCAGAAATACTTTAATAATCCCAGAAGGAAATTGCTGATATTGCACCTATTATGTTGCTTTCCTAGTCAAACTGACCACTCAAAGCATTGTACGCCATGACAAAATTCACCCAATTGCACTCGCAATGATCCACAATTAGCAGGCAACATGGCGCTTAGTGCCTTGCCCAGGGGTACATCGACGTGAGACAAGGGGATACAAACCCACAACCTTTCGGTTGCAAGGAAATTTATGTAAAAACTTTATTTTGATAGTAGGTGCCTAAGTGGTAAATTCAACTAATCCCTTCATAAATGCTAAGAAAATGCAAGGTGGGCAACATTTGTCCTGTTGTACAAAAAGCAATACTTAGGGATGAAGATTTCCTCTTTTTTTTTTACTGTGAAGACACGATGTGGTCTTACATATATATGTTTTTTTTTTTGTTTTTTTTGTGCGGTTAAGTCCATTCACTGCTATTGTGCGTCACATCCAAATCTGGCTTAAGAAAATAAGACACCGTGAACTCGGCATAATCTTTCGCTGACAAGTTTCATTGCTGGTATCTTCGTCACGAACGAAAAAAACCTGTTACTGAATAAAGCGACCTGCCTGGATCATCCCACTGGTGAAAGCAAACAAAAGGAAAAGAAAAAAAAAATACTGTAATACTTGCATGAAGAGAAATGAATTCCACTTCAGGCCCAAACATGGCAACTATAACAACAAAGACATGCCTGCCTGCCTGCCTTTCATACAGTACAGTACGCATCCGAATCACTCCCAGCGCTTTGCAGGGTGACCTCGCGGTAAACCCCAGACTAAAAGAAACGAAACAGAAGTCTCTGCAGGTTACATTTTATAAATATAAATATTTTTTGTGCGATCACAAGTCCTCGAAAGGAGACGAAGGAGACTTCTTGCTACACGTTTTGGAGCAAGAAATGTTAAATACGAATCCATACGGTACATGTATACGCAACGTTTATGCTTCTATTGACTTCTAGCACATTTTACAAAGTGGGCTAGGGGGCAGCTGCACAGCTGACCTGAAGGCCAGAGGGGAAGAAGGCTAATGAGGCAGAAAAACATAACCAAAGAGTTACGAGGCATTAATGGGTTAGCATAGCTTAGGTAGATGCAATTAATTTCAACAAAATAAAAACGACTTCTAAGAAAGAAAGAAAAAAACACACAGATAAAAGGAATGAGATTGTTAAAATATGTGGGAAAATTCTACATTAGAGCAAGAACTTCTTTGTTTTGCATGGATAAATCACACATTAGCATAATTGCTTTAGGCATCTCTGCTATTCCCACACCTTCCCTTGCACTTCGTAGTGTGTATTGATTTAAAAAAAAAAAAAGGGCTCTGACCTGGCAGTTTTAGATAATACACATCTAAATCAGATGTTGGATGTTAGCCTCGCTGTAGGATACTTCCAAAACACAAAGCGGAGAAATTCTCCCATATTTTTTTGCTTCTTTTGAGCCGTTATTTAAAGTCTGGCAAATGGCGTGAATAAGTGTTGCAGCTTAACTGGTTTTCGGTGCTTTCATGTATGTTTGCGTGTGTTTGCATGCCCCCTCATAACTTGATCTCTGCAGTGCCGCAGTGCCAGCGCCATCTTTGCCAGCTTAATCCCCTGGCATTACGTCTCTTCCTTATCTCTGCTTACATCTCTGCTTTATCCCATGCAAAATCTTACGTTCTGCAAATCGTTTTAATAATTAAAATCTGCAACATTTAAAAAAGTGCTGTGACGCTATTTCTGAGAACTGCATTGAATCGTGCAGACTTTTACGCCTCTCAGCAAAAAAAAAAAAGCTACACAGTAAAGCGATAGTCTTGCATATCATTAGGAGTGTATTTGCTGTCATAACTTAATAAGGAAGAAATGTGGCTGTTAAAGAGTAAAAGACTATTAAAAGTGTCTCACATTTTCTAGGAATGGTATGTTGAAAGGGTCTTGTCCTCAGAAAGAGAGAGCCCGTTTCACATGTGTTGCAGCAATCCAATTTCAAAAGAAGTATTGGTCTTTTGCAAGAAGGCTGAGATTTACGATTGAGCATTAGCTAAAAATGTTCTCTATTAATATCATTATTTTAAAGGTGGTTTCTAGTAATCTAGCATTGCACAAAGGGGTAAAGGTCAAAGTCCTGTTTTTTTGCTCCCCCCACCCCCCAAAAGAATCTCAATAACAACCTCCCTGTAGTTATTAATGTGTTGATCTTTCAAAAATAATTTCCTTTAGATACGATGTGCGGTCATCTTCTCAGACCTATGAAGACATAGAATAATAATTTTTATGTTTTTGTTAAGGATCTCAGTTCATAAAAGGGATCATGGCACTGAAAAAGAACTCCATTGTGTCTGACATAAATTAATTATATAGTTCTGATTAACAAATACAAAGGTTAATTGACAAAAGAATAACATTTTTTTTTAGATTTGGCAACAAACCATCATGTCAGCCGTTAACTAAATTTTTTTCAGACTTTAAACCTTGCTTTGTCATTGGACATCCTGGGTCTTTACACAGCAGATCATGCACAGTATTCCCACTGTTATTAAGCTCCACCTCGTAACAAGTCAGGGAGTGCAGAGTGTAACCAGCTGGGTTTTAATCCGGCAGATTAATACCAATGCCAGGGCAAAGGAGGCAGATTGACGATTAAAATGTCACTGGATAACCTCTTTACAACCCAAACAGCAGCAGCTCCAAAACACGCGCCAGGATCATTCCCAGTACCAGGTACTGAATCCCTCCTCTGCATCCCGGCCTCTCCTCCTCCTCGTTTCACAGAGACAGAGACCGTGAGGAAGGGCATCAGAGGAGGAGGAGGAGAGGAGGAAGAATAACTCGCAACCAGACTTGCAACCAGTCAGAAAAATCTCAATTAAATCTACTGAAGAGAATGAAGCAGAATGCTCTCACAAAAGATAAACTTAACAATTACTTTTGTTACAGAGACAAAATGCTATAAATACCACAATATGCGTTCTGGATTGTTTTATGTATTTTATGCTTGTAAAAACATGTGGTCAATTAACATGCACAGTCTTATTTGTCTTGTATTTTCATAACTTTCACACAGTTTTCATTATAGATTATTGTAGGAAACATCACTTGTCCTAATATTGTCAAATAATCATCTGATTCATCTATTTCATTGAAAAACTGAAATCAAAAAATGTATTTTATCAAAGACAGAGCAAAATACCAACAACAAATCATTTTACGTTTATAGCAGTTACATTTGTTTTGGTCTAAATCTGGCATTACATGTATTAAATATTGTATTAAATATTTAGCAAAACAGGATTTTAGATTTTAGACATAATTGTACCAAGAGATCAATAAACGGATCAAATTAGCTTTCAATCATTATCTGCAATGAAGCAGTGCTTAGCTGCAATAGCTCGCATTAGTCTATGCAGGTCGCTAATGCAGGAAGCTAAAGACCATTTAAAATGTCAACTAGTAATATCTATGTTATAAAAACAGCACAAGCTTAATGATTACATAGAGCTACTAATTCATACTATGCTAAAAAACTATGCATTTTCCTTCAAGGGCCCAACCTTGGATAAACAGAAGACAATGCATGGATATATTCTTACCCCATAAAAGGAATTTCTAAAGGTTTCCAGTTACACTCACTGAAAAAGCTAATTCATTTATACTTGTTTTCACTTAAACCGTCATAGTTTGACTTGTGTCACTGGATCCTGCTAATAAGCCTGCAAACTGCGACAGTGTGAACAAAAGGAGCCAACATGTATTTAACAACCTGTTTGCCAACATTTTGTTTCTTTAGGCAAGTAGATTTTATTGTAAATGAACATAAGCTTCACAACTAGAGAGACTGAGAGGTCTACCATCAATCATTATGAAGATAAACTAAAAAAGAAAACAAAACATATGAATAGCCTAACTGTGTGTAAACCTACTTGATTTAAAATCAACTGATTGCCCAGTTCAGTTTAAATTAAATGGTAATGTGATGTTTTAACGGTGCTGTTAATTACTGGCTTGATTTTAAAACCATGATCTGACTTGTGCCATTTTATTGCTCCAGATTTTTTTTTCTCCCCTCATTCAGCATTTTCCTCCTAGTCAGCAAGAAATCAGGTTACAAACTAAACTGCTTAGATAATGTTTTCACCAGCAGATCTGCTTTGACATTGAAGTAGTGGCTCTCTACGTTCAATTTGGGCAATTTCCTGCCGTTTTTCTACTCGTCCTGGGTTGTCAGTCGATTATTGTACAAAATAAGTTAAAAGCCCCATAGAGCTTGTTGTTCAGTTGCCATCTAAGCCCCCCTGTTTATAATTTCTTTATAGGTTTAGTCACAAACAGAAACATTTGTTCAGGATTAAAAAGTAACAAAGGCTGCCAGTGTGTTACAGTCCTGACCAAATGTTCACTTGCGTTAGATCAGATATATACGTAATAAAATCCAGGCATTGATGTTGAATTTAGTCATCCTGCAACATTTTAGATCTTCTACCTGTTTTTCTGTCATTAACCAAAACATAATTTCAACTATGAAACGTATAAGGTTGCAACAGCTCCTCTTCATTTATCTTTAGTAAATAATCAATTATGCGTCTTGTTGTGAAATAGTTTAATAATGTCAGCAGCCATTACCTTCAGGACGGCAACAACACGTCACCAGAAGCCGTGTGATCAATGAGCCGCCAACTGCTGAGCCATCTTTAAAATGTAAAAGCAGCTTTCCGCTCAGCTGAGCCTCGGTTTTGCGGCGCTGCGCCTTCGCCGTAACCCGAGCCAGATGAGCGCGCCCCTCCCCGAGCGGCCGGCGGCGAGGAGGGCAGGTGGCAGGTTTATTTGGAAAGATGAAAACGGGGATGAATAACAGAGGTTAAGAGGTGTGCGGGGATGGAAAGGCGAGGTGGGGGGGGGGGGGGGGGGGTTAAAGGGAGGAGGCCATAAAGCTGTGAGAGGGCGAGGTGAAGTTAGGGTCACTGCTCACGCAGGGTTCCCATTTGAGGTCATTTCACCAACACAGTGCACATCCTGAGAAACTGCCAGGGAGCTAATTGGTTGAACTGAAGCAATAAATCCTGGTGAAATTTATAGATGCCGTTCTGTTTTTTTTTTTTTTTTTTTCATTTGCGATGAAACCCTTCTGATCACCGGGTCCAAAAAAAAAAAAAAAAAAAAAAATCTAATCTCTCGTTTCTACCATCATGTTTTTACTCCAAATAACTTTGAACTTCAAATGCAGCCTGAATATTGGAAAACAAAGCTCCAACTCGACTGCTAGATATAATCATGGGAAAACCAAAATGAAACCCTTTTCCAATCCAAGACATGGGGAAAAATGATCGGTTCCAGATTCTTACATTTTCATACGTAAAACCTTAAAAATTTAGCCATGTGCAAAGAAATACACAGATTCCAGGTAGTTAGCATTAATGAAATAAAGCGAAGCCAAAAAAAAAAAAACAATCAAATTATTTGACCATCATAATGTGACCTGCACTGTAAAAGCAGGCCGCTTTAGCAGTGTGCTCCCTTTAAGCATAGAGTTGTGTTTTAACACAACGCAAAGATGGAAAGAGATCAGCAATTACCTCAGAGACCTTATAAGGTCAACTGCAAACAATCTGATCTGGTTTCCAGCTCCAAGTACAAGAAGGGAGGAGGCATGCTATCCATCCTCACCATTTTAGAGAGAAGATGCACTCAAGAAGTGTTAACGTTTTAAGAGACACAAGGTCTGATGAAATGCCATCCACTCAGCCAAAAAAAAAAAAAAAAAAAAAAAATACTAAAGGAAAGTCCACACCCATATTTGCACTATTAAAGCATCCTAATAGTCCTATTTAGATAGTAGGGTGGAGCGGAGAAAAAAAACTCCCTATGGTTTTATGAAAGAAATGAGAAAATACAAAACAAATCTGGGTTTTATAAAGCTTCAACCAACTGAAGACAATTAGCCATTAGTAAACTTTAAAAAACGGCCCAGTTTCGAAAGCACAAAGAAGTTTATCTTCACAGCGAGTATGAGAATACATACGTAGCAGATCTAATAGCATCTCTCTTGTTTCCACATGTTCAAGGAATTGTCTGCAAGGGAAACGGGGGATAAAACACCCATATCCGCTCCTGTGATCGTGAATCTCATGCCTGAACTCCAGTTTTGTTTCCCCTTCTCCATTCATAGGAAAACATATCTGCTTGCAGAAGTAATTAGGCGAGAGGGCTCAAGCCTCACAGCTTCCATAAAAATGAATATGAGCGCTCTGAAATGGAGCGCTGAGGAGGGTGGGAGGTTGGACCGCAGCACCTCATGAATTCTGCAATTTGCCGTCTGTTTTATCCACTCTGAAAAAAATTCTTGGAAAAGTCTTTTCCTGGACCATTTTATTGCTCAAGAGGCTGTGTTTTTCTCCATGGCAACTCTACATAACAGCGGAGCCCAACTAAGCTCTGACTCAACAAACAGAACTTTGCAAAAAATACTCATTTCAGCGCCAGGGTTCCCCCCCCCCCCTCGTCTTTTGCCAAGCGGTTTTCTGCAAACCGGGGGCCTTGAACAATCACGCGAATTAGCGGTAATCAGCGCACATATGTGACATGCTGCAGGAGATGATGTGCAAGGGGCGGTATGACGATGAGCGTCAGGTTTTCATGGCTCCAATCGCTCGTTGAGATGAGCGTTTATTGCAGCGGGACAGGCAGCAGCTGGGTGCTTTTAACCTGCAGGATCTCAGCTTATAGCGACAGCAGGTTTAGAATGAACACGCGGGACAAAGCATTACATAAAAGTCTGTCTTGTTCGCGGCGCGATGAGCCGGGAGGACGCAGTCGCTTTGCGGCTCTCGTGTAGCCGCTAAGCGAAGGCGAGGCCAGCCAGGGATTAGCGTGGCAGGCGAGCAGGGACCCAAGTACAGGGCAGGACGTATGTAACCGTGTAATCTCCAGCTCCAAGACATGAGCAACCGCGGCGCTGCAAAGACACGTGCAACACACGGCGCCTTGCATAAGCGTTGAACTTTTTCTCATTTTGTCACCATATAAACTTTAAAGTGGTTTAATTGGATTTTATGCCATAGTACAAAACAAAGCAGCACATAGGTGTACACTGGAAGGATTCATGGTTTTTACTTCTTTTTTTTTTTCACTAATAAAAATCTGAACAGTGTTGTATATTTGTATTCATCTCCAGTAGTCAGTACTTTATAGAACCATCTTTCTCTGCAATTAAAGCTGCAAGGATTTTCTGCCTTTCCTTCTTGCAAAATAGCTCAAGTTCAGTCAGATTGCATCGAGCACATCTGCGAAACCCAGTTTTTAAGTCATACCACTGATTGTCCAAGCGACTTCCCTGCTAAAGAAAAAAAAAAAAAAAAAAAAACACAATACAACCCCAACACATAAGCCTGCCACCAACATGTTTCAAAGTAGGAAAGGTGTGTTAAAGGCAACATGTGGTTTAAAGTCTTCTTCAACACACAGGGCTCCTACACAATTCTCCAGTTTAAAATTCCATATTTTTCCAGAGCGATAATTTAAAACCTTGTATCAGGGTTCAAGAAATGTCTTGACCTTTTTAAAAACATTAAATGTTTTTAAAAAAAGGTGAAAATGGCTTTCTTGTCTCTCTTGGCATCTAGACTCAGGTATATTTCTGCCTGAGCCGGGTCATTATGTTATATTAAAGAGTATTTATTTAAAAGAAAGCTGGTGAACTTTCAGGCATTTATTTTGTTTGTAAAAAATAAAGTTGGGATATTTAAATTTAAAGATGGAATTTAAATAGAAACCAATGTAAAAAGCGACTTTAATCCTTTTTTCTTTAACTTTAGTTTGACTCTATGAAGTCCATTGGTTGTACTGGATTTTGTTTGTGGGGGTACAATTCTGCACTACTTCTTGTTGTTCTACAAACATTAAAGTTTCTGACTGTTACATGACTAAATGTGGAAAAAAGGTCAGGATATAGCAATATTTTTTGCAAGGCGCTGTGTAATCCAAAAACCTCTGAGAATCAGCCAGAATTGAGTGTTTACGAAATGCACTCTTCATCACGTAACACCGACAAAACTTATTTTAAGAAGGAGTTTTTCCAAACCACCTGTCCTTGAATCATACTCCTCGCTTAGCACGCCAACAGAGGATTTAGTTCGAGGCTTTGGTGAACCGTCAACCTTCTTGTCTCAACTAGTTAAGGCGAGTCCAAAGAAAACAGGACGTCTGCTAAACTGTAACTCAAGACAAGAGCGAGCTAGGCCGCAGCTTCAGCTGCTGTCGAGCAGCTGTGCGGCTGCTCGTGCGTGTGGCGGACGAGGCTTTCAGAGGCTTCGCCCGTGCAAAAAATGCAAAATCAAACCAAATTAATCTTTATTTGTTGCATATAAGGTCATTGCAACGGGGCACGAGAGCCTGCCAACCACTCTCTTTTGCCTGTGTCGTACTCCCTTGTCTACCTTGTAGTGAATACAGAGGAGTATGCCACAGGGAGGGGAGGCCCTACACAGGAACTCAATAATAACTTTCAGCAGTCTAGCCAGGAGGCTGGAAGCCCAGACTGCGGCTGTTCCCTCCTTTCCTCGTTCCTCCCTCCGCATAAGCCCCACGCTCCTCCCCCCCCCAGTCCGCTCCATGGCTTGTGTCTGCTCCACAGGACTGATGCATTCTGCAGACAGGCCAGTGCTCTTAAAGAGACACAGGCCACATTTTTATCCCCTGAATCACTGCAGTGGATCAAACGGCTAAAGCGAGACCTACTTCATCCGCAGCCTCTCAGTCAGTCACCACAGCTTTATTTTGCTCCTTCTCTTAACGATCGAGACGACAGGACGACGCGAAACACGGAGCGATTAAACGAGTGAAAGTATGTTGAGAGGCTCTCGGCTGCAATGAAGCTGGATTCTCTGACGGCGGGCGACCCAGAGGGTGCCTTTGATGGTTAAAAAAGAAAGAAAGAAGAGGAGAAACTTTTTTACGAATGCAATAAGTTTGGTTGTTAATTAGATTTTTTTTTTTTTCGTATCAGCAATTGTAGCGATAATCTTGCACACCCTTCATTAAATTTGCTGATGAGTACTTTGGAATTTCAGAGAATTAAAATTGTCTCCATTGTTACACTTGATTAAAACGCAGTTGCTAGGAAACAACAGCAACAAACGACTATTATTATCGATATTTTTTTTTTTTTTGGTCTCAGGCAACAGTCCAAAACCGTTTATCCATTAAAGAGAAAAGAACATTTTTTACTGCCTAGGACTCCTGTCTAAGCTTTTATTTGTGGGGGAAACCCCCTCCTTATAAAGCGAATAAAAAACATTTTGAACATGAGCTCTAAAATGCTTTGAAGAAGAGGAAAAAGTTTTCCTCCTATTTTATGTCTTGAACCGATCCTGTGCTAAACGGAGCCCAGCTCATTCATGCTGAGCACTACCACTGTGGTAAGGAAACAATTAACGTTTTAAACAGAGTGAAGGGACACAGAAACCTACAAGCACACGCTTGTTTTCTTTTCGTCAGCACTTTTTTCCTTTTCTTCATTTAGGGCTGCGAGGGAAGCGACAGAGGGGACTGGAAAACCAGACCCCAGATTGGCGAGAGAAAGAGGTCGATATGACTAATTTAGATTGATATATTTTATCACCCACCCTGCTTTAGGGGTTTTGACTTAGTTCCTACAAAGTCTGACCAATCACAGCACGCAACCACAAAAATCTAGCGAAGAAATAAATACTGAAAGTCAGTATTTTGGTATAAATACTATTTGGTTTATATATATATATATATATATCTCTCACAGATCACTCTGAACAGGTCACCAGTGCATCACAGGGCAGCACAGATAAACACAGGTCAACCATGCCTGCACACACTCATACCTAAGGGCAATTCAGAGGAATCAATTGACCTAAGAGTCATGTTTTTTGGACTGTGAGAGGAAGCCGGAGTACCTGGAGAGCGCCCATGTATGCACGGCGAGAACATGCAAACTCATGCAGAAAGACCTCAGGCTGTGATTCGAACCCTGCATCTTGTTAAAGCAAAGCCATTTTAGGAGTGCCTTAAATGTCGAAGAAGCAGTCCACAGTATAGCTAAAAGCAGAAATCTCTTGACTAACGGCTCTGTCCAGGAAATAAATGTCATAGACCATGATAAAAATAATAACACTGGTACATTTTAGTATATTCTTTTTAAAAAGCAACTAAAGTTTTACTTAGATCAAAAACCATTTAACCAATCTGCCTGTAAAGTGCCTTGAGATAACATTAGTTGTGAATTGGCGCTATGTAAATAAACTAAATGGAAGTTTTCATCAGTAAACCTAACCGAATGAACGTAAATCAGGTAGACGCATTTTATATCTTTTGTTGAAACAATCATTGGCGGATAAGTCTGGTCCTTGGGACCCGGTGTCCTCTATGTTTTGAGCACCAGACTTCATTTAAAGAGATGTGGGTTGAGAAATCAGCGATAACCGTTTTTCCCAGGAAAGTGAACGCATCAACAACACTCTTCGGTGTGGAAGCTGTCACTTGACGGGGGACCTTTAAAGTGAGCCATTTTCAGCATCAGTGAAGTGTTTCAAAATGAATTCAGAGGAAGCACGAAAGGGCGAGGAGGCTGCTAGAGAGGAAAAAGCATTTTCTATGCAGCTGTATCAGCTGTTCGTTCAAAGCAGGAATTTTAAGCAAATAACAGGAAGGCTGAACTAATTAGCCTAAAGTTGGTCTGTTTTATCCTTCAGATAAGCTTTCAACATGTCTCCATCATGGATCATCTGGATATAGCAACCTGGGCGCCCTTTGAGAAAACACGCAGAGTCTGATGTTTACAGTTACTAATGCATACTTTGCTAACTGGACTAGTATAAGTTGGTAAAGACAACAAGGGCTACGTAAAGAACACCGTTGACTGACTGATAATGCTAGCGTGCTTTGACTGTAAAATAATCCAAAAAAAGGCTTCTGACTCAGATAGAGCCTAAAATGACCACAAGGGACCAATAGTCTGCAACAATGCAATGCATGACAAATGCATTATTTCCATAGAAACATTTTAACGGTTTTGTTAAATGTCTTTGCTTGTTTTTTTGCCTTTAGTTAACAATGTCTTTACAAGCATAAACAACTATAATGAATCTAAATTAAAGCTTACCATTTTTATTGCGCAACTTCCTAATTTTAAGGCTGGCTTTGGCCAACTGAAGTAGATTCTGCCATCTAAGTGCAACTCATTTATATTTTTATTATACAAACTGAGTTAATGTTAATAATAGACGAGGTCAAAGAGAGAATGCTTCGAAAGGTTTCACTAGTGAAAGCGGAGTGCTGCACACACCAGCTGCAGCATACCAACAATTGAAATGGCAGCAGTGATGAACTCAATCTGGAAAAGCTATCAAGCTGAGTTTGTAGCCTCAGATTCAGTTCAGGCCCTTTAAAACTGTTAAAAAAAAAAAAAGTCAGCGGGGAACATGACTAAGACTCTCAGGAGTGTCCTCGGCGATGGCTTCAAATCAAATCTAGTGCTGTCAGAGCTCAACAATGCTGTTATTCCCTCTCGAGTTGCTCGTGCCAACAAAATGCAACACCACCTGACTGTAAGGCTGTTTCTGGACAAAAAGCAGAGAGGGCCAGAATGTGTAGCCGAACAAAACAACTTACTGTGTCCGTTACTCTGTGGCGCGCAGGGCAATTTGAGAGGGTGACGCATACCCAAACAACACCGAGTCATTGAGTCACCAGTGTTTACGCAGCCACATAATTCTGCACCATCTGCAAGGCTCAGGTCTGATCTTCTGACATTCACCACTCTGCCGTCCTCAGAGACATTTTAAAAATACACCCGACTTGTATCTTTATATACAACAGAGATATGGAGTCATACCTTCAACCGTTGCGCTTTTTGTCCTGTTAAAATCCCCAACTTCAATGTATGTTATCGGGATTACCCACACAAAGTAGCACATAAGAGTGAAATGTAAGGCAAAGGTTATATATTTTATAAATGTTTTGTTCGGATAACCCTAAATAAAATCAAGTGCAACCAATTGCCTTCGAAAAATACTTGATTAAGGAGAGTCCATGTTTGCGCAAATATATCTCTGTATAAATATTGCTCTTTGTCAGTCAGGGATAACAAAACATGGCCGTCCACTTAAGCAACAGGCTGGCCAAGGAGAGCATTAATCAGAAAAGGAGCCAGGAGGCCTGTGGTTACTCTAGAGGAGCTGCAGAGATTCAAAGCTAAGGTGTCAGCAGCAAAACTATTGGTCATACATTCAAAAAAAAATTGGCCTGGATGGAAGAAAAACAAAAATGTTAACAGAAAGCCATAAAAAGTCCTGTTCAAAGTTTACCACATTCCATATAGGAGACATAGCAAATGTATAGTTAAAGATGCACTGATCCGATGAAGCCAAAACTGAACTAAAAATGCGTGTGGGGAAAACTGTTTTCGTATGAATGCAGCATCCCCACAAGAAGAAAGGAGGTGGCAGTATAATACCGAGGGGATACTGCTCTAAATCTATGGAAAGATGGATGAAGCTAAATACAAGAACTATCATAGCTCTAGGAAAATGAGTTAGAGGCAGTAGTGGGCACAGTCCCGCTAAACGGCAAACAGCTAATTGCAGACCTAACTTTTCATTTAGCGGATTAGAATTCGTTAAGTTTCGAAAGTATTAGCGGACCGGTTAGCTTCCACTATATTCGGTTCCAATAACTCTGAGTTTGCTAACAACGCTGCCAAGATGTAGCAGCAGCCAGATGAAGGCGCATTATTGGCTTACTATGCGTGTACACACGTCATAATGCCATTGCCCCGATGAAAACAGAAGAATATGGATGGTGAATATAGTGTTTTTTGGAACTTAAACAATAACACCCTTAAACATGCAGTGCTGTGCGCGTTTGTCATGCGTTCTGTGTTACTTCCAGCATCTTTTTTCATCAGATTGAGTGACAGCCATCACTTGGCAGTTAGCATTAGCTTCTGCTAATTTTCCTATTTATTCAGCAGTTTAGCGGTAGTGAAGGTAATACATTTGTTAGGGAATATGAGACCGTTAAGCTAACTTTTTGGTTATATGTGACCACCACTGGTTACAGGCTGTAAAATACTTAGATTGGTGATGACCTTCCAGCACGACAATGACCCTAAAAATACCCCAAAGCTTAAATGGAATAGCTTGTTTCAAACATATTTATGTGTCACGGCCAAGTCAAAATCCAGACCTATATCGAAATGAAAATGTTTAGCAAGGCTTAAAAATGGCTTTTCCACAATTTCAATCCTTTCTAAAAAAAAAAAAAAGAAAATAGCAACATTCAATTTAAAGATTTTATAGATAATAGATGTGCAAAGTACAGGCTGAATGATTTGTGTTGGAATAATAAATAAAAAAAAAAACTTTTTATCGCTATTAACAATTATGCAACACCCTGTGTTGGTCTTTCAAATAAAATCTCAATAAAGATGCGTGCTGTAATATGACACACACACACACAAAACAACAACATTCAGGCCACTCTGGTAATTCTGAGTCGCTCTATCTCTTGGCATCTAAACTTTCAACAGACAGTCACCTCCTTCACCTTACAAGGCAAATGCAAAAAAGAAAAAAAAAGGCAATGAACTTCTGACCTGTCATTGAGACGGCAGAGGAAGCGCTGCAGCTCAGGGGGCAACCAGAGTCCACCATCCACTCTGTTACTCCTCCCCTCAGTGTCTCACACTACCATCTCATAAAATCCCAGTAAAAAAAAAAAAAAAAAAAAACTTCTGCTCCCCCTTTTTTATGGATGCCAGATGGTGGGGAGGTCTCCTTTGCCTCTGGACTTGCCTCCCAAGTCTAGTAAAACCAGTTGACCTCAGTAAAATAAAAACTGCTATTTATGAAAAAAAAAAAAAAGGTTTGGAACAAAACACACAAACATCCTGCCACCGAAACAATCCAACGGCATTTCATCTTCCACAGAGCCCTTTTACAAGATGGGAGTCAGATACGTAAGCATGCTTGCTCTCACGGTAAGGTGGTAAAGTCCAGATGTAATAACTATAAGCAGGAACATTTTTATTTTCCTGTGTGAGGAGCTTTTTTTGGGGGGGGGGCTAATTGCGAGCTTTGGGTGTGAGCGCGGGACCTTTGGCGATGTATTTAATTCTCCCTGAGAAACAGGGAAGCAAAACAAACAGAGCCGTCTGCGTTCAGGAGGACGGAGCTGAATCTCCGAACCACAGTCTGGCCTGCGGTTCGCAACGTTTTTGTTCCAGCACTGACTTCACCTAAAACAAACCCTCTGCAGGACACATTCACCTCAGCCAGAGGGAGAGGAATCCTAAGAAAAAAAAATAAAAAAAAAATAAGGAGGTTTAGTTTGGATCTTCATTAACACCCCTGCACCAACAAACACACATAGCCTACACTGGCACTTCTGAGGCTGATGTTTTCACCGAGCGCTGGGCAAACTCAAATCTTTTCACTCACTCGTCACTTGTGTAGGAGTTGTGCCCTTTGACGACTCGGACCGAGTCCAGGGCTTGAGAGCGAGCCGAGTTTGGTGGGAAAGAAGGTTAAAAGGCCACGGATCGCCTTGCTATAAAAGGGTCGTTGAATCAATAGCTTTCTTTTACTGCTAATCAATTGAAGTGATTATACTCTCCCAATAACAACTGTCTTCACCCTTTGCTCACCTCTGATGCCCCTCTTGTTTTTTTTACCCTTTCCTACTTTATTTGTCCTACCAGTTGGAATCGACCATTTATGTCCTGCAATTCAACCTGACCCCTGGGCAACCCCTGCCATGGCTGCCTAAGTCATTAGGTTGGCTGTGTCTGCAGCTTATTAGTGTGATAAATGTTTACTGTCTTTCCAGCCGCTTGCTGTGGCTGCAGTTTAATGTCTCGGAAGAGCAAGCATAACGGGGGGGAGAGGAAGGCATTTGGTCAAACACAAACACCTAGACGACACATATCTTAATAAGCAGAAGACAGGATGCAAGTATCACAAAATAAAGCTGTCTGCATCAAAGCCAGAGTAATGGATGAATAAAGGAGCAGACATTTGCCTGGTGACCCGAATCATAAAATGTTTCAGATTTACTTTTTTCAGCTCAGTGAATGTGCCATTTGTTATTGCAACCACATTCACACTCTTCGGTGTGGAAGTTGGTTACTGTGGGAAGGACACATAAAGTTAGCATTTTTCAACTTTTTAATAATGACGTCAGAATAAGCATAGTGGGTATGAGGCTATTTAAAAGGAAACTATTTTCTAATCCAATCTACTTTAATTGTGCTAAATGCTAGACAGTTAAAAATGCAAACTCTAATTTAAGGTTTAATCAAGCAGATTTAAAAGAAAAATTTGTTTAAAATAGTAAAACCCTTGTGTTTACCGTTGCTAATGCTGACCGTCCAAATCAGAAATATTAAATGTTAAAAATAGATTAAATTGCCAACTCGATCATTTTGTCAAGCCGGTTTGTTTAGCACTGCTATTGCTAACAGCAAAAATTGTGTTAATCGCTTTTTTAAGATGCTAAAGACAGTTTTAAAAGTCAATTATGTAATATTTGTAAATGTATTTTAAAAAGTAAAACACTTATTTTTTTACAGTTACAAATGCTAACAACGCTAATCCTGGTAATCGCTAATAGAACAAGCTAAAAATGCAATGTTGTCAAGTTGTTTTGTTTAGCACTATTACTAACAGTGAAAATTGTGCTAATTGCTCATTTAATATGCTAAAGACAGTTTAAATGACATTTCGCTGTAATATCTTTGCTTTTGTTTTAAAATAGTAAACCCACTAATGCTAACCACAGCAATACCGGTAATCGCAATATAAGATGCTACAGTGCGCTGAGAATGCCCACTCTGTAATTTAGTAAAGTAGTTTTTTTAGTACTAATGCTAACAACAAAAATAGGTGTTAATCCCTCATTTGAGACACTAAAGACAGCTTAAAATCTCAGTTTTCTCTTTGCCTTTGTTTTAAAATGACAAAACCATGCCATGTTTTGTCACCATTTATGACAACACACGAAGGTTGAAAAAAAAAAAAATTAATGAATGAATGTTGTTCCTATATATTGTCATATAACAATTAAAGTGAAATCAGAATTGGCTAAAATCAATATTTGCAGATCAAAGCTTTACAAAAACTGATCATTGCAAACTGGCCACAAATCTATAAAAGCTGCATGTCTAAAGAGCTTTGAGCGTTTGCTTTGGGAAAACACAAAGACAAGAAGGCTTAGTGTTTATCAGTGTCGTTTCCTCCTGTGCGGCAGATTCTGTGGGCAGTGACACTAACTGCAGCCTCAGCACTTTTGTATATTCTCTAGTTTCAAGCCAAGAGAGAGAACAAAGGCACAGAGCTAACTTGCTGCAGAGGTAACGGGGACAGAGGCGTGCGGCGCAGGAGTCTGAGCGCCCTCAATAATGAGCCCCGCTGCAGTCTGTCTGTGATGGAGTCTTGTTGGAAATCCATGCAGCTGCTCTGCACAGCCACTCAGGCCGACTGTAGTCTGCCCACAGACAGCAGTAACTGGAGCCCACCCCTTTTTACACTGCAGCCCTGTCTACCACAAAATGGAAACCACAGTGTGCCTGGAATTTGCTTGGAGACACATGGAAATCTATGTAGCGCGGCAGTAAAACTCCATTAAAACGGTTAACTCCGCTGAGGTTCCTGAGCGGCACATTATCTCTGAGAGGCGCAATGTTTTTTAACTGTTAACTCTAAAGAGAGCAGCGTCTTCACTAAAAGAGGGCTGCAAAAAAAAAAAAATAACAAAAAAAAGTGTGACAAGACGAATCTGCTAATACTAACGATGCACTGTTGAAAACGTTGACCAAAATGTGTCAGAAGGCAGAGCGTGGTTTTCACCGACAACACGAGCTCATCGCTGAAAAAAAACACAGAGATGTGATGTGAAATATTTTTGGTGCAGCAAACAACAACATGATTACCAAATTAGCTACTTAAAAATGAACTTAAAAATGCTACTTAAAAAAGTTTGCCTCTTTTCTGTAAGGCAAACAAGTTATAAGATAAACCTCTGCTATCAAAACATGTGACTTCCTCTTCTCAATGGGTGGGGTGTCAAACGCCGGACTGTGATTACACATTTAAACTTTGGTAGTGCTCAGATCATGTGTGGAAGCAATTTCTGCACTCATTTTCAAGAAGTTCAAATTTGAAGGTTGGCCACGCCCGCATGCTTTGTTGCAGCGTCGAGCTTTTGATAACTTTTAATCGCTATTGCCTTAAGGATATACTGACTCATGTTTAAGTTAAGTAGAGACAAGCGTTTGGCTTAAATAGACTGTGTGCAAAGTTCACTAAATGGCAGCTTTGATCCAAAATGGCGGATTTTCTGTAGGGTTTGGATTATGAGTCAACACAGAGCATGGAACAACCCAATTGTGACCCTCCCCTACCTACTGCTGGTCAGGACTGGTCAGACTACTGGCCTGAAGGAAGGTTACTACAGTTTTTCTTACTTGCAAGTGAAACATGTCAATTGCTTTGAATTTTCTTTGGTTGAGAAACACATGATAAGCAAAAAACTAAACTGCTTAAAGAGTCCTCTGGAGTTCATATTTACAATGCACTCTGCATGGACCAGATTTGGGGCCATGGTATACCAGATTTGATGTTGTTTGTATGGTTTTCAAGGTTGAGTATAGAGTAACACTGAAATGATCCTCCCTAAACTCTTGTTACCGAGTGTTGGTCAGCTACCTCAGCAGATAGTCTGACTAAAATCTTGTACACATGCAGCTGGGTCTTTAAAAAAAAACCAAATATCTCCCCCATATTGTTTTTAAAAATAAAATCATGCACACAGGATCGGTTTTATTAACGTTTTCATCCACACAAACCTGCATAAATTCGCCACTGAGCGTTGCTTTAAACATGCCAGACACATAGGGGGCAGTGTAACGTAAAGCTAAAGCCATTGAGAATCCTTCAAAACAATGGTGATGTTGACCAATCTGTATAATATGATCGATTTTGACTTTGTAAAGTGCCTCGAGATGACATGTTTCATGAATTGGCGCTATATAAACAAAATTGAATTGAAAATTGAATTGAACAACATTGTGTCTCCATATGGGAGGGAGAGCTGGTGTGCTCTTTCTCCTTTGCACCTCAATGGACCAGTTGGGCTTGTAAAAGCAAACAAGCAAAAAGCTTCTGAACCCACTGTAATGTTTATAACGTTCCACGTGTGCTTTTACTTTGAAGTCTGGATTTAACATGTCAGTTTAACATTGATCAGACACGTATTGATAACGGTCAATCAAAAGACCAACGTAGAAATCAGCTCCTCTCTGACAGCATTCATTTTGCCTCCGCTGTATGGCCAAATCTATAACAATGGTGGCACATGTGACGTCAGCACCGCATTATTTGTTACAGATTGTGATGCGCTGGACCCTAAAAGTCCGTCTTGTCATGCAAACACACAGGCTCAAAAAAAAACAACAACGCGGTTTTAGTAATTGAAAGCTACGACCCTCGTACTTCCAAGGTATCAGAGCTATAGCTTGCACCATGAAAAAGTTCTTATCACTATTTATCTCACATATCAGCTGTAGGAATAAGGTAGTTTTTCAATATTTGGCCAAATTTGTGATATTTTTATCAAGGTGATCCATACATGAAAGTCTGATTCTAAGCCTACCATGTCAAACCCTCTTGAGCATTGAAATTATGTGTTAAAGCTTTAAACCGTCAATGTTACCGAAACGACTCGTTTAAATCTGTTCTTGCGGGCCGAAACTTACTTTTTCCACACTGAGCGTTATTAAAAGACAACCGTACATCCAACATGCTGGCTGCGTCTCAGCGATAAAAACAAGAACTCTAACATTATTAACCCCAAATGTCTTTCCTTTTAAAAAAGTCGAGGCATTCCACGAGGAGGCCGTTTTTGGCAGTTCTTGGCCATTAAGTGCGAGCGAGTGCCAGCCCCACCCCATTAAGACCGAACCCAGCACGTCATGTGTTTCCACTTTGCCGACAGGGTGGAAATGACCTCAACGCAGTAAAAAGATGACAAGGGTGCTAGTGCTGTTCACCAGATGTGAGCAGAAAAAAGAAGGAGGAGGAGGAGGAGGACCGAGGCGGGGAGGAAAAGGGGAGAGAAAACCATTCGCCTGAAGAATTTACTGCAAACCCCCGAGGAGCCCTGTGATTGAGGGTTCAAGTCGAGCTCCAGAGGTTTCTGGTGTATCTCAGCGGCACTTGGGGAGCACAAGGAGAGAGAGAGGAAAAAAAAACTTCACCCACCCAAAATAATAATAAGTATAAACCACTGTCATTCCACTGCACCTGCTTGCAAACACAAAAGCCACTTCCTCCCACTGTGTCCAGCCGAGCCCCTTTATCCCATTTAGTGCAGCCTGCGCCACAACAAAAGGCAGAGAAATTAGGGAGTTGCACTGATGATAGGGCGACTAATCTCTTTGGAGGGATTCATTATATTAGCGGAGTGTACAGTTGAGCAGCTGAAAGGGGTGAATTAAATATGGACATGCAGAAACGGGCGCCTTTTGTTGGAGATGAGCGCGGGCAACAATGCCCTGTTATTACCCCAGGAATAATTCATACATTCCTTTCAGGACAGTCGCCACAATAAGACCACCTTCCCTGCGATTGATTCAGCACAACGGCCTGACACGAGGTCACACACATGCATTACTTTTTTCTTTTTTTTTTTACGTTTTAAAAAAAAAAAAGCAGACAATCACTAATCAATCGTCTGAAAATCGTACTCTGATAACTTTTTCTTGATCTGCTCTGACAAATCCGAAGTCCCCCCCCCCACCAATTAATATAATCCATTAAAACGTTCATTAAGTTTCACTATATTTAGTCTGTAAGTGTATCATTTGTTTGTAGTTCTACAAGAATCACGTGAATCTAGTCCTTTTACTCTTCTGTCCTAAAAGAAAATTGTGATTTGCTTGGACAAGTTTGATCGTTTTTTTAATTGTTACAATAAGAGTTTATATTCCTTTTTGTAAGCTGCAGCTGAAAACTTTTAAATGATCTGGAGCAAATATAAAACAAATAGATTTGTCAATATCAATTTTCCGAAAAGAAAAGGAAAAAAAGTCATAAATCCGTATTGGCCTTAAAATAACCGATCATTGCATCTTTACTAATAGATTTATTCTGTTTCCATAAGTTGCAACTGAAAGCCTTCAATTGTCTGCGGCAAAAGACAAAATAAAAAGGGTAAAACCTAAAGAAGACAACACCCCTGAAATTGATACGGACGTGAAAAAGCCTTTAATAATATGTTTTTGAGTTAAAGCTGAATTGAAGTATGGATTGAAGTAAAAAAAAAATGAATCTAAATCACCAGGTCAGACTTTAAAAAAAAAAAAAAAAAAATCAGCCTGGGATTGCCTTATCGGTGCATCTCCTTATCTGCTTTCCGTAAGCTGCAACTGAAAAACCTGTCTGGAGTGAGATGGAAATAGGTGACTTAAAACACGCTCATGAGCGACAGATTAGATCTGCTGGCACCAAAAAAAAAAGAAGAGGTGACTAGTTTTCACGATAATCTGAAAAGCAGCTCGAGCTCGTCTAAGATGATGTGCGAGCTCCTGTCTTCGCATCAGCCCACCGCGCTTGCTTTAGACACAGGGCTTATAATAGCACCCTCATTACGGGATAAAGGGTGGGCCTGCTCTATTTCGGGCTGCTGCTGCTGCTGCTGCTGCTGCTGCTGCAGCAGGTGTGAGTGTCTGTGGTTGTCGGCCGGTTGGAAATGAAGCCAGACGACTGTCAACGCCACGAGCGCGACGGAGGCTGTCGCGATGACGGCTCGGCGTCCATCGTGCAACTATCAGACACCTGCAACAGGAGGGGAGGGAGGGGAGGGAGGGGAGTCCACCATGTGGGCCCATCTTTACGCCTGTCTTTTTGAATGCAAACCATGCTATGGCAAGAGAGAAAGGAAGAGCAGCGTGGTAGAGCTGGGTGGGGCAGGTGTACTCTTGCTTTTTAATGCAAGGTCATGGAGGGTGTGGGGGGAGGAGGAGGGGAGCGGCCCACCTGACCAGATGATGCTGCGGCAGAGGGGGGACAGAACCCAGGGTGACTGTAATACTGAATAAATAATGTTTCTCCGCTCGCCTGCCATAGAGTCTGCTAGGACAGCTGTGCTGAATTCATTTGATACGGGTGCCTGCTGACAATGCGGCATTGCTCCGTCTCCGCGAGAAGGCATGTTTAGCTTAAGTCTGAGGAGAGCGCACGCTGCGGAGGGCAGGCGGCTCTTCAGCGTGGAATGGTTATTTGTGCTACGAGCTTTGACCCAGGGTGGAGAAATAAAACGTCCTGGGGGGATCCGAGTGCTCTCCAGATGCAATGTTCAGAAGGTACATCAGGTACACGAGAGGAACGAGTTCACCCCCACCACCCCGTCCAAAAAAAAGAAACCCGGATCCCACTCATTTGTGAATTTAGCCAGCACTTGAAACGAGAGGGAGGGACGGCTATGAGGTCACCCTGACAAAATATCCCCATCTCCATCTTTCTATCCGCAACGAAGGGGATGGATGATGAGCTTCCGTCCCCCTTCCAAAAAGAGACATGTGCCTGTATGTAGGCCAGTCTGAGCACAGACTCATGCGGCGTGTGCTCACCAGAGTGGAGGTGGAGATCTAAGTATAATGCAGAGTGAGGGGGAGTGCAGCGGGAGATCTCAGCGGAGGAGAGGGAGCAGGGATCTCTGCGTCTGCGCCTCTGCGCCGCGCGAAACGCCTGTCCTACGGGGTCGAGGAGGAGGAGGAGGAGGTGTCAAACCGAGGAGGTGAGGCAGAGGAGGAGGCGTCAGCCGAGGTCTCGGCGAAGTCGGGTGGGAGAGAAAAAAAAAAAAAGGGGGATGCTGAGAGGAGTTGTCGAGTCACAGCACGGAGGTCACAATGAGGGAGTTTGGGCGGTGGGATGGAGGAGGGTGAGGTCTGTGAACTGTAAGAGGACTGTGCACTGTGACTTCTCTGCATGTGTGTGTGTGTGTGTGTGTGTGTGTGTGTTCTGGCGCTGTTCTTTAAGCCAACCAGCCAGAGAGCACAAAGTTCTTATTTAGCACAGGAAGAGCAGCTCTGCTTAGCAACCACAGGCGCCCTCCAATCACAAGCGCCGATGAACAGACTCCGACTGAGGATGAGTCCTTTTCTGAGAGTCTGACGGAGGCCTCAAAATGTTGTGGTCCAGGCCTGCCCACACACAGAAAAGATACACAAAACAGATCTGGAGCTGAACTCTGAGTGCTTTATGTCACTGGCACACACACACACACACACACACACACACACACACACACAGAGTCAGACTCCCCAGCTTCACCGTCGACTGAACTCGGCAAAGAATTCAAAGTTAATCTGAACCCTCCTTAATCCGAAAATAAATTATGCATATCCCAAAGAGCACGGTAGTCGCGCAAATCCCTAAAACACAGACTCTTTTTCCCTTTTCTTCACAGCGAGCTTGGCACGCCACCAGTCCCGAGTGAACCGACGGCACCCTGTCCCCCCCGATCGGGATCTGCTAGCCATCAAAACAGGAGGCACGGATGAGATTTGGCCCAAAACGCCGTCTGAACACTGAGCAGTCTGTTTGGTTTTAGCTGCCTGAGCTAATCCTCCTCCCGATAGCTTTGAAGGTGTTTGGTGGGCGGATTGTAGGCGAGAGCAGCATGCCGATTTGTCATATGGCACCAGCAGGGCCTACTTCTGCTCTGGCTGGAGCTCCATTAGCACATCTCCAATGTGGTCTAACAGTTCTGCGGAGCTGCAGGTCAATTAAAGAGAGGAGGTTTAAAGGGATAAATATTGCAGTCCCGTTTGCGTGTCTTTTGGCCTCATATCAGGCTCGCGTTTGTGGATGGGGAACGTTCAATCGTTGGTTTTCTCTGCGCACGAATGTCTAATTCGTGCTCTAATTACAAAATTCCAGGGGGAACGGCTATAAATTGTCAAGATGCTGCGAACAGGCTGGGAAGGGAGGATTGAGTCGTTCTGCACTCCTTAAAGACAAAAAAAAAAAAAAAAAAAAAAGCTGACCAAAGGAACAGGACAGTTTTGATGTGCACCACGGCCTCTGCATTCCAGGAGTTATGTGGGATTATTGGAGTTTAAAGCCCCCCCTGACTGCAGCAGCTTAGTAGCTCAGCAAGCAGCAGATGCAGACTCCAGGATTTCCTGTCTACGCACCAGATGGGCCTGACTCTTAATCACAGAGTTGGAAACCGGGAGGTTATCGAGGAGGAATTGATGATGAGGATGATGATTGTGGAATTACACCAACCCAATACAGGCATCTGTTCTGCAACTAACAGCCCGACCGACCGACTGACTAAGTAGCTCGTCGGCTGCGGTCACAGCGAACGCTCGTCTCCTCCCTCGTCTGAATCCACGCCGATCATCGCTGGTCGTGCCTCCTCCCTTGCTCGTCCAGTTACACAGGAAGTCATTAGCACGCTAGCTCTGAGGCGCGACGTAAAGGTTTGGAAGGAGGACTGTCCCCATGAAGCGACGTGAAAGGAATGGGGCTGAAAATGGATGTCAAAAGGACTTTTATTGAAACGAAAGGTTGTTTTTCGCCCTAACCTGCATGTGGCATTTAAAAAATATATATGTTTGAGATAGTGATCAGCCAAAGGAACTTACCTTCAGTTAAACTAATTAAAAACCTGTTGGACTGCTCCTAGTGATAGAGTAGATGTTTGACAAATATGGCATCCCACAGGGATTTGGGCTAGGACACCTATGTTTATATTTTATGTAATAGCAATCTTGATAGAAATAGATTAAGCTTAATGTAAGCTTTTACATTACAATGGATCTAAAAGATCATTTTTTTCTGTAGTGATACAACAAGATGCTGCCAAAATAAGAAAAAAATATATTGATAAAGTGTTTCTTCAAGACTGAGCTGTAAAGTAATCCATAAGCAGTTTGTTCTCTGAAGTGCTTTGGTGAGTTTAGTGAAAATCAGATAAATATTAAGAGAATTTGACGCATAAACTGGGATGTTTCTGTGGTGCCTTAATTTTCTGTTGGATTGAGAAACACAACTTTTATGAATGCTACAGCATTGTGTTATTTTACAACCAAAAACTAATTTTCCACTAGGCACGGGTCAGTTACTGCTAAAAAAAAAACAAGATTTAAAAAAAAAAAATAAACCCGTTAAAATGTTCTCTCATACCGTTCCTGCCGCCTGCCCCACCTGTTGCTATGCACTGCTAGTCAGCTGGCTGAAAGGATGCTACGCCATTTTCCCTGTTTTACAAAAATTTACGAAAATTCATCAATTTGAAAATTCTTTACACACAATATCTGAGTTATCTTTATTTGGCCATGACTGTGTGCACCATAAAAGTGGTTACAGTGCTCGCGGTGTACATACATTTCTATATATAAACAGTATGTTTGTTTTATGGAGAGAGGAAAAAAAGAAAAAGAAAAATGGAGGCTGTGAGTTGTGAAAGGGCAATATACATATTTCCTTTCACAGGAGAGTAGCTGACTACTCAGGCTCTAAGATGTCCATTGAGTTCATTAGAGAGACAAGCCATAGCGAGTGGAAGAAAAGTTAAAATGCATAACGAGTCTTTTGGGATTTATATTTGCAGGCACAAAAAAAACATGGGCAGACATATTATAAGCACTAATGGAAGCCTTTACCCTTTCAGTATTAGATTAAAAAGTTATCTGTTATCTGTGCCGATTGCACGATTAATTAACCATTTATGCCCGGGTCAAACTATAAGGAGCAGTGTGGAAAAACCAATAGGTATCTGCACAATAGGTACTTGAAAACAAGTGTTTATATATTTATTTAGGCCCATGAGAAATGCCTTTATTAATATTTATGTTATGTTAGCAGAAGATTTTTTTTTGCTGCTTTTCTCATTTACGTAAAAGCACCATGTGTGACACCTTTTTGTTTTGTTTTTGACTTTCTTGTAAGTATTATATTTATTAGTTATGATACTATGAGAATTTAAGATTAGCTCATGCTTAGATATTAGTTATACAAACAAATTAGATTACTGGAATGGACGAGCCAGACCTAAAAAAGAAAAATCGGTTATTGGTGTCATGAGAAAAAGTCTAATCGGTGCGTCTTTAGCATTACGTTAAGACATCTTCAGCTTTTTTGAAATACCTTTACTAAAATCAAGGGGTCTCAGTGAGTTTCAATGCGTACAGCGTCAATGATATGAGAGAATTTGATGATAAAATTACCTAGAAGCTTTACATTTCTTTTAAAAATTCCAGTGATGATGATATTGAAGTTTTTTTTTTGATGTTGTTGTTATTGTCTTATTTCCAATCAGACATGCAGACACCACCACGGGCTCCTATCTGTCTTTTTCTCAGGGCATGACAAGGAAAATGGTGACACAGCAGTCTCACCAGTGTGGATTTCCCACCCTGAGAAAGGCTGGGGGGGGGGGGTTAAAGGCCTCTCCATGCAGCGCCCAAAGAAACAGGGCGCTCGCAAAGACCCGCGCGCCGCACTTCACAGCCTCTGAAAGCCTGCCCCTCAAACAAAAGAAGCAGCAGGTCTTTAGCACACATTACCCATGAGAGAGCCCCAGCTGACACCCTTTTAACACGGGGTCACCGCTGGCAGAATGAAGGCCACAACCCCCGGGAGCTCCCGACACCCCTTTGCCTCGACCCGCTGCCTCTACTTTGGCCGCGGCAGTCCGGTCAGCAAACGCTGGACGGCTGAAGGGGGCTGGGGGGGGGGGGGGGGGGGGTTTGACCTTTTTAAGAATAATATTCCCAGGGACAAGACGAAATCTGGAGCGTCAGCGGTTGAGATTAAAAGTATACAGTAGATGTGAATTTAGTGCGGCTGATACCGGTCCATGTGGTTGGGTCAGGTTTTAGCCGGCCCGGGTCAGACAGACCACATCGAGGTCCAAAAGTGTTGCACGGCGTCGGCTCTCAGGACTTAAAGGGAGGTCAGCGGACAGATGGGGAATGGAAATGAGCCGGCGGTGAGCTGATTTTAATCTGGCTCATACAGCTGATCCCAGCCATAACATTCTGCTGTTTACATTAAAACACGCGAGTAACCTCGATGTACACGGCGCCGCCCACACGCACGCAGCTCGCCCATATAATGGCAGCTAATGAGAAATAAAAAAAAATAAAAAAGGAGAACAATTCATCTTTAATAAAAAAAGCAAAGCACCTCATCTACTAGCCTTTGCTACACTCCAGGGTTTGGGGCTATTTGCATCGAGTGAGGAGAACAATGGGATGGGAATTGGCATATATTGGCCTCACTTGGATGCTTTTAATATCCATTCCTATTAAAGACGGTCCACACAGAGCCCCCTTTAGCCCTCAACTCGGTCAGATGATTGATCGCATTGGCCTTACTTCTTAGGGATTTTGTTTTTACAGTTAATGCACAGAGGTATTCCACTTCTGAGTGAAAAAGAAAAAAAGTTTTTTTTATTTTAATTTCAATCCTCTTTCTGAAAGATTTCCATGTTAATCAGAAAATCCAACATTCAGAAAAGCACTCCACTCGAGGGGTCAGCATAACGTAGGGACTGGAGTTTTAAACGGCGAAAATCGTCGAGGATTTCTCTCAAGATAATGAGATAATGTTGTTAATAATAAAAAAAAAAAAATACTTAAATATACAATGTTAACGTGGTTCTGCGCTGGCTTCTGTGTGTGGATGTAGATGTCAGACTGTGTCTAGCCTCTGCAGATATTAGAAAAACAATAAAACCTAATCTTTATCGCCCAAAGACTGCTGGAGACCGACCCACGCAACCCTGCGAGGATACGCAGGTATAGACGATGGATCTGTTTCAGCTGTGATACCAATTATTATTGTAGGTAGAAAAAAAGCTTCTTAATGACTAACAAAAATGCTTTGATGCCTTTTTTTCAATTTTCCATTTTAGATTCAATACGTCAGGAAGTCCTTTAAATTTGATGCTGGAGAAACCTGTTTATAAATGAGAGCAGCATATGACCCCCACCCCCTCCCCCACCTATTGCTGGACAGATGGCAGAAACATTGGCTCCTACACATTTCCTGTGCTTACAACAAGGACTACGTTGCAAAAACTTCACAGGATAATGTAAAAAGTAAAGGAGTGCCAACAATCGGTGTGACCAACATGATGCTGTTCAAAAAAAAGTATAACACAATAAGCACTTAAAAACTTCTACGTTTAGCTTGTTTATTCTAGATTTTTGCGTCTATCCATTAACATTGAAATGGCAATAATCGTTCCAGATTATAAATATTCAGAAGCAGTAGGAATTTTTGCTTTCCTGTATTAAATGCGAGCAACGTTTTTATGTTAACGCGATGAAAATGCGGTATCTCATACAGGTCACATGATTACTTAGCGCTGGAGGTGCCCTGGTCTGGTTTTTACTGGCCAATACTGACTTCCAGTCTTCTTTAAAGGCTAAGATCACTGGTCAGAACAGATCAGGGTAAAACTGGCCTATCTGGATCACTGGCCTGATTGATTAAACATCACTACCAAGTAATTACTGCAACCCAACCAGCCTTTTGGCTTATTGACATTGCACACGGTGATCTTGTGATGCACCAAGGAGTCGTCTAATGACCAGAATCGGCCGGTTTTCAGCTTGACCAGCCTTGACCGCCGGTTCTCCCAATGTGGATGTTGTTACTGCAGGGAAAAAAAAAAAAAGACTCAGGGCTGGATGAAGGTTTTCTGGAGATGTGAGAAGCAATTAAAAAAAGGGAACTTTATCTCTAAGGCAGCATGCTGACTGTTCTTCAGGCTCCTACAACAGGGCGGACCTCTGCAGGTCTGGCTGTTTTGTTCCTTCGGCAATTCATACTCGCGGTTTGGGTCGTTTTGTACCCATTTCGTTAACTTGGCTATGGTAGAAGAGCGAACTGAAGCGCATAAAATGAAGGCTGAAGGTGTAACAGTGAGGATGCTCAGTTTTATCCTCTGTTTTAACCTTTTGGGCATGTTCCATAACCTCTGTCTGTTAGGAGAACACGCTGGGTTCAGAAATGCTGCCAGCCTTAACGTAACTTATCACTAATTTAAGATGCTAAAGGCGGCTTACAAAGGTTAACTCCGACTCATTTTATTTTTTTGGTTTTAAATTGGTGAAATCCTGTTTCGTGTCTCCTACAAACATGGTGCATCGTTTGCTTTCCTCCTACCAGATATATCATACTGCATTAATAAACGACCGGGAAAGGCTAGAAAGTAGGGCTGAACGATTTTGGAAAATAATCTAATTGCGATTTTTTTTCTTAATATTGCGATTTAATGCGATTTTTTTTCCAGTTTAATTTATCATGTCTTTTTAAACATATACAAACAACAAATCAATTTGATTCCTCACCGTGTGGATAAGTTGTTAAAAGACCCACAGCATCTAAACTCAGAGCAGAAATGATTGCGTTCTGCCTACGATATATTTCAACCAAAATTGCAATTTTGACTTTTCTCTGCATTAACCACAAGCAACAGAAATGGCCTCTAAATAAAGATGTTTGTAAACAAGCACTATTCAAAACAAGAACTTTTAATGTTTCTATTAATCAGAATATTATTCAAGAGAACAGCTTTTAGTTGATTTGGACATCAATCCTTGTTGAACATAAAGTGCAACCAACAAGTAAGTCAATGTATTAAACTAATTGACCTGTACTTAATGCTTTGTATGATTATATAAACTCTAAAACAAGTAATAAAATTAGATTATCTCACTGCTGCAACTGTCTTCCCTTCCATGTGGAGGCAAACCCACTTCAAACATTTTACCAACACCTAATGGACGCGTCTAATTCCCTAATTGTTACATAGCCAAAAATTGCAGACCTCTGCGATTTGGAAATTGCGTTTTTTAAATCGCGATTATATTGAAAATGTGATTAATTGTTCAGCCCTACTAGAAAGATTTATTCTGAAGGCTGGTAATTATGGTCCTTTAAGAAAAATACCAATCGGGCCATAAATCTCTGATCTCAAGATCCCTAAAGATGAAATTTAAGAAAAGAATAAAGCTGCCGTTGGGAAGAGTGCTTGTTGTGTGTATTTCTCCATCTTTTATCAGGAAGCCATCTGGCTACTGGAGTGGACACAAGGCCGTGTGATTGGATGGTGTCAAAAGAATGGGGGGTTGGCTGGGTCATTATTTTCGCGGGGGGGGGAAGGGTCAAAGGTTGCGGCCCTTTGACAACACGTCAAGGCCCCGGCTCACAGACCTTCCAGCTTCTGAATGGGACGGTCTGCATCCCCCCCCCCACACCCATCACCCCTGCATTCTGCCCCCATCTGCACATCAGGCAAAATAGCTAACCGACCAAATGCTTCATCAGATGCAAAACAGGGGAAACTTTAATGCTGATTAAGTCCCGGCCAAAAAAAAAAAAAAAAAAAAACACCAAAAAACCTTTAAAGCCGCATCCACATTGAAGCTCTCAGCGGCTCCTCGGGCCGCGCCGGCTCTGCTCCTCTGTCAGCGCACAGGGAGGGAGTCTAGACAGATGATACAAGCAGACAAGGTAACCTGTCTCTTATTAATAAAACACCCCTGACATCAGAGAGGCTGTGGCAGGCCGATAACATTGTGTCTTCATTCGGGGCTGGGTAAGCCGAGCCAAACGCAGCCACGGCGAGTCCAGCTCGGCCTTTCAGCAGCTCGGCCTGTCAGGCTGATGTATGGGCAGAGCGCTGGCGAGTGGCTCCCCGAGGATCAGGCCTGTCTGCTAACTGGGACACGACTGACAGTGAACCACAGCGAACCCAAATTACCCCCCCCCCCCCAACTCTTCCTCCTGTCGGCTACCCTGCCTCCGTGATGCTCCGCGCACTTTGTCACACACACACTCTCAAAGAGAGTCAGGACCGGACATTTTTAGGGGAATCCATAACTCCACAGGTGATACATCAACCCTGCTGTCTGATGTTAGAAAGACATCAACCGCAACTGCAAGACGCCTGGAAACAAACCCACAAAACAACAAAAAAAACAACGACTGCAGACATTTATTTCCTGTTAGGAATCCATAAATTTGCTTCCATTGCTGCTTTTTTGGATGCTCAAAACCAGAATTAAAAAAAAGTCTTTATCTTTGCTTGCATGAGACATGTTTTGGGCCAGACTCCGGCTGGAGCAGCGCCACGGTGATGCATTCAGAGAAGTCCACTCATTATCAGAGTCCCACATAGCAGCTGCTCTGTGACGAAGAATCAGCCACCTCGTCTCTTGGCCCCGAGCTTCCCTGACCCACGCAAAGAGCTGCAACCCCCTCTTTTTTTTTTTCTCTTTTGCCTTCTCCCACACACACACACACACACACACACGTACACATTTCCATATTCTATAAACCTCATTAAACCCTGTTCCCCAAACCTTCTGACGCTGCCCCGCCTCCCTCAAATTTATAACATATATCATTGAGAGCTCGTTCATCAGGATGCAGATGACCTTGGATAACCTGAACCCCGAGGGGCGAGGTGGAGGTGGAGAGGGGGGGGGGGGGTGACAGGAAGGATGCTCGGAGGCATCAAACCCTTTTTCACATTTTGTCACACCACAGACCCAAACCTCATTGTATTTTGATTGGCTCTTATGCGATAGACCAATGCAAGGTGATGCATAGTTGAGCGAGTGACAAGAACGTTCTGTTTTATGAATAAATATCTGGAAAGTCCATGCTCCGTTTTTGCCAATTGATCCTCGTGAAATGGGTCAATATGTGGGGAGTGTCCGCGACTGCCAAAGTTCAACTCTTGCCACAGATTCGCAATGAGATTTGGGTCTGGACTTTGACTAGGCCACTGTAACACGTGAACTAAACCTTACATTGCTGCTCTGGCTGTATATTTTATCTCAAGTCTCTTTCAGCCTCCATTTTTTGATTTCTTTCCCTTTTTCTCTGCATTGATTTAGCATCATCCACCTTCTCATTAACCCTGACCAGATTCCTTGCTGGATAAAAAAAAAATAAAAAATCATCCTTCCCACAGAATAATACTGCCATTACCACTTTTCTCCATCCCGTCTCCCATGCACTGTGACCTTCCCTGCCCCTAACAAAAGAAAAGCCTCCCCACAGCACGATGCTGCCACCGCCATGTTTCATCGTGTGGATAACCTGGCCACTTTGACAGTTTTCTACCACACACAGAGGGGTTCGGACGTATAGGCCAGAGCAGTTCAGTTCTGGTTTCATGTGAGCAGAGCCTCTACAGACTTTAAAGGTTCTCAGGCACCACTTCCCACATCACAATTTAAAAAGAAGTCGAATGCTTTTGAAAGTCAGTGTGTGTGTGTGCTGATGTGAGGCGTTGAGCAAAGAAAGAGTGTAATTGCGCACATGGAAACTCAGAAAAGAGTCTGAGGTGGAAGTCAAAATTAATGCTAAACTATGCAGAAAATGCAGCAGGGCAGAGGCTGGAGAAATATCCACAGATCCCGAACAAATCACATTATTAAACAAAAAAAAAAAAAAATCCGGTTATCATGAAGATGAAGCAGACCAGACTTACTCTGCAGGATTTACTGGACAGCTTGGCCGCCAGGTCATATTTCCCCTTCAACTCTTTAAGCAGCTGCTCCAGGTGACTTTTCTCCTCCTTGTCGGTGTAGTCCGGGTCTAAGAGCACGTACGCCCGCCAGTTGGCCGAGTCGAAGCCCCAGTGCACCGTCCGGTTCTCCAGCCGCTTGTGACTGTGCACCACAAACTTGTGGGGCGGGAACATGAGTCTGCAGTCCAGGCACTGGATGCAGGCGGCGGCCGGACCCGCGTACAGCTCCGGGACGAACAGGCCCTTGCACCGACCGAAACACTCGTGGTAGACTTTGAAGCTCCTCTCGGTGCGCTCCAGCTCCAGGGAGCCCAGCTCCTTGTTGCAGTGGGGCGGGTAGGTCCCGCCGTAGATCAGCGCGTTGCACAGGCGCTCGGCGTCCGTCTGGGTGATGAGTCCGCACGACGGCGCGGAGAAGGGCAGGATGCCCACCACTTTGAGGATCTCCAGCTGATCCGCCGTGCACCGGGAGCAGTAGATGTGCAGGTCGTCGCACACCGAGTTGATCTGCTGCAGGGAGAAGTCTCGCAGGACGCTGTTGAGGATCTGCGGCAGGCACAGCCGCTTCTCCCCGCCGACCACGAAGCAGGAGATGGGCTCCCGCTCCAGCACCGTCTCGCACCTCTCCGTGGAGCGGTCGGACGGGATGAAGAGCGGGCCGGACATCACCGGCGGCGTCTGGGGCGGCAGCGAGAGCACGATCTCCGCGGATTTGCCATCCTTGGCGAAGAGCGCGTCCTGGTGCCACCGCGCGGAGAACGCCGCCGGTCCGCCGAGCGAGCGCATGGAGCTGAGGTGGAACTGCTTGAGAGTTTGCTGAAGTCCGGGATGGGGCTGGAAGCCGGAGCCCTCCATGTTGTCTGCGGCTGGAAACTCAAAATGAAAGCTGGGATAAACTCTCTGGGTCGCTCTTCCTCAGTGTGCGGCAACGAGCTCGCTAAGGCGCATTTCCATGTCGGACGAGAAGCTTCCCAAGCGCGTCCATTCAGAAAAAAAAAGAAGAAGGAGGAAAAAAAAAAACGTAAGCTGCTGGACTCACGGGGCAGTTCCTGTAAACCAAACTCACGAATAAAGTGGCGAAACCGAGGTGCGAAGAGTCGTTCAATCAGCAGGTCTACTCTGTTGAACGGAGATTTTGCGGTTTTACGCACTCCGAAAGGATCGTCTGCTCAGTCTGGCGTACTCGCAGTCTGTCTCCCCGCTCAGCCAGTCAGTGTGCGAGTCTCTCTCTCTCTCCCTCTCTCTGTTTGTTTGTGTCTGGTTCAGTCATTGAATCCCAGCCAGGAATGTGACTGACTCCCCGGGCTGGCTCTTCCCTCAGCCAGCTGTTCCTCCCTCTGCTTCATGGCAGCTGCACGCTGGAAAAAAAAAAAAAAAAAAAAAAACGAGGCGAGGGTGGAGCTCTTCAAAAATGAAGTTGAGTCGGCACATGTAACACAAACGTAACACTTTATCATTATGATTATTAACCTTGAAAATCTGGACTTCTGTTGCAGAAACTTGTAATACATGTGACATGTAAACACAAAAAAATAGTCCGTATATAGATAAAACTAGTGTTTTGCCTATATACGATCAGGATTGCAGTTTATTCTTTTTTTTTTTTTTTTTTTGCTGTTTTCTAATTTATAAGTGTTTCTAATAATGTAAGATTAATTACACTTATTTACCTCTTCTGTATACCAGTTATGGCAAACAGAGTAATTTTACATCTTAGGATGCTGTGTAGTTTGCACTTTGTATACTTTCTTTTAGAAAAGTGATTCTAATCTCGATGAGGTTTTAACTGTTTGAATAAAGGTCTAATAACTTTAACAGAACCAAAAAAAAAGTATTTTTTTTTTTTTTGGAGGGAGGGGGTTGCAAACATAATCAATAAGAGTTTATCATGATCAAAATAAGAAAATCATTATTTTTATTCCAATAAGGTTTATCATTTCTTTTTTTTTTTACCTTATACAACAACGACCTATACCCCTGAATACATGGGACAATATAAAGAAATAACAGGATGGAATACATAAACTACTGATATATGCATGTTGACAATGATATTCAATATATTATTTTAGATTAAGTGGCACATTTTGAAAAAAGTAGATATTAAACTTTTCATTGTTTACATTGCTGTATTTTATTTTTTATCAGTCTGATGTAGTAGATTCTATTCTAAGAAATTAAATAGTGTGTCTTCAATAGCTGTAAGCCAAAGATGATCTTATTTAACAGAAATAAAGGCTTTAAGACATTGACCAGTATACAAATAATATATGTAGTGTTTTACTTACTGAAAAAAATAACTCAAATGCATCCACAAAAACACATATACATGTATAAATATATATATGATTTGAATGTTTTTACAGTGTGGCATTAGCACTTTAGTCTTTTAATACACGAACAAAAGACATGACATAAAACGCCTGATATCCAGTGCAACCAATTGTATTCAGATCCCCCTTAATTACTAGATTAGCCAACAGAGTCCACTTGTGTGCAATTTAATCTCAGTATAAATCCAGCTGTTCTGTCAAGGCCTCTGAGGCCTGTTGGGGGACATCAGTGAAGTAACAGCATCACGGACGCCAAGGAGCGCAGCAGACAGGTCACACAAAGCTGTGGAGAAGGGTTAGGTTACAAAATAATATCCCAAGCTTTCAACATCTCACAGAGCTCTGCTCAAGCCATCGTCTGAAACTGAGAAGACTGCAGCACAACTGCAGGCCTACCAAGATACGTCCGTCCTGCCAAACCGAGAGGCTGAGAAGAGAAGGAGCCAAAAGACCCAACTCTTGAGGGAGCTACAGAGATTTACTGCTCAGGTGGGAAAATCTGTTGACAACAAAACTATTAAAAACAAATCTAGTCTTTATGAAAAAGAGGCATGCAGAAAACCACGAGAAGTCCTGTTTGCATTTAGCCACAAGTCGTGTCGGGGGCACAGCAAACATGTGGAAATAGGCACGCTGGTCAAATCTCACCAAATTAAACTCTGGGCATCATGTGAAACAGCCGAACACACAATCCTCACAAGGGTAAGTGGTAGTGGCAGCATCATGCTGTGGGAATTCTTCTCTTCTGAAGGAACAGGTAACTTGGACAGACATTATGGCTAAATGGACAGACCCAAACACAAAACAATCTCAGAAGAACACCTGTCGGGGTTTGCAAAAGATCTGAGACTGAAGCGGATGTTTACAAAAACCTAAACCCGCTGCAGTAGTTCCATTAAAAACAAATATTTAATTAAGATTAGCCAACAGCATTTAATTACTCACCAATATAAAGAAATGGAAAAACAAAAGTAGCAGTATCCTGAATTAGTGCATAAAATGGATTAGTACCGGTACATAAAAATCAATTGATAAGTTAATTTTATGTATGACGATGTGAAAACCTATCAAGTACAGGAATGCCGATTTGTCTTTAGATCATCGGAATCACAACTGTGTAATATGGTTATTCAATGTTGGGGCAATTTAAATAAAATAAAAATAAAAAACTGCAAGCTTTGAACAGAATGTCACTGATGAAAAATTACCCTAAAAAGGAGTAATATATAAAATATACACACAAATGCAAAAATAATATTAAAATATGCAAATATAACATTTAGTCATTAATACAAAGTACTGCCACATTAAAACAGTTGAAATAACATTCATATTTCTTCCACTGGAGGGCGGCAAAGTAACTCAAAAAAATCTTAGTGTGAAGAAAACTGATAAAAACGTGATTTGTGAGGAGAAAAAACAAAACAAAAAATTGACAGTAAATTTTATTACCCAAAATTAAAACAGTATTTGTCTTTTACAAATATATACAGTTCTTACAGCGACTTTTACACATACCACCATGCAAATGATCCGTGCATAAAAAAGGGCAACATTACACATCTGCAACATACACTTAAGGTACATCCTGAGAGAAACTAAAAGAAAAAAAACATTTATTCACCACCATGTTAAAATATTAAAATATAGTTGTGGATACTTTAGCATTTAAACATTGATAATAAAAAAAACAAAAACAAGTAAATGTCTCAAAAACATATCAGCTAAGTAATAGTTTAAAATTATAATTTTTGATGGTGTGTATGAATGACGACATTTAACCCGTCTTCTTTTAGACAACCTAAATCTGCATCCTCACTTCTTCTGGTCACAGTTTGTACATCTCAAACCAAACATCTGCCTGATAATTCCCCGTTTCTCCCTCTGCAACACTACACATGGTTTCCTTTTACACACTAACATATTTCTGATAAAGACAGGCATTCTATTCGAATAATAAATAAAACTGAAATGCTGCACTTTTCTTGACATAAGTTATACTTAAAAATCCTTTTGCTTGGATGCATTAACGCATGACGACAGAAACCGATCAGCCAATCTGAAGCTTCGTTGATAAAAGAAGAGTTCTCATTTCTGGGCGTGCGTCTGCCTCCATCATCCTGCTCAACGGGCGCATCTAACTACTTCATGGTGCTCTTACAGGCTCTCAGATATATTACCACCGGTCCTTTAAATCCATTAGAAATTTTCATATATTCTAATCAGCCATTGGCCGATTGGGAAACCACCAGGCCGAGCTTTTACTGTAACTCAGGCATCTTGTTCTCGTACTGTGGGGGCGGCGTGATGGGTTCAATGGTCACCGGGTTCTGCGTGGGCGTGCGGATCTGAAGGCGGATGTCTTTCAGGTGCAGTTTGTCCGACTTTATCCGCCTCACTCTGAGGGGCTTCAGTAGACGGCTGGCCCGGCTGGCGCTGCGTGCGGGCAGACTGGATTGCGACTCCAGAGCGGCGTGGTCGGCGGGGGGCTGAGCAGCCGCTGGCGTTTGCTCATTCAGAGGGCTGTTCTCTGTGGTGTTGTTCGGGGGCTGCGATCCCTCGTTTTCCACGGCGGCGAGGATGTCCTCGTAGGACGGCAGCTGTGAGGTGCTCTGCCTCAGGTTGCTCTGGCGGACGGGGTAGTTTCCGCTGCCAACAACCTCGTCGTAGCTGGGCACGTTATAAGCCTCTGGGTCGACGGTCCTGAAAAGGAATGCAATAGGTGGCCCACAGTCAGAAGGAAATGGATAAATAAACAGACCGAGATCCTAAACAAGTATTATACCCTTATAAATCATCTGGAGGAACAGTGCCGTTTAAATGCACGTATTCTTTGCATTTTGCTACCGAGGAGCCACTCTTCCTTGTAATCTTTATCCACTGTCTTTCTGGATGGCTTCTTAAATTTCCTTTTGGACTGTGGCTTTCTCATAGTAAATAAAAATTGGTGTGTAAATGGTTCATTGGTTGTGTATATGGATGATTCTAGAGCTTTCTTCGTACATTTTTATCCACCAACCCGCTAAACACTGCAGGGGGAAAAAATCTGCTTCTATAATCGTTAATATAAAAAGAAAAAAGAAAAACACGACCTCTGAAAGTAATTACGAGCAAATCAGCTGTGATGAACTTGCTTAGTTTCAACTTGATCCCGTATGGAATAAACATTTACAGAACAACGAAAACCAAGGTAAGGTCCAAGGTGGACCGCCTACATTTCTAAAAACCATGACCTTCAGATCCTTTTAATTTACTGTCAGTGGTTATTTTCATGCCCATCATTTCTTTTGTCCTCCATCCTCCATCTGTCAATTTTTCTTTTCAGAAATTCTCTCTCCTTGGAAGCACAATATAACAACACCAGGGGTCATTTGAAACCGTAACTGTAATTTATGCTTATGCTTTAATCTAGCTCAGTTTAACACCATCGCCTACTGGATAAAACAAGAGTTTTGTCAAAAATAATGACAAGCACTATAAGACAACCATGTTAACTATTTGGGGGTTAATTACCCTTTAAATTTGATGCCTGCTTTCTGTGAATTTGAGATTAGAAATAACTACTGAGTAAATTTTGCGTATTTGATTTCTTTTAATATAAAAATGTAGTTACCATATTTTTTCCATTTTATCTTATTACAGTCTTATTACAATATATTTTTAGAAAGCTGCAAAAGTTATTAGCTTTGGGGGCATTTTAGTCTCTAATGACTCTTCCAGCTCTCAAATTGTATGTATGACTGCCAAAAGTAAGGTGGCTTTTTACCACAACTACACAAGCTAACGTTTGGGGCAGCAGGGGCTGCTGAACTCACAAGGTATGGAAACCTACAACTTACGTGAACTGTGAAGTATATTAGACATCTAACGAAACTTTGGACAATGGGGCTGTTAAGTCGTGACGTATCTACCGCTGCTTCCGGGTCCGAGCCGGTCAAAACCATAATTTATTTAATGTGCAGCTGTGCTGTCTTAATAGATCGAAGACAAAAAAAACAAAACATCTCCAGCTGTCATTTTATCTTTTCCCGTGCGATGAGAAGGACAAGAGGAGATGGCTACAGTTGATAAGTTATTCTCCAGGAAATTATTAAAATGGTGAGATTTTGCTGACTCGCCGCATTAGCTTTACACTAACATGTCGCATATGACCGTTCGTACTGAGCCCGGTTCTGACGGAGGCTTTTCCTTCACGTTAATGGGGAGTTTTTCTTCCCACTGTTGCTTCATGCTTGCTCAGTATGAGGGATTGCTGCAAAGCCACGGACAATGCAGACGACTCTCCCTGTGACTCTACGCTTCTTCAGAAGTGAATGCTGCTTGTCGGGACTTTGATGCAATCAACCGGTTCCCTTATATAGGAAATGTTTGACCAATCTGTATAATCTGACCCAATCTGTAGAATATGATTGAACTTGACTTTGTAAAGTGCCTTGAGATGACATGTTTCATGAATTGGTGCTATATAAATAAAATTGAATTGAACTACAGTACATACAACATTAACGTTTCAAATTGTAAAAGCATAAAAGTTTGAGAATTAACCCTAAGCATAAGCCACGTGGTCATGTACAGCTGATGTGAACCCGGAAGTTCCCCCGTGACGTCAGACTTAACGAGATAAGGCAGAACAGAGAGTGGTCACTCACGGCGGTTCCTCTCCTGGGATGTGGTTCATGAGGGGGCCTCCTGCTGGCGCGGGCAGGCTTAACGCTCTCCTCTTACTCCTCACACCCAGGCAAATGGACAACAGCAGCAGGACTATCCCCACTCCGACTAGCACCAACGCCACAGAGGAATTTGTGAAGCCTTTGGCGTCTTCGGGGTCATCAGGGTCGTCAGGCTTCTTAGTCGCGTTTGTAGAGTTGGAGTTGGATTCTGAAGACGTCTTATCAAAGGGTGTCAGAGTCCAAACTATCATGACAATCCCAAGGCCGATGAGTCCCACTCCCAGGGCACACAGGGCATAGTGGGCGCCCGAACCTCTGGATTCAGACCTGTTGGGACGGTTGTTGCCCCCACATATACTTGGATTGGGACACATCCTGGCAGGGCAAACCGCTGCAGAAAGCAGAAAAAACACACAAAGCTGCTTCAAAAACACTGAAGGTAATTATTCCTAACATATTTTATGTTCCCATCATCTAAATGCTGCAAAGATAAAGTGCTTTAAAATGCATGCGGTATGCTATTGGGCAAATAAGCTCTGACAACACTTCAATGAAGCAAATGTTACAGTCGCCGACCGACCAATGTGTAATAGTTTACATGTTCTTAAGAGGGAGCAATAGTGTTAAGATGGCAGCGTTTTTGAGGAGCGAGCATGCATGAGAACAAGCTGTGGGGGTGTGAGAGAACAGGCAGAAGAAAAGAGGAGAGTGGAAGTTCAGCGGTGGGCAGAGCACGTCCAAACACGACAAACACAGGCCTGACGAGACGGCAGGAGTGACACATCAAAGAATGAAGTGACACACTTGTCTTCTCAGTAAAGGAGATAACATCTAGCAGCATAACTGCAGCACGTATGGCCACATGTTTCAGGATCACCAGCTGGTGCAGTTTTTCAGGAAAGCAGTTTTAATATTTCAAAGACTATGGGAATTTGGCATGTAATGTGAAATAATGATAATCAATCGTCTATCAGAACATTTATCTTGGCGCATCAAAGTACAGGATAATAAAAAAGATTTTAGTAATTCATTTAAAAATGTAGAAGCCATATTATGTAGACTCATTTGACAGATGGATTTATTAAGTTAAAAAAAATCTTTAACTTAAAACTACTCCTGAAGCAGAGACGATGTAAGGTGTGTCCTAATTGGACTGAACTGTTGCTCAATTACCCAATGTCCGCTTTTCTGATTTAGGAATATTTTGCATTTTAATTGTAAAACAAGGTCCCAGAGTCTGAGGGTAGTGTTGGTCCATTGTGATTTATTAAGTCTAAAGTCAATTTAAAGCTTTGTGGAGGGTCCGATTTCATCTAACAGGTCTTGACACCTGGACACGCTGCCAAAAGTATGTCTATGGTTTTACTGTGCTTGATTGTCCAGCAAACTGGCCTGACTTAAACCCCTCAGAGAATCTATAGAGCAGGGATCACCAACCTTTTAGAAGTTGGGAGCTACTTCATTGTTTACTGTCAGACGAAGGGCTACCTGCACTGATCTTTGAACTAGAAGAGTCAGAGCTTGCCTTCACTTTATGTAATATAAACATGTTTTTAATGCATTTATCATTTGAAATCTAAGTACAAGTATGATTAAAAAGGAAGAGCAACTAAACAACATTTTGGATGCAGCTCACTGGAGGGTTGTGCTATTTTTGAACAGGCTTGAGGGCACCACATGTGGTCCTCGAGGGCTACCCAGTGCCCACTGGCACCATGTTGGGGACCCCTGTTATAGAGTATTGTCAAGAGGAATATCAGAAACCCCCGACCCAACAATGCAGGCAAGCTGAAGGCCATTCAAGGGGACAGAGCCTGCTTTTAAATCCTTCCTTTTCACATTTAAATCATTCATTTGTGATCTATGTAAAGTGGAACTGTAATGCTTTGGTCCTCAGCATTGTTTAGTGTTGATCACTTCCGGTTCCTAGGAACCACCCTATCTTGGGGCCTGAGATGGTCCTCACATATTGACACCATTCGTAAGAAAGCCCAGCAGAGACCCTACTTCCTGCAGCGACTCAACTACAACCTTCCTCAGGAGCTAAGGATCATCTTCTAAAATGCCATTATTCAGTCCCTCTTTTGCGCATCCATCCTGTGTGGTTCAGCTAAACCACACAACTTGACAAGGTCCAAAATGCAACAAACAGTTAGAGCTGCAGAGAGGATCCTCATTCTTCTAAACTCTGGAAAGGTGTATGCATCGTGCAAGAAGCTCTCAGACTTGCTGATGAAAGCCAACATCTAATCATTTTACTCAAGGTTTACTAAGCTGTATGAAAGGCAGTTTTAATGCTTCTTGTGCCTCTTTTCTCATGTTCAGTCTTTTCGGACATTAGGTGCTGAAAGTTAACTATGATACCCAGCAAGTCATAATGCTCTAAAAGATACTAGAATGTTTTCTACTTTAAAAATTGGTGGGTTTTGGTACAGATTTTGTCAAAAGTCTTTTATAGATCAGTTTTTTTTAGGGGCAGCTTTTAGCTACAACAACAGAAATGCTCCTCCACCTGTGCCCTAACGTTTATTTTAAAATCTAAATATCCACTTACCTTCATGTGATTTACAGTCATATCAAAAGGCTTTAAAAAAAAAAAAAAGCCTCCACTGAGATTTATTTCCTTACTATTAGGTGAGATGCTCACATTTTAAACTCTCTGACTTTCATCACTTCTAAGATTTCTACATTAAAAACTGATTAAACTGAAACTGATTTTGATTACATTTTATGCAGAATTTTGTATTTCTTTTAATGGTTGTAGAAATGCCTCTCTTGTTTTTGTGGAAAAAAAGAAAAACTTTTTCCATAACCCATGCGTGTTATGGTAAGTGGATTTTCCCGCCATAAAAAACAGTACTGGAAAACAAAAGAAACATTTATTTGCATTATTACACAACATGTTATTAGAAATTAAAATGGTCTTTCATACATTGTCAAGAAAGTTGTTTAAAGACACCTTCCCTCATCGAAAGTAATCAGCACTGAACGCCTTGCTCACATTGAATGCGGTGAGGTCCTGATCCAGTTCTGGCAAAAGACGGTATTGGTGTGCTTAAATATCCTATTTCATCCTCCAAAAGCCTCTGTTTGCTCATATTTCTGTGTCGCCGTTGTGTTTATGGTAGTCAAGCAACCCAACTTGTTTTATATTTTGAATTTACCATAACTTTATATTGTATAGCAACAAATGTTTCCTGTTTAGCTCGTGAAATTCGATGCAACTCGAGAGCTTGATGGTTATAAATAGACACCAGGGTTGCAAAATGAAACATGTGGATAAAATGTGATATTAAAAAAAAAGGTGATAGGTATTCCTAGAAACTCTCCAAAGACAGAAGTAAAGAAGACTACGCTGAGTGAAGTCCCCAAATTAAAGCATGGAGGACATCTAAGAAAGTCATGTTTTCAAGAGAGGGAGAGAATAATGTCGTCTTTGGCTGGATGGCTACGGGTCATAGGACATCACCTTCATGCCGCACACCAACCAGACATAAGCATATATACGGTTCAAAGGGAAAAGGATAATTGCTTCCAAAGTTACTGCAAAGTTCTGGATACTACTTTTATATTTACCGTTTCTAATCAAGCTCTTTCTCTGCTGCTTTAGAACTACCTTTAGATTAGATGTTTTTTTACTATGTGAGACAACAGCCCAGAAATGTACTATAAACAAGGGATAGTTATTTTTCTACACCCCATTGGGATTCTCCCTGAACTGAAGCATTTATTTCAGATTTGTTTCTGTACATAACAGAGATAATTGTTGCTGATATTCAGAAAAAGAAAAGAAAAAACATTGAATTTCCAGCTAGTTCCTCCAAGAAAAAGCAATGAAACTTTTGTTTTAATTACTTTTTGATACAGCCTCAAACAGTTTATTAAAATGATCACAATTAATGATTAGTCTTCTGTGATTTCTTTTAGATTTCTTTTGATTCAGTTATTTACATTCAGTTTACATATTATAAACTATATGTAACTGCCTGTATCTTTGCTGTCTCGCCCAAATTTCCCCACTGTGGCAAAATAAAGGTTTTCTTATCTTAACTCAGCCCATTTTGATTGTTTCAGACTTTCTTGAATCTTTCGAAATACAACATAAATGTGTCAAAAGGTAAATAGGTTGCATTTTTGCTTAAGAAACAACAACATGGTGGCTAATCATTTTGAGCCTTCACAATTTCAAACCTTGATAGTTTTGATCATTTTTAGCCAACTCTTTCTGGTTCATCAGGTAGCTAATATAAATCAGCTTCTATTTTGAAGAGGGAAGGTTTTAAAACATGTTAAAGTAATGTTTTATATTCTAGTCAAAGTCTGCGGTAAGGAAATTTAATAATGCGGCTTCGATAAACGATTTCATGGGGATCAGCTGAATCAAATGTAAATAGATGTAATAAATGGAAACAGTCTCTTCCTGTCTTCAGCAAATCGTACACAATTTAATTGTGTATGATTGCTATATATGCAAGATTTAGGCATTTTGTGATCATTTATGTTTACAAGCATTAAAATCACTAAAGGTAAACTGATATTAGCCAAGTGCATGGGTATAAAGTAGAAGGAGGAACGGCCAGAAATAGCAACATGTGGGTGTAAATTGGCCAAGAAGTGGACTGACCCAGACCCAACACGGTGTAATCTGTGGGTACCATTTTAGATTAGATGGAAGTGGTTTTAAAACCTGATAAAGACCACATTATTTATACAAGAACCACAGAAACTGACAGAGGGTGTATTTTCTTTTTAGCATGGGAGGCTTTGACAGCACTTTGGAGCCCAAAATGACTCACACCCCTGGCTGAAATGGATTTAAAAATACTGCTGGGTGCTCTCAAAAGATAAAACCACGTAGGAGAATCAATTTTGATTAAAAAAAAAAATCTAGTTGTTAATTAATAGATTTTTTTTCAGTTGAAAGAACAATAAAACCCTTCATTGCTGACTAGCTTTTAGCATGTTTCTTCTGGCATTTTGACAATTGATCTGCTGATAAGCTCTAGGTCTTTAAGGTCTGCTCCCTCCACAGATTCAAGTCAGGACTCTGGCTGGGTCACTCCAAAGCATTAATATTACCCTTTATCAGAAAAAAAAACATGGTCAAGAAAATTAAAAAAGATGAAAAATCTGCCAGAAGTGTGAATCATTTTTGACTCTACTGAAATTAATTATAAACTCCACTGAAATTAATTAAACAGGCAACTAAACAAAACACAGGAAACAAAAAAAGAAAGTTAATACAAAAAAAAAACTGGAAACAGAACATAATAGCCAATAACTATTCTTAAGTTGAATCATTCAAGACCTGTTTTTAAACAAATATGTATAAAATAATAGCAATTTACCCAAAAAACGTGTAGAATTTTTTTTTTTTTTTTTTTTGTTTTGCAATGAAGCACAATTGTTTCATTAAGGAATAATCCATCAGGTTACAGAGGTGAAATAAATCAGTTTTGGTGTGTGGGCGTTGTATTGTATGCGGATTATGCCAAATAAACGTATCTGGGCTCATCAATGCTCCTTTACAGGTAGCGCTGACACACCAAGGAGCCGTAGCCCACCAGTTCCCGGTTGTTTGTTCCGGACCTGACAACGTGCATGGGCGTGACCTGCTCAGTAAATTTCCAACCTTTAAAAAAAAAAACAATCTATGCCGCGATAAAGTTATGCTTATTATTGTAATAATAATTTAAAAAAAAAACTTAACAGCTCTCCGCCAATGAGGCGTTAAAGGGGCAGAGAGGCGGAGGGGCCAAAGATCTCTGTCCCTCAGCAAGGTGCGCGGCTCTTCTCCATTTTAGTAAAGTGGGAGAGGGACTCAGAGGGGAGACCTGTCTCACCTGATAAGTCTCCAGAACACACCTCAGTTTGTACAAATCTAATTAAATTGACTATTATAAACCCAAACAGAGGTGAAACTAACCTGGTTTCTCTCAAGGTCTAGAGGAGGCCTTACCTTTTCACCGCTCACTGCGCCCAAGGACTTCCCTCTTCATCGGGGAGTTACCTGAATCCCGCAGGTGTTTTTCAGGAAGACCAAATCACAAACAGGAAAAAAAAAAAAAAAAAAACCTAAACGTCACCACTTAGACCCACTCGTGTTATCTTTATAAAACACCTGATGAATATACGCCCGGTTGTGTTTCTCTCCACATAATCTAATGTCAGGAACTTTGAACAAGTTGCAGCCGCGGTGAAGCCTCCCTTCTGCCTGTTGTAAAGTCGGACCTGTGCGCTGCTCCTCCTGGTCCTAGTGCCGCTCGGGTTAACGTCCTGTGAGGGGAAAGTGGTGCAAGACGAAAATAAATAGTGCAAATCGACACGTTCAGCGGTGTAGTATTTAAAGATATGCACAAAAATGTTAGATAAGGTTACATAACTCACATATTAGAATGAAAGAATTAAAAGAAGGAAAGTCAGACCTCAATTAGAACCAAAGCTAGTAATCTTTTTATTTATTTGCATATTCGGTCAATGGGGACGGGCCTCCGGTCTGTGTAGTGCAGGGTAAGCATTTTAATAAAATATGACTGTACTTTGCAGGTGGCTGATTTAGTGTCTAATTCACATAAAAGCACTGCTTTTATATAGGTTTTTTTTTTTCATGTTGCGTTTGCCTGTAATGTTGTCACTGCTGAATTAGACAGCAATACTTTAAAACACATTTTTTATGAAGCCTTTGTTTTATTTACATAAAATACACAACTATATAAGCCTTTTCGGTGCTTTATTGGCGGTGGGTCTGAAACATTCTTAGGGGGGTTCAAAAAAGTTGAATGGTCTGTAAAAAAAAAAAAAAAAAAAAAAAAAAAAAGCAGCAAACTGGTAGTACAAGTACAAAACGGCAAAGAGCGAAACGTCCAGAAATTGATACCCCTCGGGTTCGTTGGGGCCATTTCTCAGTCGATGATTTTATAAAGTGTTTTTTTTATTTATTTGTTAATGAGCTCTAAATGTCTTACCTACAGAGCTGGAGAGCTCTGTCAGTGACAGACTGCTGTTTCCTGGATGCTCAAAGGAGCGCCTCCACAGGTTATTCATCCCAGCTGCTGTTAGACTTTATGATCTCTGCTGCTCACAGCAAACTCAGCGTTTACAACATGCTAATGGTTGCACGGGTTCTGGTCTGCTCATGAATCGGATCGTGAATCATTTACACTCTCGTCTCTCAGATGGTGATGTCCACTTGCACTCTCTTTTGCTACTCTGGTTGTTGCTGTACAATAATGCATATTGCAGATGTTTCCCTCATCTTTGTATAAATCAGCTGCTGTATATTCTTGTGTTTAATAGAATATGGCATTTCTTATCTGATCATCATTAGTCTCTCTGATGCTACGATGCAGTTGCAGACGCCTTAGCTAATCCGAGATCTTGCTTGTTCAGTCATGCATATTGCTTATTTATCTCACATTGTTGTGTAAATCAGATGCTGTCTATTAAACTTGAATATTTCATTTTTTACCTAAATATGCCACATTATCAATGAATATACTTACTTTAGTTTTGTTTTTTACTTTTATTTTGGCCTTTCTGATAGTTTATTCTCTGTTGCTTTAGAACTAACTTTACATTAGATTAGCTTGTTTTTCCATTACTAATCTAGAGTGTAACCCTGTCTATGTGTTTTTTGTCACTGTCATGCCCACATTTCCCTGTTGTGGAATAAATAAAAAAAAAAAAAAAAATTAAAAAAAAGGAATTTGTTATAGAATATCCCTCTTAGCATCTTCACTTTGATGAAATAAGCAGTCAGAGTTGGACCATGTCCTTTAAAATCTCATTGTGGTTCATGTGAAAACTCTTTTACAACCCTTTAAACCACCACCTCTTTTGCACAAGAAAGTTGTTTTTTTTTGACATAATTCCAATCTAAATCATGCTTACAATTCAGATCACATTTAAATGCTTGGAGGAGAATAGGAATGTCTGCAAATTAAATATTATATCTACGTTATCCCCTTTCTAAGCTACATAGTATCAGGCAGCGGTATTTCTGAAAAAGGAAAGGTTAGCAAACCAGACTCACCCTGGCAGACTGAAAAACCTTTAACCCATCAAACCCCAACTAAAGGCCAGCTCAGATTCAAACAAAGCAAAAAGTAGTTCAGGATTACAACTGAACTACAAAACAGACAGGATAGGATTTATAGATTTATTCCCCTTTCAAAAATGCATGAAACAGAAGTTTGTTGCTTCATGTTGACAGTCACCTCAAGATGCATACAGCCGCGTCTTCTCTAACCTCTGAAACAAGATAATGGAGAAATATGGAGTTCAGTCTTCCAAGTTGTCCATAAACCATTGGGTGAAAACATCCCACCAGTCTGCTTTCATTTCATTAGGTACACTCGTTCATTTGGCTATATCGTAAATCAGAAAAATCAGTGAGACTTTGAGATTCTCAGTACCAAAAAAAGCACTGAGGAATTGCTGCTGACCATGTCCATCATTTTATGACCCCAGTGTAACCATCTACTGATAGCAACTTCCTGTTGGAAGATCAAAGTCAAATCCTCTCCAGCTGGTCCAGTGAACATCTACTCAAATGGCAAATGATGTTGGAGATTCACAATCACAGACGTGAAGCCAACAAAGCGACACCAACTATGTGCAGCTATCAGGTCAAGATGGAATAAAATCTCTGAGTAATGATTCTGAAACTTTGCTGAATCTATGACACAAAGAACTAAGCTGCTTTTGAAAGCAAAAGAGGGTCCAAGCAGAAGTGTAACAAGCAAAGTGGCAAGTGAAGGCATCTTCTGGACGCAGATTTTTTTTATGGCCAATTATGACCAAACACTGATATTCTTTCACCAGATGCAGTTTTAGACAAAGTTGAAAGGTTTAACTTAGACGTGACTTTAGAAATGCAAAATTATTCTGGATAAAGCCTATCAAATATTTTTACAAACCATATTTTTAATACTTTCATTTTGAAGAATCATCAGTTGCAAAGTGGCTCTTTATGTTATGTTGGATTTCCAAAAATAAAAATAAAAATAAAATCAAAAAGTCGTCTTCCCAACCAAACTGGGCTACAATTTTTCTTCCTGAAAAACAGTGACCCATATGCAAACTCCCATCCATTGTCTGTTTTCATTGTCCTTGCAGGGGGCTGGTGCCTGTCTCTGGAGGTCATGGGGCTTGAGGTCATTGGGCAACACAGAGACACACACACACACACACACACACACACACACACACACACACACGCACACACACACACGCACACACACACACACACACACACACACACACACACACACTCCTAAGGCCAATTTGGAGAGAGAGTCATATTTTTGGACTGAGTGAGGAAGCTGGAGTACTCTGACAGAGAACATGCATGCATGGGGAGAATATGCAAACATCATGCAGAAATAACCCCAGGGTGGTATTCAAACCCAGAATCTTTACGCTGCAAGGCAACAGTGCTACCAACTGCTCATGTTATGATATCTTTATACAGAGAATAAGAACCTCTGAATACATTTCCCCCCCCCAGGTTATTTTCCAATTTTCAAGGGATTTATCTTTTAAAAAGCAGTGGTGAGCATACACAGAGTAAGTAACAACTCCATCCTAAACGTTGGCATGAACAAATGGAATCTGGAGACCTGTTGACAGTTTAAAGAAGTCATAGTTCATGTTCATTTGTGTGTATAAAGAAACACAACGTAAAATCCTTCCTTTTTTCCTCTAAACAGGCTTCAACATGTCTGATCTTCCTGCTTAAACAGTTTTTGCTCAGTGACTGGAGGCGACACCCAGAATCTGGCAGCCAAACCTGTTCTGCAAAACATGAGGGGGTTTGGACTAACAGAAAACCGCTCTGTGGGATGAGAACACATCTTTCTCTCTTTATTTTTAAAATTTTCTTTCTTTTTTTTAAACAAATATACAACCACCATGCAGTTACTCAATGTATTTATTAATGAAACAGCAGCGCCGCTTCTATTAGGCATGTAAAGAACATTCAGGTGTATGCATTATAACTTTGAGAACCAAACAATAAACTGTGAAATTTAACAGGTGACAAGCATTGAATTGAAAGAGAAAACTGTAAAACAATTTACATTTGTGCAAAACACAATCATTGGCTTTAATGTATTGGATAGATTGTGGACTATGACAGTTTTAGAAAAAATAGTTTGTCATTTTACACTTTATGCTTTGCTTCTAAGAAACCAGACTAGTATCTCCATTCCTTTCAGATTAGCCTTGATCAACAGTTTTGCTTTTTACTTTGGCTTCTTAAATGTTCATGTTCTATAGATTGCTTTCCATGAAGATCACAGAATACAGTAGAGTATTTTCTTACAAACTGAGTAATGTACACTGTGCAGACTCAGCAGAACGCTGTGAATTGCACGCTCTTCATCCCAATGAGCATGCACTATTCAAAACAGGAGGGTGTCGAAAGAGGCACACATGCTACAGAGATGTTACAGGGCTTGATGTTCAATAAACACTGCTACAATTTTGTACCTTTAGAATTAATATTTCTGCCAATATTAAAGTAAATTTTGATTGATTGATTTTTTTTGTACAAGGTTTTGTTATCTTCAGACAAAACACTGGTTCTTCCCTTGAGATTAATAGGCTTCTGTCACACAGTAAAAGCTAAGTCCAAAGAAAAACATTGAAAGACCTTCAGAAAAAGCCTGGAAACGTTTTGCTTGAGGCCAGTTGAAGGTGACTGGATGAAAGTTTGACAGATTTGTTGTAAAACAATAGGAAATGAGGGATGACTGTGTGTACCAAACTACTACGGAAAACTTGTGGTGACAAATTCATGTCACTCATGAAGACCTCCTGACGAATTAGTATATGATGATATATTTTGTACATTTGACAACAGGTTCACCCATTTTATTTCAAGTTTCAGATTTTCATGTAGGATTTGTTAAACTTGCGTCAGGCCATGTCATTTTCTTTTTTTATTAGCTTTTCAATTTGTGTGGTTTTAGGACCATATTTGATTTACTCTGTTGCACTTCTTTTAAAGATTGTATAACTTTTAGTTTTAGATGTTTTGGCCTTCTGACTGCTGATTAAGTTTGAAATCTTGATTGTGTTCTCAATACTATAACATTACTTACTGGGCTTAGGTGGGAAAAAATAGCTTAATATAATCACATCAAGACCCTTAATTATTTTCAACCCGTTTATATAGGATGCTGCTACTTGCTCACGTCTCAAAAACTATCTCAGGACTCTAGCTGCATCACTGCTCTACAAGTAAAAAAAACAAATGTAAAATCAAATATAAATTAATATAAGATGCAGATGATTAAATGTGGCTCTTTGACAATTACAATACAAAAACTACAATTGCCTTGTAGATTTTATTCTTTCTGTTTCTAGAAAATACATCTTAAGAGGTTTATGCTTGAATGCTCATTGTTTTGACATTTTGGTATTTTAAACTCTGGTGGATTTAAATATTGTAGTTTGAAAATTGTATTTAATAAACATCAAAGAGCATGGACCACGTCAACAGGGTGTTGGTCTGCAGAAAAACAGCAGAACTACAGGGTTAGTCCTGTAACTAATGTTTTCTACATGCTACTTTCAGTTTGTTTAAATAGGCAAACGTTTAGATCAGACATCTCAGCTCTTTGTCACATGCTGGCGGTTTCCAAAATAAATTTACCAAAATGGTTAGTAATCTTCAACAGTAATGTCCTGAGCAGCATTAATATTTAAAACTAGTGACCACTGTGACAGGCCCTAACATCTACCAACATGATCAATATACAGTATAGCCAGATCGTAAACACTGCGTGCTTGGAAGTGCTAACTTCAACTTGTATGTAAACAGGATCAGGAAATTAAAAAAAAAAATGGTTTTAGCTGTATTTTCTTTTACTTTCAGCATATTCTGTTAAGTTTTCTTCCTCCAACGCAGAGGGGAGTTTTTGAAGTCCCGCATTCCTGTGCTTTTGAATGATATCAATATGCATCTCATCTGTAAAGAAACATGCAATGAGTTTTTGCACGAATGCTATCTGGTGTGTTTGTCAGATAAAGCAGCAAAGTTGAGCAACTGGGTTCAGTCCTTGTAAGAGATTTTGTTGGAGGCAGTGTGATGGAGTGGGACAGCATCTCCCTCAATGGAAAAACAAGCTTTGTTATCAGCGGAGGCAAATTCAGTGGAGAATGATGTCAAGATGACAACCAGTAGCAGTCCCACATCTCAAACAGTAGTTTCAAAATGTCAACGTTCACCCCTACAGAGCAGGGATTTTTGGATTCTACCACCAAAATTGGGGAGTGAAGGGATGTTCAGGGTTGATCTAAACCCCACTGAACACTTTTGGGTTTCACTTGGGTTCATGCCAGAGTGACTGATGTAACCGCATTGGTTGACTTGAGACAAATGATTATTGAGGAATAGAAAGACATCCCACACTAGGGTGTGACCAAGCTGGCGACCATTAAGGTGCCAGGGCTGTTCTGTTAAAAGAATAAATCGTAAGACTGGCATATGTCTCGTTTCTAAAAGTTTCAGTCCTTCAAGGGGTCTTACCTACAAACTCAACTCTGCTGCTCCATCCACAAATTGATTTTTCCTGGAAATATGGCACCATATGAAGGGGGAAAAAAAACAGTATGAGGTTTCCGGCCATGATGCATTGTTACACCAAAGAAATAATCAACCAAACACACATTTCCTTGATTTTTGTATTAAGAATATATAAACATGTACAACTTGTATGTAAACCAAAAGGCATAACCCCGTTCACATAAAGAAATGGAGATAAACACTAAGGAGACCATGAGACTTTATATAAGGCATCAAAGGGGCACCGAGTGCAGTTCTGAGTTGATCTTAAGCCTTCTTTTTAATAATTTATGCTCATTTTTGTTATTGACAAACAAACCTCAAAACATTTAATAAAAAAAACAACAAAACAAAGAATGAAATCATTAAGCTCTTCATTATTTTTACAACAGCTACATCAGGTCTTTAGAAGTGCATCATTCCCACGTAGGTGAAAACAAAGGTAGATCGGATCTATCACATAAAGTTAAACACACCTCTAAAAGACATCGACGAGTGCTGGTCGTTCTCAACAGTAAACGGCTACAATGCAACAGCAGCGTAAACATAGGATGAAGAATCTCGACGGCTCCTTCACACGTTGGTGATTTCAACACTCTTGAAGGTGTGCATGGGGCTGCCTTTGGCCCGGGGCACGGCGTGCACTCTGGCCTCTCTGGGCAGAGAGCCACAGTTGCCGTGGAAGCCCAGGCCGCGCTCCACCGAGTGGCTGTCTGCCCGTAACCTCAGTGGACTCTAGAAGGACGAAGCAGAAAATCAAAGCGTTTTCATTGTTTACCCTCCAGACTCCATGCAGTCCCTCCCCCCAAAACCTGTTGCTACAGACCACCAGTCGGCTGGCTGAAAGGAAAATCCCATTTCTACACTACACTACAAAATCAGCTGATTCTAAATATTTTCCTCAGGACAGTTTTGACTTTTCTGTTTTAGATAAAAGCAATTAGGTGATAACATGTTACGTTTTTGTGTTCAATTTGGGTTTGATTATGAAATCCGTCTTTTCTTGTAGTTGTCCTGCTCCAAGGATCTCCCACTGCTCTAATACTAGTTATCAGAGGCTGTGGAAACAAGTTTCACTAAATACGACTTTGCCAATCATTCTCTCTTTTCTAACCTATTTTAGGTTTTGTGTTTCCCCACACCCCGGTTTCTGTATTTTTTTTTGTATGATTTTTGGACCTCAGGTTTGTTGTTACAGTTTTATTTAGCATAAGTCTGCCGGCCTCCACCCGGCATTTGGTGCTTCACCCGCATTTCACCATTACAGTGGGATCAAAGACCGGCCCCCAGCCCTGGGAAGTCTTTGTTTGCAAACACTGTGTCACGTAGAAGCTCATCTGAGCAGCAGAGTGGGTGATCTCATCAGCTTTACGTGGCCTAAAAAGATTTACGAAGTGCTAGCAAAATGGTGAAGGTCATTAAAAAGCTGAAGTATCTGATAATAGCTTAATCCCTCTGTTTACCGATTTGATGTTTCAAGCAAAATGTAAGAGGGAGTAGTTAGCCTTCACAGAGCAAAGGGGTTTTGAGTGGTTTTAAAGCTTCCCCCCTTTTATTTCACTTAAATATTTTTTTTAAATAGCACAAAGTCCTTGCATGCTTATTTCTTATTCTCCTTGGCACAGAAAGGGCATTACTAACTCAATGAAGTATTTGGAGGAGCTGAAAACGACCTTCATAAACAATGTTATATGTTTGTTTCTCGTTTATTCATTAGCGCAATTAGTCTAAATTAATCGGCTTTTAACTAGTTTTTAGCTGGTTTTATGCCATGATGTTAAATTTATGCTGTTTTAATCTTTTTTTAGTCTTTGGTTTTTGTCCAGTGAAAGAATAAAAAGCACATGCTGTGCATTTGCAGATGGCATCTGCACTTAAAATGAAGAACTTGCCTCAAATCTTTCAATTTCGGCTATTTTCGGGACTTGAGATAATCTCCTAATATCAGATGAATCTCAGTAACAACTGCTGATAGGATATTGCCACGTTTGCTGGTACAACAGATAAAAAGAGAGCACATAAATAGATAAGACATATTCAGCTGTTTGTTGCAATGTTCTGTCTTTCCCTCGTGCTCCTGTTTCATTTGTTTATTAGCAACGTTTCGGTTTTAACAAGCACAAAGGAACCAATAACCCAAGCTTTGGACTTCAGACCGGTGGACAAGTTGTTCACTGATAGGTGAGGAATGAAAACATACCTTTCCTAATCTTCTGATGGACGTCCTTTCATCAGCAAAGCGTTTAACAGCCACAGGTGAAGAGGAACTGATAACCTCAGCGCTCTGCTCTGCATTACTGTAAACACAAGGTGTGAAAACAGAATGTGGGTCATTAATGTGACCGAGATCTCGCTCCTAAGAACGCAACAGGATGTATGACAAATTTCAGTCTGGGCGGGTTGTTAATAAAATAATAAAACCGTTTATTTCCTGTAGGGAGGAATAAGAATGTCTCCAACTAGGACTATGGGAGTTTTTTCTGCTACCTGAGAGGGGCAGAGAGTGACTTCATTTCTTCATACAGGTGTCTGTGCAGCATGTGTTTGTTGCCGGGGATCCCCAAAGCTTTGGCCAAGGCCTCTGTGTCAAAAGACTGGTCCAGCGCGATCACTGCACCATGAATGCCTTTTCCCTGAAGGTTTTCTGCAAACTCCTACGGAGCAAAACGGGGAAAGGAAAGTATGAGTCACACAAAGGAGTCAGTGAAGCCGAGAAACAGGAATCACAGAGAAATCAAAACCGACACCAGGAAAAGAAGCTTTAAAATAGAGACGACCTGTAGTATTTCTTTATTGGGGGCCACAAAATGTTTTACATTTCCACTTTAGATATAGATGGATATGAAATATAGATTTGCAGTTTGTCTGTTTCCGGCACTTTTTTATTACCATATCTCCCTCATATATATTTAACTTTAAACTGACTTTATTCATTCTTGGTTTGGTCTTTCCCTGCTGTTGTTTTTTTCCCTTCTTTTTCTGACCATGTTTTTACTTAAAAACTGTTTCAGATTATATTTATGCCACCATCTTCACCAAGAGTCCCTGGAATAAGAGAAGCGGTATTCCAATGGAAAAGACTGGATAAAAGCTTTATCATTACTTTAACACTATCAGCAACATAAATTTATCACAACTACAAAGCTATTATCTAAAAAGCCCGAATGGAAAATATCAGGAAAATTGCAATGGTATTGCTAAATACTGTAATTTGGATCAGACTTCATTTTTTTAGAGTCTTTTCAGTGTCCTGACCTTTATTTTATAGCTTTATCATCTCAGCCACTGAACATGTAAACTTATGTAGGCATTGAGGGCAATAAAAGTTCATCCAATCGGCTAAATGCATTGCTAGCATGGGTAAATTGGGCTACACCTACCTTGAGGTCTATGTCCTTGATCCACTTCATTACTCTGTGACAGGTCCAGACAAGGGGGTCCCGGTTTTCGTGCTCACATTTTAAGCGCCGTAATTGCAGGGCCTAAGAAAAGGTGGGGAAAAAAAACAGCTAAGAAAGAAAAGCAACGTTGTCATTAGGGTTGAGTATGGATTCAAATTTCATGAATCGATCCGAATCCAATTCTCCATATTTAGAATCGATTCTTTTCAATCTCAAATTGGATTGCTGGTATTAAAAACTTTTTTTTAGCTGTTACCTGAATTACATGACTGTGTAGTTATGCAATATATTGATACTAGTAACATTCAACTGCAAAATAATAAGGTATTGGTAGCTAATGGCGGCTATAAGGACCAAACCCTCTCCCATGTTGAGAGAATTACTTTTACAAACATGCTGTGGGACAGAATACCCAAACAGATTCAACATAGAAAACAACGGACATCTACAGCTGCTATATGGACACCAACCTGGTGCATTATTAAAAATATGACATTAAAAATTCACCTCCCGGAGCGAACTTTGAGGCAGAAATTCCGGCTCACATATTTAGGTTCACAGTGGCAATGTATTCTTTAAAAATTAATCTTTGGTTTTATGAATGGATCTTCAGGAATTAATATGAGAATTGGAAAATAGATTTTTTTAACACAGCCCTAGTTGTCATTCAAATATAGTGACCCATCACAGGTACTGAGAAACTGAGAAATGATGTCCTGAAGGTTCTTGTTTCAGCTTATGAATCTGCGACTGAATGTAAACTAGTATCTAGATTGTACAAAAGCTTCCAAGACTCTTTAATTTTGGACACCGTGCATATTAAAAGTAGATGGGAAAGGAAGGGGGATCTGCTAATAACTGAGGATGATCGTCAGGAGTTTGGTTGGAAGTACATTGACATTCTTTGCGACCTCCGCTGCCCAGAAGAGACATCAAAGTGGTGTTGGAGGATGTGTGGCTCAGATTTAACCAACCACTAACACGTAATTAGGGAGCGATGGAAACCTTGGTCATACTAGTGAGACGTCCATGAGTGTTTAATTCACTATTCCCCTTGATGCCTGCTCATTGTACTTGTGTACCATAGTCCTGCAGATTCAGACAATAGACAAATATTTGATGAAGATATTACTGATTGGAGGGAACTAAGCTGTAACAAGGAACTGACTACAACCCAGTCCACCAACACTGGAAGACTGGCCAGGAACTGTCCATGAAATCTACATAATGGAGACATTTATATTTGCTTTGAAACTACATTCAGAGAAATTTCAGAAATGCTTCGAACATAGAATACCTGAACTGCTTTATTAGGTTTGTTACACGGCTTGAAGTAGCACTATTAACTAGTGGGACGACTAAAAACTGTTGTGAGAGGATCCTGATAGAAAAATGTGGCAGTGATTTGTTTAAAAGTTTATATTTTACATGCTGTTAAATGAAAGGGAGAGCAATAGATGGGAGAATACATTTTGTTGTCGTTGTGCAAGGTGTGTGCCATCCTGAGCCACTTTGGCTTTGTTTTCTTTTCTTTTTTTGCTGTTACTCTGTTATTTCTGATCTGTTGGAACTAGGATGATGATCCTTGTGCAGGTTTATTTATTTGTGTGTAACTGTACAGAAAGAATTTTGTATTTTTCTCCCTGATCAAAAAAATAGAAAAGAAAAGAAAATATGGTGACCCTTTATACCCAAACGCTTATCTTTTCCTGTATAACAGATAATGGATATATGATTTGTTTGATCATGCTTCGGTGAAACTGACATGATTTCCTTTGTTACATCTGACAAACAAAAATGTGAATGTAAAAAAAACAACAAAAAAACACCTTAAGGGTTAATGTTTCATTAAACAGATTATATATATATATATATATATATATAAAAATGATTGCTCAAAAGACAGCCCATTTAGACAAACATAAGGTTTAATGAAACATTAAATCCTTAAGGCGTTTTTTTTTTATTTTTGATATTGACACCAACAGTGAGCCATTGTCCCATTGTCCATGATCTGACCTCTTTGTCGAAGCTGAGCATCTGCAGGAGTTGGATTGCCAGAAGCAGACTGGTCTGGTGGAAATGGTCGCTGATGTTCAGGAATCTCTCCAGGTCTCTGCGGCTGAGCGAGTTCAGCACCCGTCCGTCCACCAAATTGTTCTGGAAGGTTTGGGAGTACTGAGGCAGGCCTACGTCACTTAGCCATGACGTCGACACCCAGTGGTGGTCCAGCTCAGACGCTTTTGATAGTCTGAAAGACGATAAGACACAGAAACGTGATTAACGCATTCATTCCATCTCATGCATGAAGCCAGATATTCAAACCAGAGCGTTGTAAAGGGCAGAGGGCAGAAATCAAAGCTAGCATGCTGCATAATATTGAATTATTTATTACGGATGAAAAAGTTTAGAGAAGAAATAGTGTTGTTCTAAATAATGGAAAAATTTGCTATTCTTTAGTTTTGCTTAAATTTAAAATGCATAACACTTTGTTGGCTCTACAAGTACCTTTTAATATTAAATATTTTAATCCCCAAAGTTAGGAATGCACAGATAAATGATCTGCCTGTAAAGGATGATTTTGAGGTGACCAGTCAGAAACAGACATTTTCCCACAAGTTGACCTCAGAGGCTGCTCTGCAGTTAGCAAAGCCTGGCAGCAATATGGTCTCTGGTCTGGGGGCTTTCCTCATGAAATATGGACATTCTCGATGTGCATGTGTGGATTCTCTCTTGGTACTCTTTCCTACAATCTAATAACATTGGTCTCACTAAAAGCCCTTGGCAATAAGTGCTGATGTGTTTGTCCCGTTCGGCCCTGTGATGGACTGGTGACCCATGCTCTCACCCATCCACCACTGAAGAAAGGAACCAGCCTCTGCAAGGAATATGCAGGTACAGAAAATGGATGTACGCTTGAAACGTCAACAGGTCTCATGGACAACAAAACTCTGGAGGCTGTCACTGGGTAAAGTGGACTCAAACTCGGCTATTTTCAGTATCAGCTATGTGACAAAAATTAAAGTCAGAAGAAGCACAAAGAATAAAGAAGCTATTTATAAGGAAACTGTATTTTCTATGACAGGTCGAGACGAAACCCCAATTAGTTTCGGCTGCAAGAGAGCAACCGAGGGGAAGAATTTCGGCAATAACAGGAAGGCTGAACACAATAGAGAAAAGTTCACCCTTTTAAACTTTGAACTTCCATCAGACATGGAACATGCGGGGTTTGGAAATGTTGGGTCCCGCAGACAATTTGACGCTACCGCCCCTCCATATGTAAGTAATTATTTGAGTAAAAGTATTTCTGAAGGTTGATTTTATCTTCGAATTCTGCAATTGACGACACGTCCCTTTTCAGGACAAAAGCTTCTACTCACCCCTGCTCTCCTTCTGCTCTCCTGTAATCCTCAATGGCCAGTCTAACCTTTCTGCGATGAATTTGATTACTGATACCCAGACCCAGCTCTAAATCCTCATCTGTCAGGCTCAGCAGCACCTAAACACCAAAGATCCAGTTCGTAAAGAAGCCCAGGCAGCACCCATTTCTGCCTATGTGCTAACATTGCTCAGCACCCTCATACAGTGTAAGAGAAGGCGTACCTTGCCACTTTTGACATTTTCCGAGCAAGCTCGGATGTACATGGGCATCCCCATGACCACCTCCATCCAGGCCTGGACGGCCCCTGCCCTCCACAGGGACATGCAGGTGTTGCGAGTGAGCTCGGCCTGCTGGAGACGGTCCAGCTGCTCCTCTCCGTCGGACATGCTGTGCTGTGTGTCAGAGTCTGGATTGGTCAGAAGTTAGGGCGTGGCATACAGGGGAGGTTTGGGATCAGAGGGATATACAAATCAAAAAGAGTGACTTATCTGGAGTCGGTCCAAAAAAAAAAAAAAAAAACATCCTGAGAATATCACAGTAAAAAAAAGACAACTAAAGGCTTAAAGTAAGATCTTTGGTTTAGAGATTTTAAAGAGAAATGTTTTTCTTTCTATGGACAGATGCATCTCAGTAAATTAGGACAATCATTTAAAAAAATTATTCCAGTAATCCATTTAAAAAGTGTATCTCATATATTCAATTGATTAATTACATTTATGTGTTGTAATTCAATGATTCACGCTGACAGTTATTGACAACCCAAAATTCTGAAAATAAGAATACAGCTTAAGATTTTTCATGCAGAAATTTGGGTCTACTGAAAAGCATGTCCATGTGTCCTGCACTAAATGCTTGGTTGGGGCTCCTTTTGCATGAATGACTGCATCAATGCGGCATGGCACGGAGGTGATCAGCCTGTGACACTACTGAAGTGTTCGGGAAGTCAAGGTGGCTTTAAAAGAGGCCTTCAGTTCATCTGCAATGTTGGTTCTGGTGTCTCTCATCTTTTTGACGATACCAGACAGATTCTCTGTTAGGTTCAGGCCAGCCCTGTTTGCTTAGGGTCACCTAACCTAACCCACCTGCCCCTAACGACTCCCCATTGCAAAGGGGTGAATTAGTTTCGGTTTAATTTGCATGTCATCTAAGCCAAAACAAGGCCTTTTTTTGGGCAATATATAAAGCTTGGAGCTTCACAGTACTCCAGACATTTAAGTTGAGAAAGCTTTCTGGAAGGGAAGCAAAACGTCTTCAAACTTCGGAAAAAAAGTCCAGTTCTTTTGTTTTTTTAACTTGTTTTGATTGATCATGACTTGGATGACTGAGAATCTTCCTCAGCATATTTACTCCGGACCTCTGGCAGCATGGACTCTGTGTCTCTTCACTCTTCCGGCAGACTCTGAGACCTCGGCTTGTAAATTAAATCCAACACGTCCATTCCCGCTGAGCACCTGTATGCCCTTTTTCTCCTTGGCCCAGATAAGATACAGAAGCTGTCTTTGGTGGCGCAGAGGCGGACCATGGGGGAATCCAACAGCAGTGGTCCATGTCCTGGTTACGTCGATGCTTAGTGGCTCTGGAAGCACTGACTCCCGCTGCAGTCGACAACTTGTGAATCTGTCCTAAATCTTTGCTTCATAACTCTTGCAAGGTGGCAGTTTCCCCCTTTGCTTGTGCATCTTTTTCTGCCACACATGTTCCCTCCACTCAACTTTCATCTAATGTGTTGTCCTCGGCTTCTTTTGCAGTAACCTGTCATGTCAGCATTCTTCCACATGATTGCACAAGGCGTAAAATAACATTTCTGTATCAAACTTATCTTCCGTAACATTCCAGTTTAATGAGATCTAATTTTGGGCAAAGTTTTGTAATGTAAATATTTTTGCTTTTCCAAAATGAATTACTAAAATAAGTACAACTTTTGAATGTGTTAACTTACTGAGATGCACCCGTAATGGTAACCTCACCAAATGAAAATGTTTCTGTGAAATACAAAACTTACACCATATATCCACCAGATGGTGCCACAACATTTTGCTTCTTATATTCTTTTCTCTTTTTTTTGTATGCATTAAAGTTGGCAAGCAATGCTTATTTAAAAAGAAAGGGAGAAAATATCTCTGAACTTGTCAGGATGCAGCTAGATTTATCTTTTAGATTTATTTGTGCTCAAATTCACTCCTGACTGTACAATTTGTGATGTTAAGAACAGCTGTTAAGCATCATTAACTACCTGATGAATGACAGGACTTACTACCATTAAGAAAAATGTATTACAGACACAGGGATCATTCATAAAACCTCATTGCTTCTGCCCATTAACCGTCTTTGTGAAAGACTAAAAAACACTGACTCATAGTGAACCGACGAATCCAGGGCGATTCGTCTCCACATGCTGACACAGGGGGGCTGCATGCAAATCCCATCGTCACTCCAAAGTTTTTTTTCCTTCTTTCTCCTCTCTTCAAGGAACAGCGACACAAACTTTTTTTTTTTTTTTTTTAAATGGACATGAGCCATATGAATAATCCCTGAAGTGCAGAAACAGACAGCTGGTAATCACAGATGAGGAGTTACTCACTGGTTTAGGAGAGAGCTGCCATTAGGGGAATGGCAGGAGGAGCGGGAGGAGACACACACGTTAAGACTGAGACACAGGAACAGGATTACTCATGGAACAGAAAAACTGCCACAAAGTGTTCACTTTCTGGTTTTATTTTAAAATAGGATTCTCGTTTCATTCATAATTCACTTGGAAACCTCCTCGACATTTGACTGCAACAGTTGCAGCAGATAAATATCAGGGATTACCTCTCTGCTTTCCTAATCTTTTTTTTCTTTCTTTAAATAAAATACTTCAATAGAGTTCATCTTTTTGCACATGTATCATAATCCTGATTTACAAAGCATTTGAACAGATATTTATTGGAGCCACATTTGCAGGAAATGAGGAAGGAGGGGAAAAACAAAAACAGGAATATTCTTTATAAGGAGGGGGGGGGGGGGCAGGCATTCGTAATGCAAGGTTTGTTATAACAAAAGGGAAAAGTAATCCAGGAAGGATGTTTTTATGATACTTAATTTGACAGGAAATGAATGGATGTCTAATCAAAGCAACACAGAGGGATCATGCATATATTTAAAGCACATTCCTTAGTCTCAGATTGGCACGTTTTAGAAAGCGCTCAGCTGGAAATGAGTGAGACATTAACAGTGTTAAATGGCTGCTTCTAACAGCGACAGAATGATGGAGCTCAAAGCGATGACTTTTCAACTTTGGCCACCAGCGCATGGCTCTGAAAGCTAACTTTGTGTTTGTGTCTTTAACTCAGTGCAGTTGTGCTTTCCATTAAAAAAAAGGCTGTTGGTCTGCCAGTAGTTTAGATGATGCTTAGGGATGTCCCGATCTGATCTTGTGTATCGATATGAGCGTAGCTGCTCTTGTTCTCTCTGGTCACTTATGGTCATCTATGGTTTTATGTCAGCTGCACATAATAAAGGTGCCCTAAAAGGATTGTTGTTAGAAATAATCAGTAGTAGTAGAAAAGGGCAGCCATATTAGATTTTGAGATCAGGGCTGCAAGCCTTGCTTTGGCTTTCCAGCTTCTAGGTACCGTACTGCTAATAGTTGTAACTTTATATATACTTATATAGTATATATATAGTATACTACATATAGTATTTGTACCATTATATGTATATTTATATAGAACAGTTCAACTTTTAAATAAAAAGAAAGAATGTATAACTAAAATGCATTCTTTAACCAGTAAGAACTAACAACAAACAACAATGTTTCTCCTCTTTTTCTTTGTTTTGGTGACAAAGTCCTGCTGTGATGCTGTTGTCAAATGTCGGCCAAGATGGTGGTACTTGAGGAACCTGGTATTTGCTGAGGTGGTACTTTGTGTAAAGTTTGTCAGAAGTGGAAAATACCATTACTTCATGCTAGAAATGTGCAGACCTGCCACATTTTGCATGCATATGACAGCCTGTGCTTAGCTCATCTCCACTACCAGACCTGCTATAGCATGAATGGTTAAAGCTTTTTGCAGATTAACTTGCATGGGACTGATTTTCACTTTCTGCATGATAACTCATTGGTTTTAGTCTGGCATTTGTGTGTGAACAGAATGAAATCTCTTGTATTAAAATATGCTCCTCTGTCTGTTTTTTTTTTCACAATGCAGTGCCTTTTGAGTGTGCTCCGCTACTTTTATTACTGCTTTGATGTGTCTGAGACTTTCCGGGGATTTAAGTGAAGTTATGAATTTGTACTGGCAAATATTAAATCTGAAATTCCTCACAACTGGATCACGAACAAGCAACTCTTGATTGGGACATCCCTAATCATTTTTAATATAAAATGCAGGAGATCTTCACAAAAAAAAAACCCCTTCCTGTTGCCCACAGTGTAAAATGCAGTGAATGAGCATGATGACAATCCAGTAACAGATGAACAGAAACTATAAACTCCACTGAAGGTTTTCTTTAAGGTTAACCGGGCAATCCTTCCTGATGTGTTGCAAGAAAAGGGATTAAAAACTGGCAAAACCATGAAAGCAACTATAGAGTAGCAAAACCCAGATAACATTAACATTTAAACACTATTTTCACAATAGCTCCTATATGTACATATAAACATCAGTCCTTCAAGTGTCTATTTATATAAAAAAAGAAAAAACATAAAACATTAAGACAGTTAGAAGATAATACAGCATAAACATGTCTACACATTGTAATAACCCCGTATATATATTTATATGCATGTAAACATATATACATATGCATACATGTACAACTATAAATATATATATTTAATTTACAAACATACATATTTCTTGAGTAGTATACTGTACATTTATGGGGACAGCAGTCTCTTTGTTTTCATTACGATTCATCCTCCAGGCACACCCGAAAACACACGCAGCTGAAGCAATGGGGTATCCACAGGAATCACACACACACACACACACACACACACCTACACACACGCATTCAGCTTCACCAGTCGGCATCCTCCTCTATGTAATAATCAGGGGTGGCTGTACCATCAAACAAGCCGGGGTCCATTGACTTGCGCTGCTTGCTTCGAGTGAACACCCGCGACAGAGATCCCAGGGTCATCTTGTCCTTCTTCTTCTTACGCTTCTGGTCTTCAAGGTCTTCCATGGACTGAGTGGACAGAAGGGGGATAAAGGGCAACGGGTGAGTCAGGGTAAAAATCACAGACACGGGCCTTTCTTCTAGCTACCGAATGAAGTTTGATGGGAATATTTGTATTTTAGTGTCTGTAAATGTATAAAGAAGCCATTTATTTGACCGGTTCTGGGTCAGTTCACACCCCTGAACACCAACATACATGCATGTTGCCTGATAGTGCCTTCCTGCTTCCATTTAAATCCACATTTCTGATAGTTTTTTTTTTTTTCAATCAGAAGTGGAAAATTTCATCCTTTGGATAAATATTTGATCAGATTAAGGGACTTATTGAGACTCCTGTAGCTATTGTACAATAGCGTAGTTTATTACTATTATATGAATGTCACTGCTGTAAAATAAAATGTCATCGATTTCTTTTCACATGAACGGCCTGTTTAAACTCATGTCACAGAATCTCAGTCAGATTTAATTCCAGACCTTTGACTAGGCCATTGTGCTGCTGGCATAATCCAGGTAATCCTGATACGATGGGTCGATTTTTCCTTCAGGGTTTTCTGGTGAACAGCAGAATTCATGTTCCCATAAATTCTAGTATGTCCTGAAGAAGCAGTGCAGCTCTTGACTATAAACTAAAATATTTCATTGTCTGTGTGGTGTTTTTTTTTTATTGAGAGTGTGTTATTTTTCACCATATATATAATGAGAAGAAATCTAGTTTTTTTTCTGGTTAGACAAAAGTTTTTTTCAGCCAGTGTGAAATGAGACTGTGTTCATTTCCATCAGCAGTATTTTTCCTCCCAGTCTTCTTCTTACTATTAAATTATGAACTATGACCTCAACTGCGGCAAGAGAGCCCTGCAGCGCTTTGGATGTTGTTCTGGGTTATTTTGTGAGCTACTGGGTGAGTCTTGGAGCGAATTTACGAAACCTGCCACTCCTAAGAAAGTCCCCCCCTGTTCAATGTTTCCTGCTTTGTGGAGTAAAGGCTGTCTCTCGGTTTTTTTATTACCCCACTTCGTGTTGTCAGACAGGTTCTGTTTATGTTTTTTCTCTACAGGTCTCTTCAAAAGGAAGGGGCCAATTGCATCAGGTTGACTTTAACAGCAGTTTTCTCTTATTAAATGAAATCATCTTTTTTTTTTAAACTGATCTTTGATGCTGATAATTTGGGGGGAGAACGGTGTTAAAAAACATTTGAAAAACATTTTCAAAGCACTGCACAGTGTTTGCTGCAGATCATACAGCTACAAAATTCGTTTTTTTTATTGACAAATGGATCAAACAAGAAAACAGATAAGTCAAAGCACTCGAAAATCAAAAAGTTTTGTCTAAAATGAGTCAATCACCACTGACTGAGCGTGCAGGCCGGACCCATCCAGCTGGCAGGACAGAGTGAGACACGCAAACCGAGGAGAGGGGAGCACTGAGAGAAAAGCTGGGACATTACTCGGGCTGGGCTTCTCTTACGTTACAGAGGGAGTGGGTCCGATGGCGAGGCGAGTTGATGTCGCTGGGCGTGGACGAGCGGTCCCCGTCAGCTGCTGAGGCATCAGAGATCACAGAGGGCTGCCGAGTGTGGCAGGGGCTGATCCTGACCACAGCTGAACACACATTCACACACACACACACGCACACATTGAAAATTCCCCACAGGTTAGAGAAACCTCCAGAAAGCCCTCTGTTAGTTCGCTGACTGAAAGAAACACCAAGCGAGATGAAGAAGCTGCAGGACAGAGCGACGGAGGGGGCTTACCCTGCCTGTCTGCGTTGTGTCCGTGGTAGAGCGTCTGCTGGCTCTGACGGATGGCGGCCGTGAGCGGCAGGTCGACCTGCGTCACCCACTCCTGACTGCCGTTCACCACCGGCTCCGGCTGCACCACCAAAGACTGCCGTTTGGGTACGTCTTTCGTCAGCGTGGCCAGAGACTGCTTGGCCTAGAGGACCATCATGCGCGGAAAAATGGGGAAAAATGTCAGAAGACGTTGTTTTAATATCAGTCCAAATGGAGGTTTCAAACGCCCCCAAACACCTATAATGCACTCAATTATACCCTAAAGCAGGGGTGTCAAACTCATTTTGGTTGAGGGGCCGCATTCAGCTTAATCTGATCTCAAGAGGGCCACACGAGTTAACTCGTTGCAAGGTTAAATAGAACTAATAAATGTGGACTTGTTGTTGATTTTTATATTAAATTAATTTCACTTTTACACAATATATTATGAATAACCTCAGCGTTTTTAAGAAAAGTATGTGCAATTTCAACAATACTTTTACTCAGTTAAACATTTACTTAAGTGCATCATGCATAAGAACTGATCACAGTGATTATACAATGTTGAAAAACATTTATTCACATTTTTTGGAACTTAAAAACACTGTCCTGCATGACAAAATACATCAAACAGATAAAAATTAAGAAATTATTCGAATTTTTCCACACCTGAAGCTTAATCTGCTAATTAAAACACAATATAGGAACTGCATATTTTCAATTAAACGAAGTACATGTTTTTTTATCATTCTGTTTTATCATTCTCTTCCTTTTATCCTGTCCACTTGTGAAAGTCAAATCTGATGAGCTCTTTGTGGCATCTTATTGCCACATTGCCAGACAGGACACTGGAGAAAAAAAAAAAAAAAAGGAAAAAAAAAATCTATTTTTATATATATATATATATATAATGATATGCATTTAGCCACAGGGCCGGACTAAATTGTTCGGCGGGCCGTATGTTTGACACCCCTGCCCTAAAGTCTCACAGAATATTAATCTTTAATTGTCAAAACTTTGAAATTTTGACAGTTCAAGATTCTATTCTGGGTAAAAGAAATATTAACAGCCGTTAATTCAACTAAAGTACAACCGTCATACAAAATAGAGATCAAGCCATTACGGTTTCTTTATTTAAAAAAACAAAACAAAAAAACACACAAAAATGATTACACCCATGTCATGGTGATATAAAGATTCAAAACCAAAAGAAAAAACTGGGGCGAACCTTTCGGATTGTACAAGGTCCACTAAATATGAACACAACAAATCTAACCACTCCACAGAATGATAAAATCGTCTTTGTAACTAAATTAATTAGTGTGCAAGGTTGGAGGTCCATTTCGCCGCTACGGAGCTTGTTTTTATAAATATAACAAAGCCATCCTAATTATTATTTTCATAAAGATCTGGAAGCACTAGTGGCCTTTGTTGGACGGTAATTAGAGAAGAAAACAGGCAGAGAGAGAAGAGGGAAGGAATGAGACAAAGATCCCAAGGCCGCGTTTCAAACCCCCAGATATCTTCCAGTGAACTTTGATTGGCTTCCTGTCCGTGCTGCAGAAAGCTGCCGCCACAGCATGATGCAGCCGCCACCATGTGCCATCATGGAGAGGGCGAGCTGAAGGTCATGTGTAATATTGGCTTTCTGCTATGTGAGATGTCCAAAAATTAGGATGTTGTTTAATGACCTAACTCCCCTTTATACTTTCTCCCTGACCCGTCTGCTGTGTTCCTGATGCTGTTTGTTCTCCGATGTTCTCCCACAGATCTACAACACCTTCACAGAGCAGCTGGCTTCATCATATGATTAAATTAAACTCCTAAATTACTCCTGAAGGCAAATGGTTGCACTAGACTTTATCTAGAAGTTGTGGCGGGAAAGAGGCTCAATACAAACGCGTTTCCCTCATTTTTGGATTTTTGCTAAAAATAAAAACTACTGAAAACCATCTATTATAATTCCTTTTATTTCACAATTAAATTCTTCAATGAAATTACACTACTATTTGTTGGTGTGTCACATACAATCCTCACAGAAGACATTGACATTTAAATCTGTAACATTGCAAAATGTGAAAAATTACCAGATGTATTTACACATTTCTCAGTACCATGATTGGTTATTTACTAAGTTATTTATTATAAGAATCCAAAACTGGTTCATCGTCTGAATTAGAACCTTTCAATAACTAAATGAGTCATAGAGCAAAGGTAATTGACATTTTCTCTGCAAAAGATCGATAAATAAAAAAAAGCTGCCGCAATAATCAAGAAAGATGTGAAGCATTGGCTTTGCAACTCTTTACAAAAACAAACAAAAGTTACAATATTCCAAGTATTCTAAATGTTTTTATTATCGAAACAGCTCGGATGAACCCAAGGAAGAAGAGGGGGAAAAGAAAATAGGAGTCGACAGGATGATATTTAGCTACAGATTTGGCAGCGACGTGCCAACAAATCTGATCTGCACTGCGGCTTGATGTGACGATCTGTGGGTGGCTGCGAGTCGCGACGGGAGGAGAGATTAATGGCACACAGAGTGACAGCTGTACCAAGGAGGAGCTGACACGCCGCAGCATAAAAGCACACACACTTCTCCTTTAAACCTAGAGGAGAGGTTTCCACCGCGTCCCTCTGCGGCTTGCACGGCGCACGGATCCACGCAGAATATTTAACCGATGGCGTGATCTCTGTGTGACTGCTAATGTTCATGCAGTGTCCGCGATGGCGATGACTCACCATGCTGAGCTCAGCCTCCAGCTCCTTAATCCTGTTCTCCTTCATGTCTATCTGAGAGCGCAGGACGTTGGCCTGCTCCGTGGACTCTTTGGTTTGCCTCCTCAGATCCCACTTCTCCCTCTCCAGCACGTCCTTCTCCTTTGCGAGGACGTTTACTGCATCCTCGCTCTCCTGCAGAGAGCACACGCAGGGCACGCGCTGATTAACACCGAAGACACTTTCAATAATCAGAGGAGCTCCAAGGAGAACGGCTTTGCAACATGTTGGCGCAATTTTGACTGCTAGTATAGATCCATTTATTGGGATTTAATTAGAATATTTACAGCTAAGCCCAAATTTATTTAAGGATTTAGAGGTTCAAAGTGATCTTTTAAGTTTACCATGTTTCTTGTGAGTGGAGGTGATATTAATATCTTGGGTGTGGCCAGACATTAATCTGATCGAGAATCTGTGGAGGGAGCTAAAGATTAGGGTGATGGTAAGTAGACCTCCCAATTTTAAAGACTCGCGCATCACTGAAGCAAAATCATCAACATGCCATAGACAAAAGCTGGTCGCCACTTATAGGAAAGGGGTTTATTGCTTTAACATTATAAAAATGTCAAAAAAAATCTACAGTTTATTGAGAAGGGTATAAAAAATATTTTGTGCCATTTGTTTTCGTCAAAATGTAAATAAAAACCTTCATTTTTGCTCTCTTAAAAATAACTGTTAAATGAAAACAACTTTAAACCTACGCCTGGCAGCAGTATAAATATTTTCAGCTTAACTGTATTTAGATAATGACTGACAAAACATTTTGTTTATATTTCTATGGCTTATAAAGTTATTGGGTGCTGCAGAAAAGTATTCCCCACCCTTACAACTTTGTGGTTTTATAAAGTTTCTGAAAAATAAATTACAACACACATCATCACAATGAAAATGCACATCAGTTGAACATTAAATGCTGTCAAAATTAGACAAATTAATATAATTAAAAATAGGGCTTAATGAAGAGAACTTCAACTTAACCCACACTATGTCACGTTACAAATGCATAATTAATGTATTTTAATAAGAGTGTGAGAGATAGAACAACACAACATATTGCATAAACGTGAAGGAGGAACATAAATGATACCCGATTGACAAGATGTAAGGAAATATAAAATCTGGAAAGTGTGTTATGCTTTTATGCTGCAATTACTGTTCAGTGTCTTTTGGGGGTATGACTGTCACAGCTTAATGCATCCAGAGACTAAAATATCTGGTAATATTTCTTTACCAAAAAGTTCAAACTCAGTCAGATTGAACGGTGTCTGCAAACATTAATTTTTCATGTCAGAGATTCTCAATTGTATTTGGGTCTAAACTTTGATTGGGCCATTACTGCACAGGAATATGTTTTGATCTAAAGTTTATATGCTGAGGGCTGCTGTGTTGCAGGAAGGGGAACCTCCACCTAAAGCTCAACTCTTCAGAAGCTGCTGCATGATTAATTAATGATCTATTTTTGGATCAACTTGGATCAGCTTCCCTGTCCCTGATGAACTCTTTATGATGCTGCCACCTCTCCTGAATCAGTCTGGTAAGGCTCCATTCCCTCCGGCCCAAAACTGGCTGGACCAACCACAGCGAGGAGGCGGGACTTTATGACGCATCATATAATTACCCATAATGCAGCAGAGCTTTTCTGCTACCATAAAAGTCAAGACACATACAGAGATTTTTGTTGCTTTGTGTCTTGGGAGATTTAGAAAGTGCATGCGACTACACCATTCATCCTCTGATTTTTGTTAGACAAACGGCACATAAAATTGTTCCCCGGAGAGTTCGCTCGACAGCATGACACGTTTCACGGAACACAAATTTAAAAAAACAGAGCGCGTCGCTTGGAGTTTTTTTGCGTCACATCCGTAGTTATCGGATTTGTTCTAACCCGATGATGCTGACCTTGTTAGCCCCGCCTTTGAAATCGAGCTCTACCAGCTCCTTACCAGACTGATACGCAGTGTATACGACACACGTCAGGCTGGCTGCCACCACCGTGTTTCAGAGTGCCAATGTGTTCAGGGTAATGTGTAGTGGTAGTTTTCTTCTACACGTCTTTGCACTGGACTTTCTCTAAGGCAGTCTTCCCAACCCTGGTCCTCAAGATGTTCCCCTGCTTAAGCATACCTGATTTCAACTAATGGCTGATTAAAAGGGTTTTTCTGAACCGCCATCATTTTAGTCAGGTGTGTTGTAGCAGGGAAACATTTGAAAACATGTAGGACAGTGTGCCTTGAGGACCAGGGTTCAGAAATAAAAATGTGCAAACCAATAAAAACAAAACTGTCTTCCACACCTTTCAGAGTTTCCCTTCAACTTCAGAGTCACACATACACTTTATGCTGGTCCAATACTTAAAATCTAAATAAAAGGTGACAAAGTGTGACAGTCTTCAGTTGCTGTGTACATTTGTTTTAAAGGTCTTTTAAATTTGCAGTGCTGAAACAGCTGGAACATGCATGCAGTGTCTTAGTGCTGATAAATCAGCATGGCTGGTGTTACCTTTCTGTGCTGGTTGTAGTTGCGTATGAATTCTCTCAGCTGCTCCTCTCTGCTCTCCAGCGTCGCGTACAGCTGCTGCATCTGACTCACCAACTCCGATTTTTCAGCTTTTAGTCGTTTCCGGTCCGCTTTCATGGCTGTGCAGCACAAGGAAACATCTTATCACCAACTTTACAGTCAGAGCATCACAACACTGAGAGAAAGGTTTTTAGTTGAAGCAGAAGGCATCTGAGCCACTGGGTGGCACTGCGTCTTCTGTTAATAAAAGGGTTGCCTGCATTTCTTCTTTTTTTAAATCTGAGAAATAACCATCTGAAAAGGCAGGTAATCAACACAAAACACAAGCGGCACAGCTGGACGTGTGGATTTATCTGAAGCACCATCTACAGATAGCATTCCCAAGAAGAGTGAGACCGAGCAGCTCAGCAACAGTTGTGCAACAGGTGGGACTCTGCAAGCAACAAGAGATAAAAAAAAAAAAAAAAAAGTTGTCCTGCCCAACTGACACTGAGTCAAGACTGAAACCTGCATTTTTCATAACCGAACACACGTGCCGCTGCGGGTGCATTCCTGCTGTCAGTGATCATCTTCTCGGCGTTTTACGCGCTGAACCCTCAAACCTGTTCTGCAGCAGTGAGGTGACGGTTACAGGTCCTGCAGTTCAACCCCTGCAGCTCATTGAGATCTGTACGGAAAACCCAGCGAACCCACAGACAACCGCTGCTTCTGTCGGCCACTTTCAATTTCATTTGTTTCACAAATGCACAAAATATCATTTTGGTGGGTTTTTCCCCTCTTCTAGGTATAAGGCCTCTCAGCTCACACAGGGAAACACAGGGTCAGCATCAGTGATCTCATTAACCCAAATAAAAAAAACAAACAGCTTTTCTGATTTATGAATGTCAATAAAAATACGTTTCAGCTGAAATGTGCTAGGCTGCTCATCAAGGACAACCCCCGCCACTAAGAGAGTAATATCTCGCGCCTCTAAGAGTGAGATATGATCCAGTTAAGTACATAATTGATGACCTTTGTTGTGAACTGATGTTGCATAAATAAACCAAACTGAGCCGAGTCACATGATGGACTCTTACAATAATACCCAGCTAATAATTTACATTTATTGTCAGTGAGCCATGCTTTCTGTTGTACCAAAGGTCAATGGAGTGAAACGGTTACAGTTTTTCTGGCCTGGTCTGAATGCAAAGTTGTAATGATTTTAAAAAACAACAGCTCTGGTAGTCTTTTCTTTTCTGTGACGTAAAATAAAAAGGAAGATATTAACCCAGAACACAAATGCATTTTTTAAATTCAGACGTTCACATACATTTTCCTCAAGTGTTTTGTCGGTATTTAGCTTATAAACTGATAGACTTTGGTTAAGAGGCTTTGTGTTTTCTTCTAAAAGCTTCTCTCTGTAGTCTGCTGTAGTTTTGGCCCATTCCTCCTGGCAGGACTGGTGTAACTGAGTCAGGTTTTTGGGCCGCCTTGCTAACACAAGCCATTTCAGCACTGCTCTCAAATTTTTTGAGACACATACTTACTTTATTGCCTAAAAGCCATTTTTTAACTCATTTGTCACGATTAGGGTCCAACTTGAAGACCCATTGGTGCCCAGGGTTAAGATACGCACCAATCCCTCCTGCAGCAAAACAGCCACACATCAGGATGCTGCCACTGCCGTACCTTACGGCTGGGATGCTGTTCTCAGGATGCCAAGACCCTTTTTCTCCATTAGAAATGCAGGCTGCAATTTTAGTTTTGTCAGACCACAGGACAGAGGTGCACTAGCAACCTGTAACCAGGCTTTTTATGTTGCTGTTGAAGTGATGGCTTTTTCCTCTTTGAAGAAACACACAAAGGACTCATTTCTATGTGGATAATGACCACCCACCAGCTTCTGTCAGCATTTTCACCTGCATTTAACTTTTGTTTGCAAGTATAACCACCATAGTTTATGCTTGAATATAATTGTTTGAACAGATGAATGTTGCACCTTCAGAAATCTGGAAATTCAATCCAATGGAAACCTTTGAACACAAATGTTGTGAAGCTCACAAAGCTTACTTCCCAATCTGGGTTTGTGAAAATCGTTCAAAGGCATAATAATCTTAATTTTTGTAAACTTCTGAAATTAAACAAAGTAACAAATAAACAGAAAATAAAATCGCTCTTTATTTTTGCATTCATAATTGACTTAAAACAAGAAAGGTTTAACCCTACATCCATTTTGCAGCCATCTATAATGTCTTCGCATAACTGTGGCTGGATTTTTGGACAACTGGTAGAGTTTAATTTAAACTGATTGGCTTCATTTCATGGATCTGGCTTTTAAGCATAACTTACACTTTTTTTGTCCTATGGGTTGAGTTTGAGATTTTGGGAAGACCGATTTTGTTTGGGATCATTGTCCTGCTGGAAAACCACAATGTGTGACCATCTGGACCAAACTATTAGTTGAAATAAATGTGGTTATAATATTAAAGAACAACACAGGGATCCCCAAGACTCAAGCCGAGGCAGGAAGACGTTGGAACAACAGCGTCGCTGTCCACAGAGAAGCCTGTCCTACGTGGCTGTGGACTGCGAAGGTGCTGTCCAAAAAATACAAACTCTCGCTTCCAAATGAACACCTTCAGGATCAAACTGAATTTAAAACTGTGCACAAGCCAAAAGGCTCTTTGGAGAAAATGTCTTTTTTGGTCATGCACAACAAAGATTTGGCAATTCAGCCTCAGAGATAGAAAGGCTGTTAAGTGGAGTCAAGGTGAGGCTCTTAAGCTGAATTGTGCTGCACCAGTCATTAAGCATGGTGGTGGTGGTGGTGGTATCATGTTGAGGCTTTCAATCAACAACCAAATGAGTGAAATACAGAAACACTGCGGTTGTTCCAACAGCATAATGGTCCCAAACACACAAAGCAGAACGGAGAAGGGAGGCAACATTAAGCTTTGGCAATTAAGAATTTATAGATTGTGCTTAAAAGCAACCGATTTAAATGGGCTCTACAATTTATACTAAGACAAGTTATCAAGCATCCAGAATTATACCAGGACTGTGTCTATGGCAATAAAAAGCGTGTAGTTCATCTGCAAAAAACTTCTAACTAGCAATTAGATAAGGGCGACTGTGTGCGTTTGAGACTTTAAGTGTAATTTTGAACCAGTGCGGATTAGAGAAGATCCATGAAAAATCCGGGAAAATAAATATGAGATTCCTGCTAATGATGGGTGACCTGCACCGTAAACACATGTGAAAAGTTTTGACTGTCACACTGAACAGATTTCCTGCCAACCTTCTCTCTTACTTGAACCTTCTTCTGCCGAGAAACGGTTCATTTTGCGTTTAAGTTTGTACTCCAGCTGTGTTCGCCATCACTGAGCTGCGTGGCTGCTGGAAACAAACGGACCATGTTGGATTAGGTGACACAACAAGACGCCCGCGCTGGCTCCTGACCTTGTAAGGCCTCCTTAGCACGGTCCAGCTCCTGCTCCTTGTCCCCCAGCTGCATGCGGAGCTCGGTGGCCGAGAGCAGATTGGCGGAGCAGCCACCCTGGGTCTCCTCCAGGTCCTTGCTCAACATGTCCTTCATTTGCCTCAACAGGTGGACCTCATCCTGAAGCTGGACGACCTCGTCTCGCAGCAACGCTGAGGGATGAAGAGAGCAGGAATTTATGAGACACCGAACAAAGAAGAAGACTTAAAGTTTCCAAAAGTAAAAAGAAAGAATCAGTTATATTTTGGAAAGGTTTATAGAGATTTAATTGTGCAGAAGATGGCAAAAGCGTAAACAAAGCACAACAAATGCTCATAGCTCCCCTATAAAGATGTAGCTACAAGTCTTTCAAAAACATCATAAAAATAACAGATTCTGGAGTGAAACTGCTGATGGCAGTGCGTAAATTACAAATAACACCATATGACTCCACCATGCTGTGTTTTCTTTCTGTCTTCTGCGTCGTGCCTCCCAATCAGCGAGGGAAAACACCAGCAAGCAATCAGGAGCGGGAAGCTAGGGAGACGACGCTGTGGAATGAAGAGTGAGCTCATCGGCCGGCGCTGGCTGACAAGCTCGTACAGCCAGAGAGAGCGCAGAAACAAAGAAAGAAAAGAAAAAAAAAAAGTCCAAGAAAGGAGACCCATACTGGCAACGGTGTCATAATGATTTATATTACGAGCGTGAGGTGGAAGGTCTGTTCCAGGAGAATGCACGCTTTTTATAAGAGGAAAGAAAAATTGAAAAAAGGCAGTCAACCAAAACATTCAGCTTGTGGAGTAAAAAAAAAAAAAAAAAAAACCTGAAGTGATGAATTCAGGAATTCTGGAAATGTGACTGAATGTATGTGCAATCTGGAAAACATCATCTGAGAGATTAATGTGAACTAAAGTGGAGATTTACGACTCCTAAAACAGCGCGCGATGAAGAACTCGGATGTGTTAAACACAATGCAGAAAAGCCGTTTGTCATAGTTGCTCAAATTAAAGAGGAAATTTAGTCGAAACAAGAATGGAAATCTCTGCAGAGAGCTGCATGAAACTATATAACATTACTGGGGCAATGCAAACCCAAGTCTGCATGCGCATGAGAGAAAATGAGAGAAAGTCTCTGCAGGCCTGCAGCCAGTCGCTGTGGGGCTGCAGCAGCGCCGATAAGAGAGGAAAGGACAGTTCATCGCTCTCTGTCATGGCAGGACTGTGGAAAACCCACCAGGCAGCTCTGTGCTGCATGCCACTAAAAGAGTTGAGCGTGAGAAGGGACAATCTTTCCTGTCCTTCTTCTGGTTTGGATACACCGATTCATCTGTTTATCTGCAGGGTTTCTCGCATGTTTCCACCATGGACTGCAGCGGCACATTTTAGAGGCGGCTTCCTGCCGTCTGCTTAATTTTGAAATCCGTCGACTTCTGTGAAGTGAATGACTCTGATGCCCTGGCCATCAGAGATCAGATTAGAGAGCGAAGTCAAAGTCACGAAGATTGCTTTTCTCATTTCAAAGAGGTCTTGTGTCTCTAACCATTTCAATCAGTAGGTGTCAGCTTGTGTTTGTCAGCCAAAAAATGTCAATTTTAAGGTGTTTAGCCATTATTATCTATGACTTTGAGGATAAATCCGTACTGTGGAAAGAACCCAGAATTCTACATCAACCTTTAAGACTTTAATCTAGCATCAAACAGTGTTTAAAGGAGCTATAAGTAATGCTGACACCTCGTGGCTCAAACCGGTACAGCTTGCCAATCACAACAATCTAATATGCAGTTTTTAAACAGGCGTTGCTGTTGTGAATTTTTACTTACACGGGTAGCTATATGATGTTGTGTTCTGTTCTATTTCTGGTCTGCTTGTCTTACTGGTTTCCATGTTTGCAGGCTGCTGCTCTTTAGCCAAAATAAAATACCAAATGCTGCACTCTGTGTTGGTAACTCTCAAATGATTGGCTCAGGAACCAGGAAGTAAACACAGGTCGCAATCTGAACTGAAGTAGCTCCGGACCGTACCTCTAGGTTTGAAAGGAGAAAAACGTGACTAATACATTGTTGATGGAGATGACCGTTTGTTTATTGGGAATATTACCTCCATCCCAGGTGACAAATGAGAATGATTTAGGTTGATTTTATAGTAAATATCTTACTTACAGCTCATTTAAATAAGTCAAATTTGTTGTGTAAACCAAGGGAAAGAACAAATTCTCGCACAAAAGCAAAATTATAGTGTTGGCTCTTTTTTTAACAATCTTATGACTCATCCCAAAAGGCCAGTGCCCATACTCACAAAGAATCCTAAGACTTAGTGACTTAATTTTTTTTAGGAACATTTTTTTAAAATTTCTCAAATTCCAAGATTTTCTTTGAATTTTACCTTGGTGAGATAAAAGTTGTTCACCAAGCAGCTTAGGTCTTAAGAACGCTCCTGAAGTGCAAAAATGTTACGAGTAGAGAGGAGGACCTTTAGTGAGCCTAAGAGTGTCTTAAGCAGGAAGAAGGTGGAAACAGAGAGAGCTGATTTGCTGATACACCGCCTCAACAGTGGAGGAAATGAGCACATAAACTTCTAAAACAATCATACAATTAGTAATATATAGATAAAATAAACTTTTTTGTTCCCATTGAGGGAAATTAATTAGTTTCAGCGGAAGGACAGGTTAAAGGTGCAGCTCTAGTATTTTTGTTGAGGATAAATAAATAAGAAAAATATTGGATCGTAAATAAAATGTGGAGATATCTACAAACAATCTAGTACAGAGGAATTTTTATATTATTTACAGACTGTAAAAGTCTAGACAAGAAAAAGTATAATAATATGCACTCTAAATACATAGAAAAAATATGTAAAAGAGGTATTTGTTGTATGATGATATAGACAAAATGGCTATTTAGAACTCTGCTTGTCTGATGCTGTCTTTTGATTGCTGCTCGCAGCCCTTCTCATTTTCCAGGCTGGTGCATAAAAGCAGAGAAGTAGGCGCACTGATCACTCGGCAATGCGCTTCAAAGTCAGCCTATCTGTGCCATGATCCAGAGCTGGGCGGACAGAGGCGCTGCCTCTCGGTTCGCTTTTCTCCACCATTTTTCCCGTTTTTTCCCCAACCGCTTCATACAAGCAGACAATCCCAGTAAAATGCTAACAGGTGAAGCAGTAAAATGACTAATATGGCGAGTAAAGATAACAATAAGCTGCATCAATAAAGGAACATTCAAACATTTTGACGCAGTGTGACAATTATTTAATTTAGCTAAGTTCCATCATCAATTTTTGTCGCACATTTCTTCATCCAGTCTAATCAGTTAATTTCTCTCCATTTCTTACCAGGAAGGTATTTGTGTTGTTCTTTCATTGTTTCAACCAATCACAGCTCTTAGGAGACAGCGTCACACCTGCCAACGGGTTCAATCACTAAGATAAACATTTCTGTTGTCTCTTTACTTAGAGTCGCTCTCAGCAGCGATTTGAATCACTTTGCAGGAAGTTTTATGCTGAGATAGGAGTTCTCAGATGAACTTTGTGTGATCTTGCTAAGTGCCGACAGCTAATGTGAAACTTTTTAGAAACATCCAGTATTCTTTCTCTTCTGCTACACATTGTTTTACTACTTTGTTTTGGTCAATCACATGAAACCCCTTTCCTGTCATCAGATTGTCCCACCTGAGCCGTTGAGCTCTGCAGCTCCTCCAAACTTCCAATGGGACCATGGGCTGCATCTCCGATTAATCTTTTCAAGGCCCAATCCCAATAAAATACATGGAAATTTGGGAAAACTATTTAAAAGAGGTGTAGATAGTTTTACAAAGATACTTTTTGCCTTTGTACAAACATTTCTCTGGAATTTTGTGTAGACATACATATATCTATCTATTTATCTATATATATATATATATATATATATATACATACATATATATATATATATATATATATATATATATATATATATATATATATATATATATATATATATATATATATATATATACACACACACTATGTAATTCTGCTTTATGTTCAAGAAAATCTAGAATAAATAAATTAAATAAAACACTATTTTCAAAAAAGAGATCAGCTTTTGTGTATTTCTAAGTATATAAGTGTTTTTCTTCTTTTATATAGTTTGATGTACAGTACTTAACTGTCCTTTTTGTAATTTTACTTGATTCTTGAAAAAAATTTCTGAGTTTTTAGAAAAGCGCTATACCAAAAAAAATATAATTATTACTAAGCCTGCAAACAAAAAAAAGTCACAGCTTTCACAACAGAGTTTTTTAGTGCAGAAAGGCTCCTTTGTCACATAATGACAAAAGGGTGGTACACAGATAAGAGCCATCATCTCTGGGCAGTCTTATTTGATCAAAAGCAGATCCTGTAAACAGTACAAGGCAGTATGTTGGATGATCTGAGCTTAGAGTGGTGGTGCAGTGAGACTGGTAAGCTCTTAGAGTCCTCCCGCATGAAAAGAAAAAGCCACTCATCTTCCATCTCAGCAGAGGCAGATTCAATGAACACCAGATTTAAGCCTCTCATTAGAGCCGGCCAGGAGCAGGTAACCTTTTTCCCCTTGCATTGCAGCCCTGTCAAAATGCGCACACCCACACACACGCACATCTGAGGGCTTATAGGGGCCGTAAGCTCGTGATTAGACCACAGAGAAAGCAGGGAAAGGTGAAGTGAGAGTTGGAAAAGTGTTGATTGGTGGTCAAAGAGCTGAACTAGTCTGCTGTGAATGCTATGAAGGATTAAAGTGGTTCTATTTATATACATGAAGGATCAAAGATGCCTCATGTGCACTGGGCTGGAATATTGGGTGCGGATGAGACGGTGACTTTAAAGTTATTCCTCTTTTTGCAAAACCCCCCAAACTTGTGTTTTTAAGAATGAGTTAGTGACTAACAAATTCATGTGTGAATTTTGAGTATGTGTATATGTGCTGTGTCCAAGTTTGGTTGATGGGAATGCGGGTCCCCTTGGACTGTGCAATGTGGTTAACTCCCTTTAGATTACAGACCTGTACATTTATAGCTTACCTGGGGACTGTCGGGAAATGCATGCTTTGTCTGTGCAGCCAGTGACGATGCAGGAATCTGATCTTATCTTTTCTTTACTGGAATGTAAAAAACTGAACTTATTCATCACTGGTTCCCTTAAAGAAATACTTCCCTACAAAAGATTTTACATTCATAATTTCTGGGGCAGTTTTGTTGATAATATTTACGTGATTAGGAAACAAAGACCTTTTCTAACACGAACTGCTAATTTTGTGTGTTTTGTTTAGCAAAAAACAAACAAAAAAAACATGGAAAGATATATCAAATAAAAATTATTTTAGTTTTAGAGGGCGTTTTATGCATTTCAGTTGTTAGCAACTTTAAAGCAACTGTGTCTTACATTAAAAAGAACTATTTTGGTTACTTAAAATTGGTTTGGTGACATAAAGGGAGAACCAATATGCAATGACTATTGAAGGTAGTACTTGGAATATTTTTTATGAAAACAGAAATCAGCCTTATGATAAAAACAGGTAGAATGGTCCTAAAAGTGACTCCAAGTATAGAGCTGCAGATTAACCGACCTGGTATTTCCTGGCGGATGAACTTTTACAGTTTTCTTTGGAGGTAAGACCTACCAATTCTAATTTTGACTGATTCAGGATTCTTTTATTACTGCAAACTAGAACACAAAAAAGAATGAAAATGAACTGCAGGTTATTTGATAGCGGTAGCTAACTGTGAATCCAATAAAAAACAAAGGAATTACAAGATTACCCACAACTATGCATCAAAATCCACGTCTCAAACCTTTATCTGTTTTTTTATGTAAACTGAAAAGACTTCATCAATATGCAAGGTTGCAGTTAATGCATTTGTATGCTAGAAATGGGTGTAGCTCTTAGTTTTAAAGCATTTAAAATCAACAGGACTAAAAATCTTTGACTTTTTGAGCATTTGACCTGCTGATCACTGCTCAAAGCTCATCAAGAGACAATTAATTTACCGTAGCCGCAACAGTAAAATCTCCCTTCACACATTAATACGTCCAACTTAATCATAAATTCCTCCTTTCTAGCTCTGTTGTTACAATTTCAGTGTGCATATTACTATTATAGCAAAGGGATGTTGCAATAATGCAATGACTGTTTGCTGTTGTACGTTGCACCAAATGTGATAAGTTAACATTTTCCATGTAAACATTATATTTTTGCTGCTCCATAGAATCTCTCTGTGGTCGGTGTGCACAGTAGGCGGATATCAAGGTGTCCAACATGCTAAAAGCCAAAGAAAACCCTTTCTGGAGCATTGCTAAAACAATAAAAAATATTTCCATCACATATCTGACCAGAAATGTCTGTCATATATATATTTTTTTATTTTTTGTAGGCCTTGGTGTGCACCTCCCTTTTACCTTCTAGGAGGTCTGTTCATCTAGTTGACCAAAACAGCTATTAGAGGCTTTGCTGTAATATTAGGCTGGATGCTCTTTAAATATAACCAGGATTTAGCAAACACCGCTCAGTTTTCCAAGGATCATTTAAGATAGATGATTAAGCCAATAAATTCAGCTAAGATTACAATCATAAACAACAACAACAACAACAACGGTAAATTTAGGAAAAACAGTTGAAACTCTCCACACTATCATAACTTTGTAGGATTTCTTTTCTTTATTCAAGTCAATAATAACAATTATAAAATATTACAAACAACATCAGTATTATTGTATATGATTTGAAAACTAAACCGCAACAAACAGCAGAGTAAATAGCAGATGAAAGCCTTTTGCAGCGACAGCCGCCGGCCGTTCTGCCCCGAGGAAGCGATGATGTACACTGCTGTCAGTTTTCTGCCTCGGACATACTGACAATTACAAATCTGTGTAATTATGGTGAGTCCACCTAGTGATTTCTGTCATGTGCAACCCAGAGGTGCTGGTTCTGCCAGTTTCTATCCTTCAAGCTTGTAGGTACAGGCGAAGAAAAAAAAAAAAAGCTGGATAACGAGGTCACACGCAATGCACAACATAAGCTCGAGCATTTCAGACTTTTCAGACGGCGTATAGTCTTCTTATTTTCACGTCTATTGACAGTGTTTAGGTCACAGTTTGGAAAATACTGACCTTTCTCTGTTTGGTCCCCACTTTGTTAAGCTCTCTGCCTTCAAAACCAAACTTTAAATTTTCACTTTTGCTGAAGCTTTTGGTAACGTCAGAGCAAACCACACTGACTTTGTTCTTTCCTAAAAGCAACTTTTAACTTAAAAGTGCTTAAAAACATTATTTTTCATTAGTATTACAGCAAATTATGATATAATGAGCACTTTATTGTACAACAGGAAAACTGATTTTGCTGAACTGATTGCAACCCCATATTTAGCTGCAAAGCACAGCAGTGACTTCTTTGAAAGGAAAAGCGTTTCACCATAAGAAAAAACTGATTTGAAATCTTGAAACAAACAAACAAACAAACAACTACGTTTGGAATGTGATAAGATACAAGTTAGAAGTTTATCCTCATTCCTTAAATAACAACGTCCAATTGAAGGATAATCTGGTCTCGCAACAATCAGATCACACTGTTCCTGTCACCGCGTCGCTATGCTAAAGCCTGATCTAATATCCAAGTCATCTGTACTTGTTTAAACCAAATAAAATTGCATAAGCTGCATGCAGTACTTTCATTTTAATCTCTTCTGAACAAGTTAAAGTCAGACGCGCCTTTTAGTGGTTGGCTTGGAGCTAATACATTAGCTGTTTGCTAATTAGCAGTTAGCTACACCTGCTTGCTGTCTCTAAGATTAAAAACTATTGGTACCGAATGTTTGCACAGTAAATGTATCTAAATTACCTGTGATGTAGAGCTAAAAACCAAACAGATGGGTTGTTCAGTCACAACGTACACTTTTGAATTCATTTCTCAGTCTGTAATGACAATAAAGTACTGTGTTGTAGTTATCTTAGCTTCATCATAAACCTCTCAAATAAAGGGCAGCAGGAAGGAACAAAGTGAACCAAAGGCAGGACGGCCTACCTGCCTGACCCAGTTACACCAGTCCTGTCTGGAGAAATGGGTCAGAACCCCAGCAAACTACTGTGAGGTGCTTGTGCAAGGAGACTCAAAGCATTTGACTCAAGTCAAACAGTTTAAAGGTCATTCTAGCAAATCTTAAGAGATCCACATGTGAACTTCATAATTTAAAAGAAGCTTAATAAATCTCACGCAGTCGTGCGTCTTTTGATAAGATATATGAGTTTAGGCTAAAAGAACCCAACCCATACTCCGAAAGGGTTTTATTTCGTCAATAAGGCTTTGCGTTGTCCTCCTAACCACATGCCTATAATGTCTGGTCTCTGCAAACAGGGTGGGCTGTTTTGTAATCCAGGGGTTCAGCATGGAAATGGTAATGCTTTCTACCGAACTGATTTGGAGCTGTTCTGCTGTCGAGGAACATCAAAGCGCCGTCATTCAGTGCAGAATTTTTCCACACGATTTCTAATGCAGAAAATATGTACATAGGCAGGACCTATATCAAAATATTCCCAAACACTGAAAAGTAGGGCATGTGTTTAGCAAAGATATGGAAAAAAAAAAAAAAAAAAAAAAAATGAACAGTATAAGAAGCTTTTCTGACTGCAGCCGATTTGAAAAATGTCAAAATCCCTCTCTGCTCCTCTTTCTAATAATCTTTCCCAGAATGAGCCTATAAGTGTTTTTGTTTTAAGATCAGATGATCAGCACAGAAATAAACCCACATTTAGTTACGGCGGTGCACTAATGACTCAAGGTGTCAGCCTCCTTCAGGGAAATTGAGCTGACATTTCCTCTGTAATGGCTGATGAGCTGAATGATTTGATTACCAAATTTCTTAGGTTTACCTTGAAACAAGTCACATCTGTCTCACTTTCACTCGGAGTAATTACCATCAAATAATCAGAGCTGTTCTCAAACACGTTTCTCCCCCCCCAAGAACCGGGAAAGCATTTTGAGAATAACAGAAAGCAAAATAAAAACTGTAAATATAAAACATAGCAGGCTTGTAGATTATTTTCACAGAATCCACAGATCTATCATTTCCTTTATTTAAATTACTCACTATAATTTCACCTGATTGTTAAATTGATCAAAGTTAATATATGGGGTCTCATGATCCATAAAGTACTTATAAATTAAACGTAAATCAATTTCCCTTCAGAATCCAGTACAGGCTGATGGAACAGAAGCAGAATGTCGTCTTCATGATTGGATCTAGTCTACTCTGAGCACATTTATGTATTATTGTATTTATCTTTAGTATGTGGTCAAGCGTGTACGCTATGCAATTTGATTACTTTCAATATATTTTGGTAAAAAGTTGAGGAATAAATTAGACCACCTCCACATTTACTGCCACTTGAAACGTCTAAAACCACACACAGGCAGATCGCATCAAGTGCACACGATGAGAACATCACTGTTCGGCATTTTGAAGTAGGATGGCCCCATTTAAACCTCAGACATTTAGTTTGCTTCTCCTGATGCAGTCACAGTGAACACTGTGGTGAGATCCACGGTGTTCAGAGAGAAAATTGCAGCAGCTCAAAAGTCTGGTTGACTAGGTCTCAAAGGAAGATGATGGGACATTTAGGAGGTTCTTTCTATTTTAGATACAAAAGTCCATTCATCTGCATTCAAAAACAGACTGCACAACTTTAACATTGAGAACATTGTCAAAGATGAGGACTTTTGGAATATTATTCTTTGGACAGAGGAGTCTAAAGTTATATTATTTGTAAACCAGGACAGAGAACATGTTTGACATAAACCTAATGAAGCATGGAGGTGGAGGTGTCATGGTTTGGGGATGCACTGCTGCTCACTAGGTGCTTGGGGAAAATGTGAGATCACCTGTAAAAAATTAAAATAAAGGCTGACCTTGACCCTGCAACATGAGAACGACCCAAATCATGCCACAAAATCCACCAAGGACTGCCTGAGAATGAAGAAATAAAAAGTCCAGGGTTGAATCAAAGCCCAGATCTTGATCTCATTAAGATGCTGTGAGGTGACCTTTAACAGACTTTAACTACAAGAAGACCCTCAAACATGTCACAGCTGAAAGATGGAGTGGAGCAACGTGGACCAATGTCAGAGACTGGTGGCTGCATGTAGCGTCTCACTCAGCTATTTCCACCAAAGGGGAACTAAACCAGCATTAGAGGGTTGGGGGTCCTAACTCAAAAATGCATTTTTGTTCATACCTTTCATTTAATGAGTAAAACAAGTCAAGTTTGTTTTATAGACATAAATAATAAATAAGATAAAAATAATTGAGAGCACTTTTTACTACAGAACTGGACATTTAATGGGGTGTCCTAATTGTTCATGTGACTGGATGTGCCTCGTGTCAGGAGTACATGTCTGCTGAATGCTGGCCTCCAATAATCTCAGCATACAGATCAGATGAAGTTAATCTGCTTTAGCACCTGATTACACTCATCATGCAGTGAACGATGAAGCCTTGACACGCCAGAATAAGAACGGCGCAGAGAGACTGAAAATAAGTTAGATATGTACATTAATCAACAGCGATGGTATCATGGGCGTCATTTCAATGACATATGTAGAGTCTGTCTCAGTAATATGACGCTGATGTGTTTCAGTATTCATGACCCAGTGACTGGTGATTATCTGACCTTTTCTCTACGGTCTCAGCAACAAGCAGATGGATTGTCCTGAGACTTTAAATTGATCATCCATGCATGCTTCTAAATCATCCCTAAACATGTGATCCTTTCCCTCCGAACACTTATTTTTTGGAGCATCTCCCTGGAAAATTGGTAACTTTCCTTCAGCAACAGATTTGTGCTTAAAGCGGTTTAGCAAATGGGTTATCATAAGGTCGGAGATTTTTTTTAAACCATAATTGAGCGACGTACTGTCCTACTGTGGTTCAGAAGATCCAGTCAACAAAATAATAACAAAGAAAAAAGAAAAGCAAAATGAAAGTACAGCTTTTTAATTCTAGACATTTAAACATCAGGACATAATTAAACCACCTGGTATTTTTTCCAGGTTGTAATATTATTCAAAGAACCTATATAATGCAGAATTAACTTTTAGCTACAATGCTGTTCCTTTATCAAAAACATGCTCAAAAAGGCATTTTGCTTATGTCAAGTCTGAGTATCCCTCGTGAATTTGGCTCTCTGTGCAGCAGCTCCTCCCTGTCCTAGAAAACGAGTGGCCATGACCCGGTTTACGTAGACCGGGTCATAACCTACCAGGAAGTACATGCCTTGTCCGTACGCACTCCCCCTGCCCAGTAAGAAACATGAACAAGCATTGATGTGAAGCAGAGCGCCATCACTTCTCCTCAAAGTTGAGACAATAAAGTGGCTCTTTTAGCACCTAATCTGCACAGCGACAGCAACTGCTCTGTTTTGATCAAATGCTGCACCGGCTCTAGGGCTCTAGACCTCACATGGGGAGAGACTGTGTTGCAAGGGAAGTGTCTTTCATCCAGGCTGGGAAAACAGCACCAGAAAACAACTAATATTTCATAAAAAATTAATACTTTTTTTGCCAAAGGTGATAATTCATCATATATGCCTATAGTTGACTTTGAAAGGCTTTAAAAGGCTTGAAATAGAACCATCTGGCGATAAGTTGACAACAGTGTTATGCAGGGGAATGGGCAAAGAGGAAAAGCATCAGCCACTGCAAATGCACAGGTCTTTTGTTCAGAGGTGCAATGTTTTCGGAGGTAAGAAAGTTATAAATATTGAAGTTAGCCCATGTTCTCTCACTAATGCGGCAGAGATATGACAAAGTAACCAGGTGAACGAGAGCACGCGCGGTCAGAGGATTCGGCCCGAATCCCTATCTCATGAACTGACTAATGGAGCCCATAAAGGCAACTGAGATATTAGAGGAAAACTAATTTTATACTTTGGGAAATTATAAGGACATTTTTTATAAACTTGTGCAATGCTCCTTTAAATCTAATCTCAATTGAAGAATAACGCGCCACAGATTCTCCACTCTCATTATTAATTTAATAAAGATGGCTCCAAAATTTAAAACTCTATGGGAGGAAAAACTGAGTAACCCTTTCTGCTTTCATAGGATTTCCTTGTGATTAAAGCATTTCAATAACACCCAATCATCCGCAAGTGTGACCATCTCTATAAAAGCAGGAGTTCTGGCCGCCTGCTGGTCTGTTGCATTCAGAGGTTTGTTAATGCAATACCAATGACCTTACTGAAGCAATAGCTGCCGCCCATCAATCTGGGGTTATAAGGCCCTTTCCAAACAACTTAAGGTCCATTACTGCATAGTAAAAAAAAAAAATTATTCACAAGTGGAAAACATTTAACACAGTAGCTTATCGGCATGTTCCACAAAGCCCCAATGTCAGCACGTGCAATGCTCTAACAAAAGGCAAAAAAGCCCGGGAGCTACATCTGAGAATCTGCAGGCCTCAGCTAGTATGTTAAAAGTGAAAGTTGACCACAACACAATAAAGAGAAAGACTGAAGAAGAAAGGTTTCTTTGGAAGGGTTGCTGGGAGATAACCTCTTCTTTCTAAAAAGAACGGAACAACACGACTGAAGTTTGCAAAGTTGACTTCAAGAGCAAAGTCCTTTGGACAGACGAGACAAGTTGAGACTCAAGACATAAGTACAACCTATATATATAAGAAGGGTCAAATGAGTTCCCAAATATATTCTATAAAATAAAATAAAACTCAGAACCTTCTGAAATAAACATAATCACTTTGCCAGTAATTCCCTGCAGTGTTTTCAAGCCAAAGAAAGCTGGGTTACGTCTGTGGGAGGCAGCGATTAGTGGGTCTCTTTAACATCAGCAGCAGGTTTATTTTTGGTATCTGCATTGTTAAATCGTACTACAGGCTGAGGAGTAACTGGAGCAGTGATGTATACAGTGTGGAGGCTGTGCAGATTCAGAATCTATGTGCTGAGGCCCACAAATAGCTGAAGAACTGCTTGTATCAGAGCTGCAATGGAAATACAAAAGAACCAGGAAAAAACTCATATTATATTTACTGCTTTGATAAACTGACATACTTTGATGTTCTGCACTAAAAGGCTGAATACATCTTCTCTGAAATACACTTATATTTGGGTGACACAAGCCCACACCTCGTGAATCCGCGAGGCAATTCACCGCCCGGTGTAGGTACCAGATTGACTCGGGCTGCCAGATTGGCTCGGGTGCTACCCGATGACGTCTATGTATGGCAACTCAACTCAAACAAACTAGATTATGCGCCCGCGGTCTCCATTTGTTACAAATCAATTTTATTTTGTTAATTTGCGGTTATTTTCCTGTAAATTAGTCGAGGCATGAAAACTTTTAACATCATTTTGGAATACCTGTGTGGTAGTCTGACAATTTAATCGGTAATTTTGCAGGATCAAAGAAGTTACAACCTTAGAGAAATTTAATTCCTCCAATTTTTTTTAAGTTGTGAAGGGAAACTAAACCATAAACTCATTTCATTTTTAATAAAAGTCAGCAGCCAAATTTAATTTTATCACGGCATTCATCACTGTAAAATCAATAACGTTCATTCCTCCTTTTTGTACTGATGTTGTTCTTTCTGATCACATGTTTTTTTATTATTCCAGATAAAATTGTGATGAATTTGATTATTTTTTTTATTGTGGTATTTGGTACATTTAAGATATATGCTGGATAAATTAGTCTGGCTAGCCCTTCCATTTTTGTTAACAATATTCTTCCAAACATTGAGCCAATTGTCAAATATTTTTGTTGTTTTTTTTATTTATTTGTAAAATGGCTTGAATATTTGTTCAAGCTTTTAAGAAAAAAGAAACCGCTAAATTAACTTAATAAAATTGATTCGTTACAAATGCAGACCGCGGGCTCTATGTAGTTTGTTTGAGTGGTGTTGCCATAAGGTCACGTCATCGGGAGGCGCAAGGCCCACGGAGAATCTGGTGACGTCATCGGGAGGCGCAGGGACCATGGCGATTTTCTTCGTAAAATTGTCCGTTTACAAGCCGCAATCCCGCTCTCGAATAAAACGTACACCCCGCTATAATTACTTTAGTAAGTTGTCCAGACCAATTACAATATTTTGCGCAATTGAGCAAACGTTAAACCAATAATGTATAGTGACGTCATCAGAAGACGCAGGACCCGAGTCAATCTGGCAGCCCGAGTCAATCTGGTACCTACACCGGTTCCTCTGGCCTGCAGATAAAACATCCCTCTTAAACATCAGGGCAGTAGATTGATAAAGCTAGAATAATCCTTCTCAAATAGGTAAAAAACAACAACTATGATCTATCAATTTTAAGCCAAGTGTATTGTGTGTGTTGCTGTGTGATTTCTGGAAAAAAAAAACTGCAGAGACCTGAGCTTGTATTGTGTCATTTTTGTCCCAAATAAACAGCTTTAAATACATCAACTGATTACTGGTAGCTTTCTGAAGAGTCAAACTTGAAGTTCAGTTTGAATTTGATTAGATTTTTAAGATAATTTTTCTTTTTTGTGTGCAAATGTGCTTACAGAGGATCTCAGAAGTCTACACGGCGCTGTTTAAATGCCGTCTGTATGTGTGTAATTTTTTTTTTACGTTGACAAATCTTTTCAAATCTTTTTCCCACATTCAATGCACAATATATTCTTTAAAGTAAAATTTAGAAATTCAATATTGCTAATAAACACACAAATAAAAAAACTTTAAATGAATATGTTGCTCAAACCACCTTTTAATCAGTTTCTGCATTAATTTGTCCTGAGATCAAACTCTCCATCCATTTTGAACATCAGCTCTCCTACTATTTGCGTATTTTGCATCCCTTAGCTGAAGCAATAATTTACAGAAACGTTCCAAAGGATCTAAAGCATTTCTGGGGGAACCACAGCAACCAAGGCGATATGCAGCCCTTTAGGCTTTTTTAATCCACCCCACGCAATACTGGTACCCAAATGTCCAAATCATGGTTCAGACTGCTGTTGCGCATCTCCTCACCACAACGTCTCCTGAAGTGTTGTCCTTTTGTTTGCTGTGTGCTTAAATTCTGCAGTGCGCTTTTGCACAGCACTTAATCTGTTGTCTTCTCCTGTTTCTCTGTTGTGCTACTAACGGCCACCTGGTGGTCAGGATTAATGCTGATTATAGTCAGTGTGGCCTGCAGATTGCCCTTCATCCACATCATAGCACCTACCATACCATACCTACAACTATTAGTCGGCCAGCTAAATTACGAGTGCACCAAAGAAAGGAAAAGTCCACATTATGTGCCGAGTATTTCACAAGGAACTGACAACTGTGTCTTTTCACCGAAGTCCGTTTTAATCTTGTATTTCTTATATGCCAACTAACTATTGCTTTTTCACTAAGCATGCCAACTATATATATATATATATATATATATATATATATATATATATATATATATATATATATATATATATATATATATATATAAATTCTGTATAAGATTATTCCAATAGTTATTATTTCATGGTTATATTTACAATCTGGTTTTTAAGTCAGAATCAGTTTAAATAAAAAACTGAAAGAACAGATCAAGATCGATAATATTATTAATTGAGATTTATTGAGAAAAACTGCCATAAAGTCAACATGTAATTCTTTCATGCGTCGTAGGACATTATATATTACAAGTAAGATATTACACTTTATCAACTAGCAATATCAAGATATATGAAACCCGTTTGCAGAACTGTTTAGGAGCAGAAATATGGTTCAATACAAGCAAAAAATAATGAAATATCACTACATTGTACAGATTTCTGTACTAATAAGTAGGATTAAGGTCTGTTCTTCTAAAGAAGACACGCAGGACCATTTATAAGGTCCAGAAAACCTTGCATGAGATGTAAGGTTTGCATTACAGTAAATGTATCATGGTTTGATGAAACCAAACTTGAACTTCTGGACCACAACTCCAAATCTTATCTTTGGAACAAAAAAAAACATAGAGAATTACCAAAAGATCAAACACACTGGACCCAGTGAAACACGGTGGTGACAACATCATGCTCTGGGGTTACTTTTCTTCAGATGGACCAGAGAATTTTGTCAGGATGAGGCTATCAACAGTTCTAATACAATTCTATACAAGTGAGTTTCTGGCCCAAAGCCTTTACATATCTACTGGAAAGTTGAAGATGAAGAGGCCCTTTCTTTTCCAGCATCACAGTGAGTCCAAGCATACATCAAAAATCAAATAAACTATGGCTTCATGCGAGCAGTACAGAAGCCTTAGATGTCGTCATTGTCTGATAGATCAGGAGATCTGTTGGAAGGCAGCTTGGGGAGACATTACTAAGATGTGATATCAAACTGCCTGTTAAAATCTTCTAAGGTTTTATTTAAGGGTTGTGCACAGTAATCCAGTCGATCTGTGGAACCTTTCTTATTCTTTTCATTAAAAAGACACGTTTGCTTTTCAGTGTAATTGGTGTAATTCAGAGATTTGTCAAAGTGAAAAAGCTTTGGTCAGACTAATTTCACTGGGGGTATTTACCCTTGTGGGCGCTCCTGTATGTACGTTACATTCAGAATATGAAGATCACGAGTCTCAAGATGTATCAGATGAATTTAGGTTTGGTATAAATTTGAAACATTACAATCTGGGTCCAGAGACAGGATTCAGTGAGAATGTTTGTTGTTACCCACTTGTGTTTGTGTGTAAAATGCTTTGTGGCTGTTCAACCTGCAGCTACGCGCGTGTCCTAGCACAGTCGCGTTTGGCAGATAAAGCGCCAAGCTTTGGCTCATGAACTCTCGTTTCTCCTGCAACCCCACCCAATCATTTCCACGGAGGTTGATGTGTTTTAATCAGTTCATTCACTTCTGTTTTATTGCTGATAAAGAAACAGGCTTTCCTCCTTCCTGGGGAGTAAGAGGAGGTTTTTTTTCCCTTTGACATGCAGATAATTCACTCCCTTCATGTAGAAGACCTGCTCCACCAGTCCTTTCACGGCCCCGCTCCTTCCGTGCACACCTTCTTTGGAATAAACCCAAACGATGTTTTGGTGAACCAGCTAACATTGACACCTATGATAAATTTTCACTTCCCCAGATGATCTCAATCCATTTTTTAAACATTGCTTTTTAAATGCTGTGAAAAAAAGGAAACCTCTCTGCACACGTTTCTAAATCTATTCAGGTAAGAACGCAGGCCTTGGTGATTTCTGCTTCATATGCCTTTCTCTTCATAATGAATGCGCTGAAAATCGATTAACAGAAACTGTGTATTCATCTAAATTCATACAGTCAAAATCAATTTAGTATGAGTATCCATTGGGAAACAGCTTACACAAACTAATCACCTCTGGGTTTACATTACAACTGAGGTCAGAGCAAGAGAGCTAACTGCAGATAGGTGTAATTGATTCAAGCATTTATTATGTGCAGATTAGGCTGACTGCCAAGGATGTGCCACTGGAGGAGCACAAAGAACATGGAGAAGGCCATTTGAATAGCTATTACATTCAAGAGCTGCGTTGAACCAAACTTTCTCCTCTCACTTACATCTTCCCCAGAATTTAGCCTTAGTTTACATGTAAACGACTAGTTGATTAAAAAAAAACAACTGAAAAAGCTCTATGTAGGTCAAAGATCCAACCTACCAGCTCTAAAGATTCACCTTCTCCAGTCTCAATGAATAATAAATCCCAGCAGCTGCTATAGTTAAACAGGTTTGTGTCTTGCTTCAGGAAAAAAAGAAGAAAAAACAAGTGAATACTCTGAATTCAAACAGCTACCACACCTTCAACAAGTGCCTGAGTCTGGTGTGGGCTATCTTTAGGTCAACAAAGGTCATCTGTGAATCTGAAAGTAAGAGATTTAATTGCTTGCTCTTAAATGAGCGAATGTTGAAGTATCTCATTTCTTAAATATGTGTAGATCAAAATGCTTCATAGATCACTATATAACTGGGCTGAATATGCTATATAAATACATTTCAACCAGGAAAGACTTACACAGACAGAAGAGACAATTAGAAAGATTTATTGACATAAATTAAAAGTTATTTGGTGCTCGGACCCCGGCAGAAGACACAAAAGCTGCGAATGTCTGAGTTTGGATGATCATTTTAGGATTAGGATTAGTGAAGTCTTCCCCCTGGGTTTTGGAGCCTGGTGGTGAAAGCCAGGTGGAGTCTCTGAGCGCAAAGAGGAGATGGGTCAAAGCACAGGGCTTTACAGGCTAAAACCTTGAAGGATGTTTGGTTTAGGTAAGAAGAGGATTTGGACCAGATTGGCTGGATTGCAGGTGCATAACGAGACGGTAAGGAAACAGGTGAGTTGTCCAGTCTGAATCTGAGTCTGGTTCATAAACTGCCTTGCTTACACACACAGATTTTTCTAAGAAATCCAGTTTAGGGTCAATTTATAAAACGGGCTTCAAGCTGGAGGCACAGTAGGCAGCACAGTTACCTTGGAGCAAGAAGACCCCAGGTTGGAAACCCAACCTGGGGTCTTTCTGCATGGAGTTGAGATGTTCTCACTGTGCATGTTTGGGTTAATTTCATGTTCACTGGCTTCCCCCCACAGTCCAAAAACATGACTGTTATGTTTGCCCTAAATTGCCATTGGGTGTAAGTGTGTGTGTGTGTGTGTGTGTGTGTGTGTGTGTGTGTGTGTGTGTGTGTGTGTGTGTGTGTGTGTGTGTGTGTGTGTGTGTGTGTGTGTGTGTGTGTGTGTGTGTGTGCGTGCTTGCTCGTCTGTCCTGTATATCTCTGTGTTAGTGTGTGAAAGACTGGAGACCTGTGCAGGGTGTAACCCGCCTCTCGCCCGATGGCAACTGGAGATAGACACCCCCCCCCCCCCCCACACCCTTCTGACCCTGCAGACAAGCATTTACAGACAATGGATGGGTGGATCCAGATCAGGGCTTTGTGATGACCAATCATTGCCTTTGATGTTCTTATGCTACTTCTTACTAATTTGGTTACATGCTTAGAGGAGATCTCCAAATGTTAAGAACCATTTGCACCTACTTTTTGCCTTCCCGGTGTTTTCCGCTGTGTTGTTTCAGGGTTTGATCACAATAGCAACAACAACAACAACAAAAAACACCCAAAGAACATGGTGCTGCCCTCAACATGCTTCACAGTTAGAATGGTGTTCTCAGGCTTGCAGATGTAACAATGGTCCAAATTTAAAAATTGTCATTAAGGCCAAACACCTCAGTTTTAATTTCATTAAACCACAGCATGTCACAAAAATAAAGGTATTTAGTTAATTCCATGATACATTTAGCAATTCAATGTCATATATAAATGCAGTCCATTTACTACTTGAAGAAGCAAACAACAACAACTAAATATTAAAATGGAAAGAAATCCGAACGCAGTCCCACAATTTAGGGACCACCCTGTCATACAGATTCTTTGCCACGTGATTGTCACAAGACAGATAAACGTGGAGGATGCAGCTGCAGATCTGCTTGGTGCATATGCAGCCGTAACCACCCCCAGATGCCAGAACGAACAGGAAAAAACACAACAGATGGCTGAATCCAAATCTGCTGACAGAAATATCTGAATACCAGTGACACTTTTTGTCTTTTGCTTGTAATCTGGTTTGCTAAAAAAACTAAAACCACAGGGACCTTAGTAACGACATAAAATCCCCCCATCAACTGTGATGTAAGGTGGTCCATGTAAACCATGGAGGAACAAAATGGCACAGCAAAATTGTCTTTGTTTTGAATCTGCAGCAGAGACTAAACATTTGGCAGACACAGGAATATACAATTTGTGAAGCACTGAAAACCAACATGATTTGATATATTACCTAAGGCACTGCAGAAAAGTGGCTCATATTTAAAGCGTGCCGTTAAAGTGGCTGGAGCAGTTGTGTCTGAGATTTTGGGAGGCTTACTGAGGTAAAAACAATGCAAAACACAGCCCTCAATTTATATTTAGGATGGATGAGCTTCCGCTGAGAATGGAGTAAAAAATAAACCAAAAAAGCTTCACGGTTTGAGGGTCTTGGTGAGAAGCGTGACGCTAAAATTGACAGAACCAGAAAAATATGTTAAATGTTGTGGGCTTTGATATCAGACTCAGAATAAGACTCACTTTAACCTAACCTAAAGGTTCAGAGTTCATCAGCTGCTGTAAAAGTCCCATAAAAAACTACTCCTGACATCAAAGCAACAACAGGAATTCACCGGAGACTGAGCAACTTCTCGAGGGATTTAATGAAGACGAAAACATACTGCACATGTCCATCTCAGCAGAGGTGGAAAGAGAACTAAAAATAATATGCTCAAGTGAAAGTACAACTCTTTGATAAAATATTACTTAAATAGAAGTAAAGATACAAGTGTGAAATGTTACGCAAGTAAAAGTAAAAACTACCTCATTACATTTTACTTTAAGTAAAAGTTACTTAGTTACTCTTATGAGCAGAAGATTGCTCCTCTTGTGCATTTCACGCAAAAGAGAAGATATTGGTCTCAAACCGTTTTTAACTAAAGCAGCTTTAGTTTATAAACTTTATAAACTAACTGTAAGTTGGTGTGTTTTTGCTATCGCCACTAATGTCCGATTGATGCGCCTCCATGTTGAGATGTGGTAACCCTGACCTCAAGGCGATGGATCACTGCTGTTGCACCCACTGTTTTTTTTTTGTTTAACTCAGTAACGGATGGGATTTCAAACGTAAAAAAAGTTAAATACTTAAATCAAATCATACTCAACAACAAGTAAAAGTTCAGCATTTGTAAACTACTTAAAGAAGTACAAATTACACACAAATTGTACTTAACAGCAATGCGAATAAATGTCAACCTACGGCCTTTCTACCCCTGAATCTCAGTAACTCAAAACATCATGGAAAATTTGAGTTTAAAAAAATGTATTTAAAAAAGAAAAGGTTTGAGTTCACACACTGTGATTTGTTTAAAGTGTTTATCCCTGTTAACGTTGATGATTATGGCTTATGGCTGATGAAAACCCAAAACGCATTTTCCCTTGGGATGATAACATTATCAATAACATTTGGTTATTTACAGGGAAACCAAGTGATCCAGAATGAAAACAACGGCGTTTTCTTTTTTTGTCCGACCTTGTTCAAATTTGCAGTGACTCTGCTGGAACTGTTAAGTCAGCAGTGATTCCTATGATTGTGTTGGCCATAGCATAACATGTTTAGTAAACATCCTGTTTTACTTGGACCTGTCAAATATTTTAATGAGATGTGCCTGTATGTGATTATTAGAATGAGTCAAACATTTGACAAAGTATTGATATTATCGTCTATCACTAATACATCATTTCTCAGGTTAAGAACGCCTTAATGTCTGATGACAGCTACTAAAGCCGTGAATTCACAACTATCTATTTAACTAGGATGAAAGCTCTGTCTTGCAGCTGTTATCTAGCTTCTATAACACTAAAGGTATTTCTCCTGTCCTTTATTATGAAATAGTTTTGTGCATGTAAGAAGTCTGCAGACTTACAAAGCCCAAAAGCCCAAAAGCCCAAACCAAAGAAACATTTTCTTCCACAGCTAATCCGGCTCCTGAACTACATTTAAAGCCTCTTTGGCAATAAAAGGTCTTAGATGACATGACAATGAAACAGATACAGGACTCATGTTGATACCATGGTGACACATGGGGCTGATCTGTTCTTTTAATTTAGTTTTCTAAGGACAGACCCCTAGACAGAAGTACTTGCAGAGATAAAAATGTTTTACTGACTACAAAATTTAAGATAAAGAAACATTTTCAAAGATGTTATCCTTTAATTTGAGAGCAACTATTCATGCTTAAAGTTATCAGCATTTTATTTGGATTAAACAAATGGAAAGGATTTTTTTTTTTAATTATTTACTTTTTAAAAGAAGATCATAATGATTGGGAGCTATAAACATGCGACCCATAATAAAATTATTTCCCCACATATGTGTCAGAGAAGCCCATTTCTCTTAGACACGGCCTCGGTTCCTTACCTCTGTCCTACCATCACAAACGTCTAAAGTGTGCAGTTTGTTTAGCGTTACTGAGATTTCATCTGCTCTTGGTCAGCTGAGAACAGGGTTAACCTTTTTCATTAACAAACACTCTAGGTGTGTCTAGACGAAAGCAAAGGATGAAAATGTGGAAAAGCTCCTCATGTCCACTGTTAAGTGTGATGAAGGATCTGTGATGCTGTGTGTCCTGACATACCCTGAAAGCCTTGTTTTCTATGCATAGCTTTATGAACTCTTTAAAACAACCTATGACTGGGGACTTATACTACTACTGCCAATAAGAATGAAAAAAAAAATAATAAGTGTTATTTGTGCAGCACTAGACGTCTGAATCAATTAGTGTATTTTAATTTGAAACCCCAGCTGTTTTAATTTGATTTCAATACATCATCATGTGTATACATGTATTTCTCTTTATAGTTAAGTATTTTGATGTGTAGATACTAAACAATAAAGTGCACAAATCACACATTTGATTTACCATTTAAAGTCGTACTTCCATTAATTGTGGTTTTAGTCTCTGTTTGCGTAAGTGGAAATAAATGAATTGTGAAACTTGATAACAGCAAAATAACAATGGATGGCCATCTGCTAGCAGATTTCATTCATCATCATATAACCACGTTAAACTATAAGTAGGCCATATAAGTAACTTTAAATCATTAGCTGTCAAAGCAGGCAAGGTGGTAGGATATAGTGAAAACGTCCGATACAAAACGACCAAAACTGCAAAAGTACAAAATGACAAAAGGGGACAAAGAGACAATTGTCGGAAGCAATGAGGTGTTTATGAATGGTTGGTATTTCGCTGTATATCCAGCAATGAATAGCAATAACACACACCTCTTTAGATGAAAGATGTCAAAAACTCCTTTAAATATTTACACTGCAGCAAAGGCACCCATTTTAAATGTTAAAATTGAAGTATGTCACCGAGAAGTGGTTATTCAGATGAAACGGTCTGTAAATATCAGGCAGAGATTGTTGTGTTGCTACAGCTGGCAAAACAACAACCTGATTGATCTGTCCTGATGAAACTGACTCGTGTTTTCTATTAAACTAACGTAATCTAACTTTAGATTTTAGCATATATGTTCCCGTTGAGAAGGCTGAGCAACAAGTTCCTGGTGGATGAGTCTTAGTGCAGTCTCGGAGGAAAATGTAATTAATACCTCTCTGTACTATAGTGGTGGAGGTAGTTCATGTCGGTTAGCCACAAATCCTGACTAACATGGAGTTTCTCAGGTGAATCGTTTTTTTTTTTTTCAGACTCTCATATTCCTGTTACGTAATACACAGACAAGCAATCCAAGCAGGAGCAAACAGCCAGGTGATTCCAACCCTAATACACACACACACAGTATTGCATAAAGAACCTGTTTCTTCACAGTTATTTTCTTCTTCTTTTTTTAAACATAAACTCACCGGCCTTCCCCTCCTCCTTCTCGGACCTCATGTCCTCCACGGCTCCGGCTCCGTTTGACTCCACTGTCAGCTGTGGTGTCAGCTCTCATATCAGGTAAAAACGCAGAAAGAAAGAAGGGAAACACGCGTACATGTATGCACAGAGCCGAGCGCTCACCATTCAAATTCCACACACTGCTCTACCAAAGCCGGCCGCTCCCAGCCCAGCTCAGCTCCATGAAGCTCCACCCAGACAGGTAACTAGGAAGTCGTCCCCTGAGAGTCACTCAGCTGCTTTCCTTGAAGTGTTTTTTTTTTCCCCTTCTCTCGGTGGGCTCGTCTTTCTCTCCCGCTTTCAGTGAACCTGTTGAGGTCACACCCAGAGGTAGCTAGGACAGCTTTCTCCTACGCCCACTCATGGTTTCCATCTGTCCCCCTGACCCACATGAATATAAAGACAGGACTGGAGGGAGGGGGGGCCGGGACTCAAAGGACACCTCAGGCCTCAGGTAACTAATAAGGCGTGGAGCTCTCGCTCCACCTGACGGTTGACAAACAACAGAGGAAAGGAAGGAAATCACTGCTAAGGAAAATAAAACTCCTTTCTCTACCTGTTCACCCACTCTGAATCTGACATTTACATGACAAAATGAGTCTCCTACAAAAGGTTTTATCCAGGTCAGTGAAAAGCATTTAGCTCAGCAAAGATTTCATCTATTTTTGATTTACTGTCACTCTTAAATGCTGCAGATCATAACACGAATAAAAAGGTAACCTGACTAAATGCAAAAAGATTTTTTTTTTAAATTCTAATTTTATTTATTAAGAGAAAAGGCTAACTAACATGGGGTGACGTGATACCTACAAACCACAGTGACAGCCATTATTCACATATGGAGAAAACAAAGAACAGTGGTGAACCTTCCCAGGAATGGACGACACACCAAAGCTACTCCACAATCACATCAAAAACTCATCCAGGATGTCATAAAAGAACCCGGAACGGCAACTAAAGCCTAGAACGCCTCGTTTGTCTCAGTTTAGGTCAGTGTTCACGAGTCAACGTTAAGAAAGAGACAACCTCTTAAAGATCCCCAGGTTTTTTGAGAAAATATCCTGTGGACTGATGTGACAAAAGTGGAACTTTTTACAAGTTAAGCGTCTCGTTACGTCTAGCATAAAACTTGCATGGCATTTCTGAAAGTAGACATCGTACCTAGAGATAAACACAGTTGGACTGTGATAATCTGGGCCTGGTTGTTGCTTTAGGACCTGAAAAACTCACTGTAATCGACACAACCATGAATGCTGCTTTATTGAAGAAAATCCTAAGGTTGAATGCAAGCAATCAGTTCATGACCTAATGATTTATACAACAGGCTAATGACCCAAAGGACCCCAACAAGTCCAGCTCTGAATGGCAAAACAAAAAAAACAAAACGACAATAGGTAAAGTGTCTTAGTCAAATCCGGACTCAGATCTGATTGAGAAGCCATGGTACGACCTTAAACAAGCCATTCATGCTCATAAACTGTCCATTTTGACTGAATTAAACCAATTCTGCAAACTGAGTGGGCATATAGTGGGCAATTACTTTTCCACACGTGACCGGGGTGGTTTGAATTGCTTTTATCACTTCTAATAAATCAAATCATAATTCGAAAATTTGCATTTAACCCCACTATATATGTCTGATTTTGACATTTGTTTGTTAATCTTGTTTACAGGTGCGACAAAAATGCAGAACCCAAAGAGTCCCTAAGTGGGCAAATGCGTACCACGGCAGTGTGCACGTATACCAGAGAATATGGAGTTCCCTGCTTTAAACCATATCGCCTCAGCCCTCTCCACACACTGAGATATGTTTATTAATACGGACTAACGCGTGTTATCTTAAACCCTCCGGGCGTTTGATTGCTTTGCCGCTTGTTGCTGACTAAGGTCAGTCCGTGTCGTGCCAGAGGAGAGCTGGGATGTGAGCGGACAGAGTAAATAAGCTGCTCTCCATGCCTCAGGCAGGTAAAGGCAGGTGGTTTTGAGCTAAATTAATTCAGCCTGCAGGGTCCACTATAGATAAAAACTCATAACAGAGTTTCGGGTTTATAAGCGCTTGAGCGACGCAGCTGGAATACTAACGTGAAGAAAGCGTGCGCTTTTGAGAGACGTCGGAGTTAAACCCTTTTGTATTTCCGGACTTGTCAGCTGTTCAGGGCAGCAGTGTCATTTGTCCTGCTTGTCAGTGGCTGAGATTCAGCATTTTATCCTCACTCCAAGATCAAACGTGATCTAGCCAAATAGTTGTCGCATGAGGCAATGGTTCTGTCAATCACGCAGACAGCTTTAGGATCACTGCCAGACTTCTCTGACTGAGACAAAGTGTTGCAACAGTAACTCTCCTTTTCATTATGCAGCTTCTGCTTGTGCATTGCTTTATTCCCATCCACATTTGACTCGTTAACATATGCAGTAAAATGGGCTAATACTTAACAGATCAGATGAGTACGAGAGGAACATTCAGAATAAACATTTAACATAGCGCTAACAATTTGTCGAGGAACCAGATGTGTAACAAATATCAATTTAAACCTCAAAATTGCTAAATAAATTCTGATGGTGCCTGTTTAACATAATACCCTTTTCATGTCAGGTTAACTCCATTATTTTGGTGATTAAAGTCCAGTTGGACAAAAACTGAACACCTTTAATTTTACTTTGAATGTTTGGAATAATTTTGTTTTGCTTCATTGCTTTAATCATATTTGTAATATTATTGACAAATGTTAACTGGCTGCATATTGGGATTGTGTAAAACTAAAACAACCAAGTAAGTTCCTATGTTAACAAGCTTCATTTCAATTCAAAAACATGATTTGGGGAAACAACAGAGAAAAAGGAAAAACTAAACCAGAAGTTTTCATAAACTAAATCACTGAAAATTAAGTAAGACGCACAACAATATACAGTCATAATCAATCAATTAGAACTTGCATTTCTAAGAGGCTTGTTTGTCAGATTAAAAGTACTTTGTGAAAAAAAAACTAAACTCTAAACTGGCATTAAATATATTTTTCATTAAGCCACAGTTTCTGCATGACAAATGTTGCTTTATTACTGGCCTGATGCAATATTCTACGCTTAAATGTGCCGCTTTCTTAGCTGGAGGTGGGGAAGAAAATCATAATTAAAAAAAGTAAAGGCTTTAAAACATAACCAGTCTGTGTTAATCTATGCAATGTTTCTTTTAGTGAACTGAATTACTACCGGCAATATAAATAATATTTTCAACAATATTCTAATTTATTGAATATGACTGTCTATACATTGCTAAAAAAAAATAAAGGAAACACTAAAATAACATCCTAGATCTGACATTCTTATCCTATACTTTGTTCTTTACATAGTTGAATCTGCTGACAACAAAATCACCAGAAATTGATTCCATTATCAATGGAAATCAAATTTATTAACCCATGGAGGTCTGGATTTGGAGCCACACTCAAAATTAAAGTGGAAAAACTCTACAGGCGGCTCCAGCTTTGATATAATGTCATTAAAACAAGTCAAAATGAGGCTCAGTAGGGTGTGTGTGGTCTCCACATGCCTGTAAGACCTTCCTACAACTCCTGGGCATGCTCCTGATGAGGTGGCGGATGGTCTCCTGAGGAACCTCCACCCAGACCTGGACTAACGCATCCACCAACTCCTGGACAGTCTGTGGTGCAACATGGCGTTGGTGGATGGAGCGAGACATGATGTCCCAGATGTGCATCAATGCCTTCTGGGGAACTGGTTGGCCGGTCCACAGCATCAATGCCTTCATCTTGCAGGAACTGCTGACACACTCCAGCTACATGAGGTCTAGCATTGTTTTACATTAGGAAGAACCCAGGGCCAACCACACCAGCATATGGTCTCACAAAGGGTCTGAGAATCTCATCTCTGTACCTAAGGCAGTCAGACTACCTCTGGCGAGCACATGGAGGGCTGTGTGTCCCCCCCGAAGAAAAGCCGCCCCACGCCATTACTGACCCACTGCCAAACCGGTCATGCTGGAGGATGTTGCAGGCAGCAGAACGTTCTCCACGGCGTCTCCAGACTCACGTCTCTCACACGTGCTCAGTGTGAACCTGCTTTCCTCTGTGAAGAGCACAGGGCACCAGTGGTGAATTTGGCAATCTTGGTGTTCTCTGGCAAATGCCAAACGTCCTGCACGGTGTTGGGCTGTAAGCATAACCCCCACCTGTGGATGTCAGGCTCTCATACCTCCCTCATGGAGTCTGTTTCTGATCGTTTGAGCAGACACATGCACATCTGTGGTTGCAGGAGGTCATTTTGCAGCGCTCTGGCAGTGCTCCTCCGGTTCTTCCTTGCACAAAGGTGGAGGTAGTGGTCCTCTGGACACTACGCTGACAGACACAGCAAACCTTTTTGCCACAGCTGGCATTGATGCGCCATCCTGGATGAGCTGCACTACCTGAGCCACTGGTGTGAGTTTTAGACTTCGTCTCATGCTACCACTAGAGCGAAAGCACCACCAGCATTCAGAAGCGACCGAAACATCAGGCAGAAAGCAGAGGAACTGAGAAGTGGTCTGTGGTCACCACCTGTGGAACCACTGCTTTATTGGGGGGGGGGGGGGGGGGGAGCCTTGATAATTGTCTATAGTTTCCACCTGGTGTGGTGGAAACAATTTCGCCTGCTGCGCAACAGCAGGTGAAATTGATTATCAATTAGTGTTGCTTCTTAAGTGGACAATGTGATTTCACAGAAGTGTGATTTACTTGGAGTTACATTGTGTAATATAAAGTGTCGCCTTTATATTTTGAGCTGTATATAATAAAGCGTCAGCTTAGTCAGTTTAGTTTACATATCTGAAAAACAATGGGAATAAATCTACATTTATTATCTCACCTCTTCTGTATCAGTCAACAGTTATTACAAAATGTATATATTGACTACAAATTTGATGTTTAAAAAAAACACAGAATGCATCTTTTTGAACTGTGTTATATGTGGACGTTGCTTCAGTTCAAACTATTCCTCAGATTTGGCTCCATTCTGACTTTTTGCAATCAAAAAAATAAAATTACTATATAAACATGTTTTGCAGTAATGTGTTTGTTTGTAATGGTGCATGATTACGCTTTAAAAAAAATTATATATATATATATATATATATATTATATATATATATATATATTATATATATACACAGAGAGCTAAAACATAACTTTAAAGTCTTACCAACAAAAAGGGTTATTATTTTTCATTGCCTTCTTAATTTTTGTGCATTGTAAAGGGAAATTTCATACCTCCTCATGAATAAAATATGACTTTTGATTATATAATACCAACAAATAAATTACAGAAAAAAAACTAACTGTATATGTCTTTGCTCATTTTTTTTAACAGCAACTTCTCACTTTCAGAGCTGTTTAATGAGTATTATTTTGACATAATATAGCCCCTTTAATGTTTAAAAGTGCAGCGTAGCCGACCTCTGAGCTATGTTGAATCCGTTCCACACTCCTGCTTTTTAGCTGACACCCCCTCAGTAAAGATTTTCCACTCCTCAGCGTCCTTATTCTTTCAGCTCCACTCCCTGTATCCCTGTGTCATTCATTTGCTCTGCTCACATTTAAAGCCTGAAAAACTGTCTTCTTCTCCCCTGCATCTCCCCTGCTGTACTCCACTCCTTTCTATCAGCCGCACACAGCTGACCTGCCACTCTGCATTAACGCTGCTGCGGCACGTTGATAGAGAGCAGCATTAAAAAACAAGCTGGGTAACAGAGAGGCAAGAAGGCGCAAAGGTGGAGATAGAGAGGGAGACTCAGGGGGGCAATTAGTTTCTGGAGTCCACATCAGTCTCTATTTTGTCGTTCGTGGAAATAATAACATGCTTGTTCCTCATATTCATAAATATGAATACAGTTCAGGACAAAGACCCCGAAGAGTGGCATGGGTGCTGCAACCGGCAGTTTAGCTGAAACCAAAGCAAAGCAATCTGTGCCAGCACAAGGCTCTTCTGTTTCACATGACATAGTAAATTAATACATGAAATGTGAAAGTATGGCATCAAAACTTAGAACTGCATTGTCTTGTTCATTGAAGAATTTATTCATTCGACTTAATTTTAGGTAAAGATTACAGTTGTTAGGTAAAAACCGTCATATCGTCAACAGTTTTACCAAAGTATTGACTAGCTTAAAAAAAAGCTAGTATTTATTATTATTATTATTATTATTATTATTATTATTATTATTATTATTATTATTATTCTTATTATTATAAATCTACCTCACTTCTGCCCCTTAAATTCTTGATAAAACTAAATAAAAGTATAAAACAAAACAAAGTTATGATAATGGATCTTTATGTTTTGTATCAGTGATAACCGTTATTACTACTGAAATGAACATAATAATAGCTTATATTAAATTAGATTAACGTAAATTGCTTCTTTCAGTGGGGAAATCTGGTGCCTGAGCACCTTTGTCTTGGTTTCCAAGATAAACTTATAAATAAAGTGAATTTATGTAGAGATTTCCTTGTCCTAACGACCACTCAAAGCTCTTGATACCATAACTACATTCACCCAGTTACACTCACATTCACACACTTGCCAGGGGCACATTGACATGTGGCATCAAACCCACAACCTTCTGATAGCAAAACAACTACGGTACCCACAGAGAGCCACAGGCCCCAGCAGATGAGTGTTTTTTTTCTTTCTTGTCACATAAAAAATTATATATCATATAAAGATAACCTGAATAAACACAAAAGCAGTTGTAAAAAAAAAGCTAATTTAAACATGTCCAAAGAAACGTGGCTGTGTGTGAAAACGTAATTGATCCCTAAACCCAATTAATATTTATACTGCCAACAATCTGCCATCAAGTGTTTGTGAATAATTTTGCTGAGGTTTCTTTATTGCTGTAAAGATGTTTTAGCCGACTCTTCATTGTTTCTAATTGATTCATATTAGGGTGTTCTGAAGCATTGCCAGTGTATTCCCACAGTATCTCAGTAGGATACTAGCCCAGACTTTGACTAGGCCACTCCTGAGTTTGTGATTTAAATTTTTTAGCTATTCAGAGGTAATCTTCCAGGGGCGGTTCGGTTCTCTGCCCTGCGGGCGTAACCCAGGTGTGCTTAAAGGTCCAGGTCAGGAACTAGATAACCAGGATTTTCCTGCTATAGTCAGCAGTTTCATGGTTTAACAAGTTACAGCAATTCTAGAGCATGAGCAAACAAAACAGTCCCAGACCATCACACTACCACCACCACCTTGTATGGTGTATACTTTAATAGTTTTACACCGCTTGTAACGGGATGCAAAACTTTCTTTGGGATCGTCAAAATCTTGTTCCTTCTGTTCAGCGGTGGTCGTTGGCTCGTAGGTGTCACTAGTGTCCAGTCTCTGTCTTATTGTTAAATCACAAACACTGATTCAACAGTAAGAGCCCGTGTTCATGATTGCTGTTGTGAAATTGTGAAATTTAGATCTAACTAACTGAGGCAATTTAGAGAGGGCTGCGGTGCTTTAGATGTTGCTCTGCTTTTGTTACCTCCTCGATGAACACTGCAAAAAGGGAACAAAACGTGAGTCACATTTTCTTGAAATTAGTGTATTTGTCCTTGATTTGAGCAGGTAAGAATGGAATATTAATGGAATAAAATTTTTGCGGCTTAAACCCATCTCCATCATCTTATTTCAAGTGCAGTATATCTAATTATCTTATTTTAGGGGTGAAAATATTCATTCCATTGGCAGATATCATTATTTACCTGCTCAAATCAAGGGCAAACACTCATTTCAATAAAGTTTTGCTTAGTTTTTTTTCCCCTTTTTGCAATGAACTGTTGATGTGCTCTTTAAGTAATTGTGGTAGGATGCCTTTTTCCTGGAAGATTCTGAATTTTAATCTCATCTGTTCTTGAAATCCTTTAGATTTGGGCATCACCATTGCATTATGGGATCTTTTGGCCAATTGATGCTTTTAGATAGATTCTAAGTAAGTGATTTCTGATTACTGAAGTCTGGAGATAATCAGGCCTGGGTCAGGACTTTGCAAGGAGGATTATATACTTTTTCAAATAGGTTCGGGTTGATTAAGATAGCAATTTTTCCCTCAGTAAATAAAATCATCATTCTGAAACTGCATTTTGTATTTATTTGACCACCTTTTTATTTAACTTCTTTAGGCATGACACAAAAGCATAAAAAAGAAAATTCTGTAGGCGGACATCTTTGTCAACAGTACAGTAAGCT